>NC_136271.1:85186502-85504002 GCF_964187855.1 Myxine glutinosa | reverse complement strand
CGGAAACAAAAGAGAAAGTTGAAAAGACCCTTCCATGTGTTTTTTCTCAAGATTGTGTGGGTAAGCTGTTCTGTGAACTGTCTAGTTGTAGACTGCACTTGTATGGCATCTGCTTTTATATAAACAAGGTGAAATAGACAGTTCTAGATAGTTATAAGTGGTTCCCGTACGATATTGTTATGGATCTGTCGCCGGCCTACTCCCCTTATTAAGGGGGGATTGAATTCCCCTGTCTTTACTGACCTGGCGCAACCCGAGACCTATTATGTCCCTTCCGGACAGCGCCAAATAGGGTTTCGGGACCAAATTCGCTCGTACCTAAGTACTAGCGCTGCCCTGGAAGCGAGGAAATAAGCCTCGCACGAACCACGTGATTTTTTTTTTTTTTTTTTTGTATACAGAGTCGAGGCTCGTGAAAGAGCTAACATTTATCAAACAAACAAATCAAACAAACAAGCAAACAAAGTATATAAAAAGGGGAGCGGTCGACAAGATGGGGAGAGAAGGGGAGGAAGCACACAAACACAGCATTTGAGAGCAGGGACATCGGGAGATGTGTGGGAGGGAGAGGGCCTGGGGGGAGGCAGGATAGGTATAAAACGCAAGGACACCAAGGAATTCCAGGAAATAAGTCAAAAATCACCTCAAAAAAGTGGATTTGTGGTGAAATTAGCGGGGGTAGAAAAGATCAAGGTTTAGGATTGAGGAAGATAAGAGATGGTGGTGAACAGCCGTTTTAAAGACCTGGAGGGAGGAGTGGGATTGAAGAGAGTGAGGGAGTTTGTTCCAGAGGCGGGAGAAAAAAGGAATGAAGGAGTGAAGGATGGTGATATGCCGAGCGGTTTGCGTACACGTGATCCGCGCCATTATAGGTAGTGGAACCCGATTCAAGCGGTTTTACTCGTGCCACGCTTAGTCAATGGAGAAATCACAAAGACGATCGAATTCAGAAGAAAAGGAAGAACAAATAGATTTAATTATTATGGCACGTATATACAGTACAGGACGAAGAGACACAGGGAAATCCTTACACAGTCTTATTCTTACTACCCAAAGACAACGGGCCCGTCTGACACACTCACAAGGGGATTGCAGATGGGCAGGAGTTCTCCAGCGCCACGGTGGTCGTCCAGGATCGGCCCCGTCCGGCTCTCCACGGTCCCCGGCATGTCCCGCGGAGATGGAGGTAGGCGAAGGCAGGAACTCGTATCGTGTCGCTCGAACAAACGGGTAATCTCGGGGCGAACGGTAGAGGGCGGACTTAGCGCGGCTGGCGGTTATTCAGCCGCGTTCACTCCCTTTGGCTGAACCGCGCAAGTTATCAACGCCCTGGCTGTGCCCACGTATCCCTTGTAACCAAGTTCATACAGTGCGAGTGATCCTCTTCAAGCGCGTCCTCTCTCTCCTCTGCCAGTCCTTTCAAGTGCCTCTCCCTTTTCAAAACTGAGAACTCACTTCAGCGCACCTCTCCCATAACTCAGAACTCTTCAAGCGCCTCTCCCTTCTCATAACTGAGAACTCTCCGACGTGGGGGGCTTCGCGCAATCGGTTTTATTGCCAATCCTCTTAGCCTGATCGATGTTCCAACCACGCCCTGTGACGCAGTGCTGCAGCTGCATGCTGTGAGCCCTGATTGGTGGCTCATTTTTACCGTCATCGCCTCGCTGCTGCGCCGACCTCAACCCTCCTCCACCTTCCGAGGCCCACCTCGTGTTAACTCGCGCCCACCACAACCAGGGCCTTTTAGCCGCAATGGATCTAGCCTATGGACGTGGAATGGTTTGTGGAAGTAGGGCCTATCCTCCTGTCTTTACACAACGCAGGATTAACACTGGAAGGGGCCTACTCTCACATATACTAAGACATAACTATACTACAAATGAGGCTACATGTTGCACGTGTGACTATCTATGGGGGGAAAACCTTTAACCTTTATTGAGTTTACTGTACAAATCTCAAAACCGTAGCAATATTATATCCAGTGAATGGTTTGAGGTGTTTGAGTAAGGAGTGTTTAACGCCAGTTAAGAAGCGGAGGGGCAGGCGGTTGAAGTTCTGATGAGTCCTGGGACTCAAACTTGAGTCTCAAGCTGCAGCTTCATTGAAAATGTTACCGCACACTTTAAATAAGCTCTCCCCAGAAAGGATTAGCCAAAAAGAGGGAGTACGCATTGTGGTGCTGTGCACACACGATTCGTTTGCCAAGAAGGTAGGCCACAACGCGTTGTACAAACTGAAATGCTTTATTAACAGCTCGCACGTAAGCACTGGGCGGGCTCGACTATCGAGCCCGCATATATGTCCCGAGGCCACGCCTTGCCCCCGGGCGTGGCCGGTCGGCCGAAAGGCGGGGCATGCCCTCAGTTCCACCCTGCGCCTCCACGCCCGGACGCTCGCGCCACCCACTGGTGCGCGGAATTATTGCCCACTGACAATGTGTCCGCCACAGCATCTGCATAAAATGAACAAGGCCAGAAATAATTATCCTCTAATAACAGTTTCCTGTTTCTCGTGGTATAATTTATATATGAATAAGTTAGTCTCTCATCTTGTCTCATCTCATGTCATCTCATTGTATCACTTGTCAACAAACCACATTATGCCCAATAACCACATTCTTGTTATAGCATCCATCACACACTTTATCGTTTACCTAAAATAAAGATGGACTTCATCCTGTTTTTTTGTTTTCATTTTATTCCTCTAAAGTAGGTAATGCGATGGTATAAACGTGATCCCATAATGCATAACTTACCTTGGCACAACCTTGAAGGCCTCAACACAGGTATGATGGGAGAAATAGTGCTAATGTAGAAATTAGAATACCCGATTGCAGTCTGTGAGCTTGTTAGGCATATCCTGTCTTTGCATTCACTCATTCCCTTCTTCAATTGCATTTGTGTTTCCTAATCCCAAAGTCTGTGGACTTCTTGCATTCTCTTCCTGTACACCATTTTCCTGTTATGTTGGGGTCAGCTGCATGGAGAACATGAACTCTTGGCCAAAATATTTCTCAAGTCAGCTGTCTATGCCTGACGTTCGACTTAACGATTTGGAATTTGTTCAGGGTGCCAGCGATAACTGGACTACTTTTTGCGAAAGACACCTTTAAAAGCAGATAATGCCAGCTGCAGACGGGTCTTCAGCTTCACTTCTTTCTGAGGGATGGCACACCTTATGATGCAATGCTCTACATGTGAAAGCACCAATCCAACAGTTTATTGCTGGGACAGGAATCAAAGCCAGACTTGATAGCTCAAAGATAAGTGTGCTACTTTTGTACCATGCTGTCATACTTCCGTTTACTTGATACACTAATGAAAAACAATGACTGAGTGTCTGTTGCATTAGTGTCTGCAATTCACTAATGTCTGCAATGTGTCTACAAGTGTCTGCAATTCACTCAGTGCATTGTCTGATATCCCTTGCTTGCATGTTCTCCCGAAGGCATTTCTGCTGCCCATTTGCGAAGCGGCTGCTATTCGAAGGGTCGTGCGGGTTTATCAGGAGTGGATTCAACAGGAAGAGTGCCCAATATTCATGGAGGAGCCTGAGAACGGGGTGTCTCCTCCAGAATTTAATCCTGATGACCTGGAAGGAATGCCGGATGCTTGTGTTGCAGTACAAGCTGATGCAGAGGTAATGTTTCCGAGTGATGTTTCTTGGCATTATCATACAACAACAGGCATTTTAAAGCCATTTTCCCTGCTAGAGCGGGGGTTAGCCTTGCAGGCCCCATGATAATCTTCTCCATTTTGCCCTATTTTCTACATCTCCCCTTGTTGTAAAATCATCTCCCCTTGCATTATCATGTTGTAAATAAATAAATAAATATTGCTTGGTTGAGTTTTTGGGAGTGGGGTTGCTTACATTTGTTTGTGCACATCTTTATTCTCTAATCACGTTTCTATAATAGGATCGTTTCTATAATCATTCTTTGAAGTGCTTTGAATCTCTTGGAAATCTTTGAATCTCTGCTCACCAAACTCTCCTCCGTTGGTATCCATGGAAATCTCCACGCATGGCTGGCGGACTTCCTCTCTAGTCGTAGTCAACGTGTGGCCCTGAATGGGTTTCTCTCATCTCCTCTTCCTGTTCAGGCTGGAGTTCCCCAAGGCCGTGTTCTGGGCCCTGTGCTTTTTCTGGTCTTCATCAATGATCTCTCTGACTCTCTTGAAAATCCTCTCTATATCTTTGCTGATGACTCTACTCTCTGTCGCTCCATTCCTCATCCCTCAGATCGGCAGTCTGCAGCCTCCTCACTCTCTGCAGACCTGGACAAAATCACAGACTGGGCAAACAAGTGGAACATGTCTTTCAATCCTGACAAATCTCACACTCTTAAGATGTCTCTCCGAAAAGACCGACTGGACAACCCTCCCATCCACTTTCTGAATAATCCTCTCCAAGAAGTTCTGTCACTCAAGCTTTTGGGTCTCACTATCTGCCATGATCTTTCCTGGGAAAACCACATTTCAAATCTGGCCTCCAAAGCCAGTCGCCGACTGGGCATCCTCCGTCGTGCGAAGTCCTTCCTTGGCACACCTGAGCTCCTCACCACATACAAGGCTTTCATCCGCAGCTCAATGGAATACTGCTCTCCCCTCTGGTCTGGTGCTCCTGCCTCACACCTAGCTCGGCTTCACGCTGTTGAAACCAAAGCGTTCAGAATCATTGGAATCTCCCGCGATGAAGCTAACTCCAAGGGCCTTTCACTCATTCACCGCAGGCAGGTTGGTGGTCTTTCCGTCTTCTACCGACTCCTCTCCGGCCTTGCCCCCCCCCCCCCCAGCTCTCTCTGGGCTCTGTCCCTCAAATATTGCTGCATGTCACACAAGATCTGCCTGCAACCCTCTTATGGTTAAACTGCCAAAATCAAGACTCTCTGCTCACCTTCACTCCTTCATTCCTCTTTTCTCCTGCCTCTGGAACAAACTCCCTCACTCTCTTCAATCCCACTCCACCCTCCAGGTCTTTAAAACAGCTGTTCACCACCATCTCTTATCTTCCACCATCCAAAACCTTGATCTTTTCTACCCCCTGCTAATTTCACCCCAAATCCACTTTTTTGAAATACCAACTTCTGTCCTGGAAGTCCTTGGTGTCCTTGTGTTTTATACTTCTCCCACCCTCCCCCCCCCCCCCCCTTCCCACGCCTCCTCCCCCCAAGCCCTCTGCCTCCCACACATCTCCCTGCTCTCAAATGTTGTGTTTGTGTGCTTCCCCTCTCTCCCCATCTTGTCTTCCGCTCCCTCTTTTTATATATTTTATTTGTCTGGTTAATTTGTTTGTGAAATAAATGTTAGCTCTTTCACGAGCCTCGATTCTGTATACAAAAAAAAAGAAAAAAAAAAGAAAGAAAATAAAAGTGAAATGTTTGGTTTTACAAAATAGTTTGAAGTTGATGGGAGAGCTTGACGACATGGATGAGAGATTTTAAATCGATTGAACCCTTCCTTTGCTGCTGTTGCAGTTTTGTAAAAAAAAAAAAATCCTTCATTGTAGAACTGCGTGTTTTTGTAAAGATGTCATTGAAATTGAAAGTCAAGAATAAATCTGGAAACAGATCAAAAAAGTTACTCCAAGTTATGCTTATTGCAGATATACACTACGATACGTCTATGACTCTTTGTTCCTCCTAACCTTAACCCCACTCACACTGATGTGTAATTAATTAATGCATTCTTTCAGTCCAAAAAAAAAATCCATTCTCTACCAGAACTAAGAGAAACTTAAAATAATCTTATCTGAAACTTAATAATTCCTTTGTCATTCTCGCATGTTAATATATAAGCTAACCCTTACCATTTTTGTGCCCAATAGTTTTCTTTCGGGGAGTCATTTTTGGACTTAACATTTTCAGTTTGTATATGCATTTTGGAAGGGGTGTGATGTTTTACTGTTCATAGTATACACTCCAGGGCAAAAACAATGAGCCAAGTCAAGTTTTAAACATTTTTTGTCTTACCTATTTTATCATTCATTAAAAATCACCAGAACGTGCAGAAATAACTATACAAATCAGTATGGAATAGCTTGTCCTTTAGCTTTCGTTAAATAATCCAGTCTTTTGGTCAAACTTTCACAAAGCTTCTTACACTCAGAAATGTCAATATTGCCCCATTCATGTTTGACAGCTTCCCAAAGTTGATCAGAATTTGCAAATTTCCTTCCAATAAGTTTGTGATGAATATAGGCCCAAAGATTCTCTATGAGGTTCAAATCGTTACTCTGACCAGGCCAAAACATTAGTTTCAGGGACTTCTTGTCCAACCACTTTATGGTGGCTTTTGCAGTATGGGCAAAGGGCATTATCTTGTAGAAAAATGACTTCTTTGCTTTTCTATCCAGGAAATATCTTTTGGAGGCTGGGAAGTAATCCTTTCTGTAGTATTTTCTGGTATTCCGTGACAGTAATTGACTGTTCACACCTTATCAACTCGCCAACACCAGCAGACGAATATGCACCCAGACCATGATTCCACCTCTTCCATGCTTCACAGTTATTATGGTTGAATCTCTCACCAGATCTGTGAAGGTAACGTTCTGGGACATCACCCAAAGCTGAAATCTTGATTCATCATCATTCCACAGAACTCTCTGGAATCAGTCTGAATCGCAGCTCCCATATTTGGCCAAAAAGTGCAAACTGTCCTGAATGTTTTTTTTAGATAATGGAGGCTTCTTAGCACATCTTCTTTAGGCCAAACCACCGCCAGTCAACCTTCTTGAGATGGTCCTTTTGGATACAGTCTGTTTTCAGCAGTTCTGAACTTCCCTGATAGTTTCCGCAGGCTTTTCTTTCTTTCCTGGAGAACTAAGAATTTCATTCGCCTGCCATCTTTACCTGTTGCTCTGGGGCTTCCAGATCTCTTCTTCCTTGCAGGAGAACCAGTTTCATAGAATTGTAGACCTATTCTCTTTATGGTAGGTAGAGAAATAGGGAGGTTCTTATTCTTCAGTAGCTTGTGTATTTAAGAATGTCTAGCCCGCTTGACGAAGATGATCAATTCGATTTTTTAATATCCCAATCAGTATGGAACTTCTCTTTCTTTGGAGATATTTCTAAATTGAAACACAAAAACATGACCTACACTAACTGTAGAAGTCATAAATTAGAGCAATTTAGGCTATACATATGTACTAAACAGTAAAAGAAAACAGGAAACAACAACAACACAACATGCATTTTAAGGCCATTTTCCCTGCTAGAGCGGGGGTTAGCCTTGCGGTCCCCATGACAATCTTCAAAGTAAAAATCAAAGTACAAAGTAAAAAAACCAGGAAAACACCCCAAAAATGCATTGCACACAGTAAACTATTTTTTTGATTTGTTTTGTGATGCAGATCCACTCAAAACAGTCTTATCTTCCTTTTTTATGTGTAAAATTTTGATCCATTTTGTCTTACCTGAGATTTTGGCCTTTGAAGATGAAAGGGGAAAATACTTAAATTTCATAATTTTTTTTTCTTTTAAGAACAAACTTCTTCAAACACGAATTTTTTCATAAAAAATGGCTGCAAACTGCGTGGAGGCCTTTTAGCTACTGTAACATGTGTAATCGATTTAAACTGGAATATGTACTGCACATTAGGGTGGCCCTTATTTTTGAAAGTTTGAGATGTTAAGCTCTCACCCTCTAGAACTGGTCCATTGGCCCTAACAACAAACCAGGCCAAATGTCAGCTAAATGCATAAATATTTAGAGGTAGTCCAGCACCCTTGAACATCTCTCCCGATCGGCCATGTGATTGAGGTCACGTAACACTAAAAACACATATCACAGATAATACAGTATGTATCACAGAAATAAATAAACACCGTTTGATAAAACATGCTTATCAATAATTATCACATCTATGGACTAGAAATATAAAATATAATAAGAATAAAATATATATAAAATCTTGATTCTTGAAGGTACTTGGACTACCTCTAAATATAAACAGACTTATATGAAATTTTGACTGCAATGTTTCTATCCCAAATGGATCACATTTAGGCCATGAGAACATCCAAATTAACATTTTAAAATTTTCACCCCGTTTAAGGGCCACCCCACTGCACATCTATGGCTCCAGATTAAACAAAAAAAACCCAGCTCGGCTGATTTCTTTGCCCCGGAGTGTACACTACCGGTAAAAAGTTTTAGAACACCTCCATTTTTCCAGTTTTTATTGAAATTTACGCAGTTTAATGTCTCCATGTACTCTGACATTAAGCATAGAACAAATATACAATTGGAGATCAAAAATAAATCATAGAATGATTTTGTTTAACAAAATTTAATTCAAATTTTTGACTCAGCAAAGTAGCCACCTTTTGCAGATATAACCGCCGAACACACTCGTGGCATTCCTTCTACAATGGAAATCAAATATTGTTCGGGAAGTTCTTCCCAACACTGTTGCAGAAGTTCCCACAAATGTGTTGCACTTGTAGGTTGCTTTGCTTTCACCCTTCTGTCCAGTTCATCCCAAACCAGCTCGATGGGGTTTAAGTCTGGAGACTGTGCTGGCCATTCCATGATTTGAAGTCTACCGTCTTCTTCTCCTCGAAGGTAGTTTTGACATAGCCTGGAGGTGTGTTTTGGGTCATTATCTTGCTGGAGGATGAACCCCTGACCAACTTGGCATATACCAGAGGGTATTGCATGGTCCAGCAAAATGCTGTGGCTGTGGAGACTGTGCTGGCCATTCCATGATTTGAAGTCTACCGTCTTCTTTTCCTCGAAGGTAGTTTTGACATAGCCTGGAGGTGTGTTTAGGGTCATTATCTTGCTGGAGGATGAACCCCTGACCAACTTGGCATATACCAGAGGGTATTGCATGGTGCTGCAAAATGCTGTGGTAGCCCTTTTGGTTCAGGGTGCCAGTCACTCTGTGCAAGTCGCCGACTCTGGATCCAGCAAAAAAGCCCCAGACCATCACGCTTCCTCCTCCATGTTTGACAGTTGGTGTCACACACTGAGGAACCATCCTTTCACCTACTCGACGGCATACAAAAACCCTGCGAGATGAACCAAAGATTTCAAATTTTGATTTATCGGTCCATAAGACCTTCTTCCAGTCTTCAATAGTCCACTGGCGTTGCTTCATGGCCCAGGCAAGCCTCTTTTTCTTATTTTGCCATCTTAGCAATGGCTTTCTTACTGCTACTCGACCTGTCAAACCTGCAGCTCGAAGTCTTCTCTTCACAGTTGAAACTGAGACTTGCTTACTGAGACCAGTGTTAAGCTGTGCTTGAAGCTGTTGTCCTGCAAGCCGCCTATCACGCAAGCTGTTGACTCTCAGAAACTTGTCTTCTGATTCTGTTGTGGCTTTGGGTCTGTCAGACCTCTTCCTGTCAGAGTTTGCTCCAGTTTCCAATATACTACTTCCTGCAGTGCAATATTGTCCAAAGAATGCTTCAGAGGGTGTAATAACAGTCTGTTCCAATACTGCTTTTATACAGACAGGGTGTTTGTTATCAAGTGATCAGCAGAGGTTGGCACACCTGTAGGAATTGTTTGCATCAACTTTCAAGGCTTAATTTACTTACATTGCTGCAGAACAGCTGTGAGTTGTTAACCCATTGCTTGTTCCCTGAAGAAGGCCTTTTTTTGTTTTTACAATATAACTGTGCAATTTACATTATTTTCCCGTTTTTGCTAACCTAAACTTCTTTTTTTTTTAAACCTCGAGCAATTTACTGCTTACCTTTGTACCATTTCAGGTTATTCACTGGACATTTAACTGCGTACATTTCAATAAAGACCGGAAAAATTGAGGTGTTCTACAACTTTTGACCGGTAGTGTAGGTGTCTTCCTCCTCTTATTCTCAGCGTCATTGCTTCTAAAATTTACACTCGGCAACACTATGCACGGATGTAACACTTTGCCATTGAACAGATTCTCCAGATAATATGCAATTGTCTTATATGATAAATCTGCATCCACATCTACCACTAATGCTCATGTTATTGCCAATGACAACCAACCAGGAAGTACCTCTGACAGGCAGAGAATTGTAGCACACAGATTGAGAATTGTCCAAGCACTGAGCTGCTTCATACTTTGGGCCTGATCAGTTTGTTGGAGCTTGTTCTTTTTCTTCATGACTATTGACAATTACCTGCATAATTAAAGCAGGATCACACACTCAATGACATATATTTAATCCCAGCTCCTTTTGCTCTCGCATCCTTGTTGAAACCCTGGAGTGAGGCAACAGTGCTTTCTTTTTGTGACCTTACCATCGCTTAATGCCAAAATTGGAAAAAGCAAAAAACTTGGAAAAGTTTCTGGCAAATCTTGACTCTGACTCTGCAAATAGTTTGGGCATCAAGTCACGTGTCCTAAAAATCTGCTTTGCTGCTCTTGCACCTCCTCTCTCTCTCTCTCTCTCTCTCTCTCTCTCTCTGCCCTTTTGATCCTGTCGTTTACCCTGGGTCATCTTCCATCTGCTCGGTCAACATCACTGGATAACATAAAAGGTGCAAAAACGGATTCCCTCAACTACAGGCCAATTAGCTTACTTACAATCATCAGCAAGATCATGGAATCTATCATCGCAGTTCACGTACGGTCATTTCTTTTCTCTAACAGCCTCATCTCAGATCATCAATTCGGAATCAGTCCAGGTCACTCTTCCTCGGACATGCTGCTTCTACTCTCCCACCAATGGATGGAGGATATCAGACATGAGATCAGGGCCATCTCTCTGGACATATCTCAAGCTTTTGATAGTCTGGCATCCTGCCTTGCTCTCCAAAGTCTCTGCTTATGGAATCCAAGGCCAACTCCACTCTTAGATTACTGACTTCCTCCACCTTCATAGCCAATTGTGTGTCTCAACGGAACCCCTTTCCTTTTGCCTCCCTGTCAAAGCTGGCATCTCCCAAGGTAGTGTTCTAGGCCCCATCCTCTTTCTAATCTCATCAATAATCTCACTGACTCTCTGGGAAATCCTCTTTATCTCTTTGCTGATGACTCAACTGTCCACCGTGTCATTCCTCATCCTATTAACGGAGAAGCAGCAGCCTCTTTCCTCTCCTCAGACTTTGACAATATCACAAACTGGTCAAACACCTGGAACATGTCTTTCAATCACGATAAACCGCGCACACTCTCCCCGAAAGTACCAGTCTGCAAACCCTCACATCTATTTTCTTAACAACTGTCTCAAAGACTTTCAATCACTCAAACTCTTGGGTCTCACTCTCAGCTATGATCTCTCTTGGGCAAGCCCCATTTCAAAGTTGGCCTCCAAAGCCAGATGCCATCTGGGCATCCTCCATCATGCAAAGTCCTTCCATAGCACACTTGAGGTGCTATGCACCTACAAGGCTTTCATCTGCAGCTTGATGGAGTACTGCTCTCCCCTCTGGGCTGGTTCCCCTGCCTCACATATTGTTCAGCTTGATATCATGGAAACCAAGGCTTTCAAAATCGATGGAATCTCTCGTGACGAATCTGAGTTTACGGGCCCATCACTTCGCCATCGCCGACAGCTCGTTGGTCTCTCGATCTTCTTTGGCCTCGTCTCTGTTCTTGCACCCTCTGCCCTCTCTGTGCTCTGTCCCCCCCCCCCCCCCTCACAACCCCACCTCCCCAAGTATCTGCTGGACACACCCGGTCCACCAGCAAACTCCCCTCCTCGTGTAACTGCCTAAATCCAGAACCACTGCTCACCTCCATTCATTTATTCCTCTCTTTTTCCTGCCTGTGGAACTGCCTTGTACACACTCTTCAATCCAATTCTTCCCTCAGGGTCTTCAAGACAGCTGTTCACCCACCATTTCAGGTCATCCCCCATCCAAAGCTATGATATTTTCTACACCCATTAAACCAACCCCACCCTCTCAAAATTTTGCTTATGTATACATCTGTCTACTCATTGCGTTCTCCTCTACCTGTCACCGTTACTTGCATCCCGCGTTTGCCTGTCTCCGTCTATCTTCTCTTTTGCCCTCTGTCATGCTTTTGGCATTTTTCCTGTCTCTTGCTGTTCCATTTGTTACATTTAGTCCTGATATGTTCTCTGTCCTTGGCCTTCAATGAGCCTCGACTGTGTATATAAAAAATGCATTTAAAAGTGAGTTTGTGATGGTAATTGTCACCCTGGTATTGTGAAGTGAAAACGAGGTTAAGCAATTGGTTCACTTTGTGTATGTCTGTCTATGATCGAGAAACTACTTAATTTCATTTGAATGTTATATTTTGAACACTGTAGAGCACGGATCAGAACACGAACCTGTAGTTCAGCAGTATTTTAGCTCTGAGTTTGACAAATTGCACGGAATGTGATCCTGAGCACGCATACTCGGATGAGTAAGGTAATTGTTTCAGGCTGTCTGCCTGTCTGGCAGTGAAACCAAATGGAAAATCATTCCAAGCAATAATCTTGCTGTTTTAAGGACGTCATTAGGGGCACAAACAACAGGCATGAACAACTAATTTAACGTGTTAAATAAGGTGGTGTAAAAGAAGCTGTCTCAACGCGTTTTTTTTTTTTTTTTTGCGTCAATGGTTCTAAAAGATGCTGCGTCAAACTTCCAGGAATCGTTTTTTTTTCCTACAGCTTTTAAAACTTTAATTTTATTTCAATTGAATTATTTACTTGAACAATATGGAACACAAATCATCTAATTTTCACTTCCAAAATCCTTCAGTTTAGCAGTAGTTGTCCAAAATATTACGGCATTTAACGTCGTCTCGACCAATCAAATTTGCCCCTCACACCCTTCCTACGTCCTTCTTGCTTCCTTCAGTCTGCACGCCTGCACAGGGCAAAGTGTTCTATGAACTCTCGAGTTTTTAACGTTTTTGTTAATTGCATCATGTCCATCAAGAGTGAAGGCATGGCCTTTGGGGGCAATAAGTATTTTAAAAATGCGATGGGACATTCGATGGCAGATGTGCCACCATGTTAGATGGGTGCTTTAACTTGGAATGCCGCAGATTGCTTTAGTACATGTATGTAATAATTCCTTGTAGTTTAGCCGTTGCACTACCTGTTGTATCGTTTCCACCGAAGAGCCATCAGCCTGCACAGGAGAGGATTTCCAGCTGGTCCAGGAATTCTTGCTACGAGCATTCCTTTGAGCACTCGGAGGGGCTCGAGGAACCGCAGTCTGTGCAAGCGGGCTTGCAAGCTACATTGCAGGTGAGACTGGTACAACATGTTGAAACATTCTGAATTTCTTGATTTAAAAGTCAGAAAGGCTTTCTCTGAAGTGTGTATTTGAAAATTAGGGGAAAAGAAGCAAAACAAGTCTCTGTTTGAAAAGTAAAAAATAAGAGATAATCATAAATCGATGCAGGTTGTTATGATTCATCCGGTCAAATTAAATCAGGGAAAGTTTATCATTTAACTAAGACCAGTAGTCTAACAACGGCGTAGTCGAGCTTGTTTGATACTTCAGTTGAAAAGGATAGTATGACCTGGGTGAGGATAGCAGTTAGCAAATAATGTAAGTATTAAATTATTACAGGAGTGACGAGGTGCTTCAAGGCCAAATAATAATAATTACATTAATTTTGAATAGCACTTTTCAAGAAACCCAAAGACGCTTTGACATAGTACGTAAAACAAAGACAAAAAAGACAAAAATACATAATTAAATAACCAAACAGAAAGGAAGGAGAAGGAGAAGAGACGGTCAGGGGTTGAATGCGGTGTTGAACAGGTGGGTCTTGAGTGATAATTTGAATGTGGTGAGAGAGGAGTCTCTGATGGTTTGAGGTAGTGAGTTCCAGAGTGTGGGAGCGGTGATGGAGAAGGCCCTGTCCCCCCCCCCAGGATCTGAGTTTGGTCCGGATTTGGGGGGGGGGGGGGGGTACAGGAGGTTGGCAGCAACAGAGCGGAGGGTGCGGGTGGGAGTGTGTCTGGGGAGGAGGTCAGTCAGGTAGGATGGGGCCAGGTTATGGAGGGCTTTGTAGGTCAGGAGGAGGATTTTGTATTGGATTCTCTGGGAGAGGGGGAGCCAGTGGAGCTTGTGAAGGACGGGGGTGATGTGGTCCCGGGCCCGGGAGTGGGTGAGTAGACGGGCAGCGGAGTTCTGAATGTATTGAAGTTTATTGATGATATTTGAGGGTGAACCATGGAGGAGGCTGTTGCAGTAGTCCAGACGGGAAGTGATGAAGGCGTGGATGAGGGTTTCTGCAGTTGTGGAGGCGAGGGATGGACGGAGACGGGCAATGTTTTTCAGATGAAAGAAGGCTGTCTTGTTGATCTGTTTAGTGTGTTTGTCGAAGGAGAGGGTTTGGTCAAAGATGATGCCAAGATTCCGGATGTGAGGGGAGGTGGATACTGGGATACCGTCGATGTTGAGGGTGAAGTTGTGGGTGGATTTTGTGAGCGTTTTTGGTCCAATAATGATTATTTCGGATTTATCACAGTTTAGTTTGAGGAAGTTGATTTGAAGCCAGGATTTTATTTCAGTGATGCAGTTTGTCAGGATAGAGTGGGTGACGGTGGAAATTGACTTGGCGGAAATGAAAAGCTGGATGTCATCGGCAAAGCAGTGGAATTCGAGACCATGACGACGGATTAAGTGACCAAGGGGGAACAGGTACAGGATGAAGAGGAGGGGACCGAGAACTGAACCTTGGGGGACACCTTGGGGGAGGGGAGCGGTGGGGGATTTGCAGTTATTGATGGAGATGAACTGGTGCCTGTCGGAGAGGTATGATTTGATCCAAGAAAGGGCAGTGCCAGTGATGTTAAAGGTGGTTTCAAGTCGGGTAAGGAGGATGATGTGATTGATGGTGTCAAAGGCGGCGCTGAGGTCGAGAAGGATGAGAATGTTGAGGTTACCGGCGTCGGAGGAGAGGAGAAGGTCGTTGGTGATTTTGAGGAGTGCAGTTTCCGTACTGTGGTTGAGGCGGAATCCGGATTGGAATGTTTCATACAGGTTATTGGCAGAGAGGTGATGTTTGAGTTGAGTGGCTACAGCGTGTTCCAAAACTTTTGACAGAAAGGGTAGGTTGGAGATGGGTCTGAAGTTATTTGGGGTGTCAGGGTTTAGTCCAGGTTTTTTCAGAATGGGGGTGACAGCAGCGATTTTGAGGGATGGTGGACGATGCCAGGAGACAGGGAGGAGTTTATCGTTGCAGTGATAAGTGGAGAGAGAGCAGGAAGGCAAGCCTTAACAAAGCTGGAGGGGATGGGGTCCAGAGTGCAGGTGGCAGTTTTCCTTCCTGTGAGGAGTTCAGAGAGGTCAGTAGGGGAGACTGGGGAAAACTGAGATCGGGGTTGGCAGGATAAGGGGGAGCAGATGGTTTGAGGGGGAGCAGGTGAGGTGGTAGTTAAGCTGCTGTAGATGTTGTCTATCTTGCTTTGGAAGAATGAAAGGAAAGAAATGCAATTGTCGACTGTGAATGACTGGGTGGTGGTATCCAGGGGGCTGGGGAGTTTGTTTATTGTGGAGAAGAGTGCTTTTGGGTTTCCGGAGCCAGAGTGGATTATTTGAGAGTCGAAGGTGGAGTGGGAGAGGGCATCTTTGTAGTGCTGCAGGTGGTCTTTGTAGGCTTGGGAGTGGATTGTGAGACCTGTTTTATTACGGAGTCTTTCAAGTTGGCGGGCACGGGTTTTCATCAGGCGCAGTTCAGGGGTAAACCAGGGAGCAGAATGGGTGGAGGAAACTGTTTTGGTTTTTATAGGCGCAAGCTGGTCAAGGGAGGAGGAGAGAGTGCGGTTGTAGTAGTCAGTGAGGTCAGAGGGGCTGTGCAAATCAACGAAGGGAGAGGTGGACATCTTTTCGGAGAGGGAAGATGAGAATGAGGTAGGTGAAAGAGAGTTTAGCTTACGGAAGTTGATTATGCGTTTTTGCCTTGGTGCTGGGGTGGGAATGTTGATGGTCATAGTGATGGCTAAGTGATCGGAGAGGGTGAGGTCAGAGCCAGAGAGATGATGTAGATTTAGTCCAATAGAACAGACAAGGTCCAGAATGTGACCACGGTTATGGGTGGGAAAGTTGACATGTTGAGTGATGTTAAAGCAATTAAGAATATCAATGAAGTCAGCGGTTATTGTGGAGTCAGTTGAGTCCATGTGGATATTGAAATCACCGAGGAGGAGGGTTGAGGGGGAGAAGGAACAGAGCTGGGTCAGAAAGTAAGAGAAGTCAGACAGGAATGATGGGTGTGGTTTGGGAGGGCGGTAGACAACTGCCATGACTGACTGTGTGTAACCAGAAAGTTTAAAAGCCAGGTGTTCAAATGATGGAGCAGATGAGATGGAGATGAGGCTGGTCTTGATGTCCTGTCGGTGTATTACAGCAATTCCACCACCTCGGCCCCCCCGAGCGTGGTTTATTGATGTATGAGTAACCATTGGGTGTAATGAGGTTGAGTGAGAGGTAGTCCAGAGGTTGTTGCCAGGTTTCAGTCAGACAGAGAAAGTCCAGTTTATTATCCAGAATGAAAACGTTCAAGATGTGGCTTTTATTGTTGTGGGACCGGGTATTGAACAGAGTAAGCTTCATATTGCTTTGTATGGTGCGGATGGACTCGGATGATTTTGCCAGGGCTTGCAGACAGGGGGCGCATTCGTGTATGTTGCTGTGATGACGTAATCGACGGGTGAGAGTGCGCTCAGCTGACCAGAGTGAGGGGATGGAGTGTCCTGTCTGGGAGTAAACAAACTTGTGACCGGAGCCTCTATGTATGTATCTGGGTCGTCGTAGGAGTCCGTGGTTTTTGATGACAGAGATGCATGGCGGACTGGCAGAGTGGAGTGGTTGTTGAGTTGAAGAAGCCTAGCGGCGGAGTACCTCAGTGCCATGTCAGGCAGGAGCGAAGGGGCACAGAGCCCGGAGAGGTCAGCCGGCAGCCGCAGGCTGGCTGACCAAAGCGCCAGGCACAACAGGCTGGTCCAGAGCACGACACGCGAGGAGGGTCGAGGAATGAAGATGAGCAGCCCGAGGACCAATAGAGAGCCGAGGACAAGAGAGCCGAGGAGCCGAGGAGGCAGCCGGGCAACAGCCAGCGAGTGTCCTGCAGCTCGACGACCGCAGCGGTGGCCAACAGGGAGCCAGCCAGCCGTCCAGGCAACCCACAGGAGAGCAACCCAAGAAACAAAAGGCAGGACAGGTGTGAGATGCCCGGGAGCGGGCAGGAGGCAACGGCGGAAGAGCCGGACAGGTGAAGCCGGGAGGATCTTTGATTTGATCTGCTTTGATCAAGCAGAGAGCAGACCCGTCGGCCAAAAAGCCGCCAAGAGTACTAGAAAAGCAGAATTCCGTACCTTTCGATTCCGTATTCCGTACCATTCCGTAATCCACTTTCTCTGTCTGACAAGGTGCGCCTTCCGTTGGAGAACAAACAGCACCGGCGGCGTCCACAATCCACAAACCAAAGTCCACAATCCACAAAGTCCACAGTTCACAAATCCAATCCAATCCACAATCAACAAAAGGCAGGACAGGTGTGAGATGTCAGGTCAGAAAAGTAGAAGCAGACCCTGTACATCCATGCAGTCGGAGAAGCGGCGAACATGCAGCGCCAGCGTCCTCTCGTAACAGCACCCGGAAGTCAATATGAATGAGTTATGCGGATATGGAGTGCGTTTAGCATGTTACAGGAGTGACAAGGTGCTGCAAGGCCAAACGAATTAGTTATGCGGACATGGAGTGAGTTTAGCATGTTACAGGAGTGACAAGGTGCTGCAAGGCCAAACGAATGAGTTATGCGGACATCGAGTGAGTTTAGCATGTTACAGGAGTGACAGGGTGCTGCAAGGCCAAACGAATGAGTTATGCGGACATCGAGTGAGTTTAGCATGTTACAGGAGTGACAAGGTGCTGCAAGGCCAAACTAATGAGTTATGCGGACATGGAGTGAGTTTAGCACGTTACAGGAGTGACAAGGTGCTGCAAGGCCAAACTAATGAGTTATGCGGACATTGAGTGAGTTTTGCATGTTACAGGACTGACAAGGGGCCCGCAAGGCCAAATGAATGAGTTATGCGGACATCAAGTGAGTTTAGCATGCTACAGGAGTGACAGGGTGCTACAAGGCCAAACTAATGAGTTATGCGGACATGGAGTGAGGTTAGCATGTCACAGGAGTGACAAGGTGCTGCAAGGCCAAACGAATGAGTTATGCGGACATGGAGTGAGTTTAGCAGGTTGCAGGAGTGACAAGATACTGCAAGGCCAAACGAATGAGTTATGCGGACATCGAGTTAGTTTAGCTTGTTACCTGAATGACAAGGTACTGCAAGGCCAAACGAATGGGTTATGCGGACATCGAGTTAGTTTAGCTTGTTACTTGACTGACAAGGTGCTGCAAGGCCAAACGAATGAGTTATGTGGACATCGAGTGAGTTTAGCATGTTGCAGGAGTGACAAGGTGCTGCACGGCCAAACGAATGAGTTATGCGGACATGGAGTGAGTTTAGCACGTTACAGGAGTGACAAGGTGCTGCAAGGCCAAACTGATGAGTTATGCGGACATTGAGTGAGTTTTGCATGTTACAGGACTGACAAGGGGCCCGCAAGGCCAAACGAATGAGTTATGCGGACATGGAGTGAGTTTAGCATGTTGCAGGAGTGACAAGGTGCTGCAAGGCCAAACGAATGAGTTATGTCGACATGGAGTGAGTTTAGCATGTTACAGGAGTGACGAGGTGCTGCAAGGCCAAATGAGTTATGCGGACATCGAGTTAGTTTAGCATGTTACAGGAGTGACTAGGTGCTTCAAGGCCAAATGAGTTATGCGGACATCGAGTTAGTTTAGCATGTTACAGGAGTGACTAGGTGCTTCAAGGCCAAATGAGTTATGCGGACATCGAGTTAGTTTAGCATGTTACAGGAGTGACAAGGTGCTTCAAGGCCAAATGAGTTATGCAGACATCGAGTTAGTTTAGCATGTTACAGGAGTGACTAGGTGCTTCAAGGCCAAATGAGTTATGCGGACATCGAGTTAGTTTAGCATGTTACAGGAGTGACTAGGTGCTTCAAGGCCAAATGAGTTATGCGGACATCGAGTTAGTTTAGTATGTTACAGGAGTGACTAGGTGCTTCAAGGCCAAATGAGTTATGCGGACATCGAGTTAGTTTAGCATGTTACAGGAGTGACTAGGTGCTTCAAGGCCAAATGAGTTATGCGGACATCGAGTTAGTTTAGCATGTTACAGGAGTGACTAGGTGCTTCAAGGCCAAATGAGTTATGCGGACATCGAGTTAGTTTAGCTTGTTATTTTGATGCATCAAAGAGATTCGGTTGATATCATTTCAGGAGTGAAAATGAGTGTTTTCTCTCATTTTATGACGCGTTGACTGTAATAAGTTTGCACCATCATGTTGTTTTGAATTTGCGGACACTTCTTTATACCTCCGCCACCAAAGGTGGATGTAGGATATGTTTTCACCCCTGTCTGTTTGTCTGTCCGTTTGTCTGTGAACAAAATATCTCGAAAATTTGTGGACGGATTCGGACGAAATTTGGCAGAGAGGTAGCATATGTGATAAGGACGAAATGATTAGATTTTGGTGAAGATCCGGATTCGGATCTTGCTAGTAGAATTATTAAGTGATTCTTCACCATTGGGAGAGAAAGGGCCAAAAACGATACATAGCAGGATAACTCAAAAAGTTGTGGACGGATTTGGACGAAACTTGGTGGACCGGTTGGGTGTTTGACAAGGACAAATATATTCGATTTTGGTGAAGATATGAATTTGAATTCGGATATGAGAATTATTTAATTTATTGAGAGATTCTTCACCATTGGGAGATAGGGCCAACCCGGCGGAGGTGTGCTCTCTACTGAGTGCCGTTCTAGTTATTCATGTTGTACTCTTCATGTGCATCAATTTCCGTGTGTTTTTTTTTTTTTACGGAGCAGGTTTTTCTTACCACCTCTGCAAATGTGTTCTTGTTGGAGCCCTGCAACGAGATCTTGAAACTGCTCGAGGAGCATGTGGACATGTGCAAACGAGTGCTCAACATCTACCGTCATATGGTCATGAATACACACATGGCCAAGCGCACATGGTGTGTACCTCCGGGTTTTGATTTCATGATGAATTGCCTTTTTGAGAAGATCGCAGTTTAATGCAAAATGTCTCCTGTGTCAACATCTGTGGAACATCTGCACAATCATCATTCTCATCTTGGTTGTCAAACTTTGATGACCAGGAAGCAGCCATGTTTTGGTAGATTACATCTTATAAATATTGTACACCGCTCCTTTTCTTTGCCATCTGCAAGCGCTGCATGACGTCATTGCCGGGCACCGAAGGGGGCTCGGCAATGACACACGCTGAAAGGGAGTACTCAGTTTTCACTCTGGTTGTTTGTTTGTTTTCTTGCTTTCTTGTTTGTCTGGGCTATATCTCAGCCATATTTTGAGCTAGGAAGCTGAAATTTCGGCACAATAGTGAGCAAGTCTTTTCAAAAAGGGTATTTTTTGTTTTTTGATTAATCAATTAATTGAGGAGTTATTTAATTATGAGCGATTGATTAAGTACTTATTTAATGAATTAAATTTCCTTTCTTTTCTGACCATTAACTCAGGCACCTTTTGAGTTAGGAAGCTGATATTTGGAAATGCCAATGACCAAGTGATTTGGCTGTCAAGGCTATTTTTGATTAATTGATTAATTAATCAATCGATGAATTATTTAATTATTTCATTAATGACTAAATATATATATTTTTTTACAGATTCGGATGAAATGGTGGTGGTTTATGTGTTATATTCGGCAATTGATTAATTATTTCATTTTTTTACCCTTATTATTTAATTATTTTCTGGCACCGTGGTCCCCTTTTTGAAGCAATGTTTTATGGCCGGATGTCCTTCCTGATGACAACCCTGTTCGTCGCCTCTTGCGACACACAGGGAATTACCAGTGAACTGGTACTCAATTTGCCGACCTCGGAAGGATGGCGGGTTGAGTCAACCCCCCTGGCGTTAATTCAGCGATCGACCGGGATTCGAATCAAGGATCCTAGGATCCCAAGCCGGCACCCTAACCGCTAAACCAACCCCGGGCCAAGCGGATATGGAGTGCGTTTAGCATGTTACAGGAGTGACAAGGTGCTGCAAGGCCAAACGAATGAGTTATGTGGACATCGAGTGAGTTTAGCATGTTACAGGAGTGACAAGGTGCTGTTAGGCCAAACTAATGAGTTATGCGGACATGGAGTAAGTTTAGCATGCTACAGGAGTGACAGGGTGCTACAAGGCCAAACTAATGAGTTATGCGGACATCGAGTGAGTTTAGCATGTTACAGGAGTGACAAGGTGCTGCAAGGCCAAACAAATGAGTTATGCAGACATGGAGTGAGTTTAGCATGTTACAGGAGTGACAAGGTGCTGCGAGGCCAAACGAATGAGTTATGCGGACATCGAGTGAGTTTAGCATGCTACAGGAGTGACAGGGTGCTACAAGGCCAAACTAATGAGTTATGCGGACATGGAGTAAGTTTAGCATGTTACAGGAGTGACAAGGTGCTGCAAAGCCAAACGAATGAGTTATGCGGACATCGAGTGAGTTTAGCACGTTACAGGAGTGACAAGGTGCTGCAAAGCCAAACTAATGAGTTATGCAGACATGGAGTGAGTTTAGCATGTTACAGGAGTGAGAAGGTGGTGCAAGGCCAAACGAATGAGTTATGCGGACATCGAGTGAGTTTAGCACGTTACAGGAGTGAGAAGGTGCTGCAAGGCCAAACAAATGAGTTATGCGGACATCGAGTTAGTTTAGCATGTTACAGGAGTGACAAGGTGCTGCAAGGCCAAACGAATGAGTTATGTGGACATCGAGTGAGTTTAGCATGTTACAGGAGTGACAAGGTGCTGCAAGGCCAAACTAATGAGTTATGCAGACATGGAGTGAGTTTAGCATGCTACAGGAGTGATAAGGTGCTTCAAGGCCAAACTAATGAGTTATGCGGACATGGAGTGAGTTTAGCAGGTTGCAGGAGTGACAAGGTGTTGCAAGGCCAAACTAATGAGTTATGCGGACATGGAGTGAGTTTAGCATGCTACAGGAGTGACAAGGTGCTGCAAAGCCAAACGAATGAGTTATGCGGACATCGAGTGAGTTTAGCATGCTACAGGAGTGAGAAGGTTCTGCAAGGCCAAACGAATGAGTTATGCGGGCATCGAGTGAGTTTAGCATGTTACAGGAGTGACAAGGTGCTTCAAGGCCAAACGAATGAGTTATGCGGACATCGAGTGAGTTTAGCATGTTACAGGAGTGACAGGGTGCTGCAAGGCCAAACGAATGAGTTATGCGGACATCGAGTGAGTTTAGCACGTTACAGGAGTGAGAAGGTGCTGCAAGGCCAAACGAATGAGTTATGCGGACATCGAGTGAGTTTAGCACGTTACAGGAGTGACAAGGTGCTGCAAGGCCAAACGAATGAGTTATGCGGACATCGAGTGAGTTTAGCACGTTACAGGAGTGAGAAGGTGCTGCAAGGCCAAACGAATGAGTTATGCGGACATCAAGTGAGTTTAGCACGTTACAGGAGTGACAAGGTGCTGCAAGGCCAAACGAATGAGTTATGCGGACATCGAGTGAGTTTAGCACGTTACAGGAGTGACAAGGTGCTTCAAGGCCAAACTAATGAGTTATGCGGACATCGAGTGAGTTTAGCACGTTACAGGAGTGACAAGGTGCTTCAAGGCCAAACGAATGAGTTATGCGGACATCGAGTGAGTTTAGCATGTTACAGGAGTGACAAGGTGCTTCAAGGCCAAACTAATGAGTTATGCGGACATCGAGTGAGTTTAGCATGTTACAGGAGTGACAAGGTGCTTCAAGGCCAAACGAATGAAAATGCCCTTTACAGACAAATCACTTGGTCATTGTCATGTCCAAATATCAGCTTCCTATGTCAAAAGGTGCCTGAGATATTGTCCAGTTGAGAAAGAAAATAAGTAAATGAATGATAATGAAAATAAATAAATAATATATATATATATACTGAAACGCAAAAGAAACTTACCACCTTTGAAACCTTTAAATATCAACAATAACACTGCGTGTAGTAAATGTGTGAACTTATTTGTGGACAATAGTGTCCTCACTGTCAGACAAAACGGTCACGGATGGTCACTTGAACCTTCAATGGTCACTTTATAGCACAGCTGTTGAACAGCCGTTTTGACTGTCGGTGATTAGCCAAAGGGTACGGGATGATTTTAATGAGCTGCACGTGATGTCTTGATATTGGCTTTAAAAAGGCCAGTGCAAAATGGGCATTTTGACCGAAAAATTTGACCATTTTGACCAACTTCAAAAAGACCGAAAACGCAAAAGCAACTTACCACGTTTGAAACCTTTAAATACCCAGAACTGAGACCTGAGACCACCCAGAACTGAGAAACTTTCAACATGACAACGCTCGTCCCCATGCTGCTCGCTTTACCACTGCATTTCTCCAAGGCGAGAACATCAACACCATGCAGTGGCCTGCACTCTCCCCTGACCTGAATCCCATGGAGCACCTGTGGGATGAGCTTGGGAGATGCGTAGTTGGCAGGGCCAGGACACGGGCAGAGCTGCTTCAGACATTGAGGACTGAGTGGGACAGAATCCAGCAGCAATCCATCCAAAGACTGGTAGGCAGTATACGCCGACGATGCACTGCCTGTGTCAAAAACAATGGTGGCCACACACGCTATTGAAAGGGGACTGACATTGCACCCTGTGCTGTTCTGTACTGTAGAACAAACTGATGAGATGGTGTATCTTGGTCAAAAACTTGACATGTCATCAATAAAATGCCAATGTTTCAATTAGCAATTGTTGGTTTGTTTTATTTTGAACTGTTACAATTTTATTACATTTCAAACAAGTGGTAAGTTTCTTTTGCGTTTTCGGTCTTTTTGAAGTTGGTCAAAATGGTCAAATTTTTTGGTCAAAATGCCCATTTTGCACTGGCCTTTTTAAAGCCAATATCAAGACATCACGTGCAGCTCATTAAAATCATCCCGTACCCTTTGGCTAATCACTGACGGTCAAAACGGCTGTTCAACAGCTGTGCTATGAAGTGACCATTGAAGGTTCAAGTGACCATCCGTGACCGTTTTGTCTGACAGTGAGGACACTATTGTCCACAAATACGTTCACACATTTACTACACGCAGTGTTATTGATGATATTTAAAGGTTTCAAAGGTGGTAAGTTTCTTTTGCGTTTCAGTATATATAATATATTATTTATTTATTTTCATGATTAATCTTTTATTGATTTTAATTATGCAATTAATCCATCAAATATTGTACAGCTCTCCCTCCCAATGCAGTCTCTATGAGCTGCACGGCGGTATTGCCCAAGGCCAAAGGCGCCTCGGCCTTGCCGTGAGGATGTTTAAGTATTCGGCACGGGGGTCGTGTACTTTGAATGTATCTGTACTTGTTTTTCTTTTTTCGTTTATACGTAACTTATTTTAGGGCCAAACCGTAGCAAAATTTTGGATGCAAGTACTTCCGAATCTGGGCAAGGTTTTGGGCCGAGGTCCGTTTTGAGGCCACCGAAGGCCGCGACAAAGCGGTGCTTGGGATGTGGGGTCCGGCGGTGCTGCCGCCGGCCCGCAGGTAAAAGTTGACCGTCATGAGGTCAATACCTCCATGGCTTATCGATGTCCAACACGTCCCGGAACCATCCCCGGAAAAAGCACAGCCCCCTGGGCCGCACAACCTCTCTCCTCTCGGCTTCAATATATTCTTCTCAGACATATTTGTTTTGCAGTCTGTCAATGGTCAGTTGGATCGTCTTTCGTTAATTAGTTTATAACGAGGTAGAAACCCGTTGGGACTGAAGATGGAAGGTTCCCTTAAGGAAGTTGATCATATTGAGTAGGCCTACACCCAGCCTCTCCCCCTCCCCCTACGCTTTATACCTGCCTTGATTTAAAAAACGGTCTGTCCTCTTTGAATTGTCTTGTCTGCAGGATAGCAATCATGTGTCGGAGGCACGTATAGGGCGTATGATGTGAACGTGACAGGTGGAGCCGCCCTTCAAACTCTTCATGTGGGAGTACTTCCACTTCCACCTCAGATTAACTCCATAAACGCTCAAACTAAATCCAGGATGGAATAATTGAGTTCAAAATGAACCTGTTCATCCAGGGAGCCAACAGCAATACCATGATGTGTGTCTGTGTGTCTGTGTGTCTGTATCTGTCTGTGTCACCATTTTTCTCATAGATGGCCAAATGGATCTTCACCAAACTCATCAGTGAGTGTCGGAGAGTGTTTTATGGGAAGTTTATTTGAAAATGTTGAAAAAGAAAAAGGTAAACTTCGACTTTCGACTGTAGTGAGAATATTGTGCAGCAACACTCAAACCCCCGACCACATGCGGAGTGTTTTGTGGTAGTTTCACCTGCTGTGCTCAAGTAATCTTGTCTTGTCTTCACTTGGTACAACAGGTGCAGTTACCAACAGACCAAACGAACCATTCATTCTGCCTTGTCTGTGTGAGTCTGTGTGGGTGGGTGTGTGTGTGGATGGGTGTGTGTGGATGGGTGTGTGTGGGTGGGTGTGTGTTTGTGTGTATGTGTATGCGTGTTTGTGTGTGTTTGTCTGTGTGTGTGTGTGTGTGTGTCTATGTGCGTATCTGTGTCTCAGTGTGTGTGTGTGTGTGTGTGTGTGTGTGTGTGTGTGTGTGTGTGTGTGTGTGTGTGTGTGTGTGTGTGTGTTTTAGTGTTTTGTGTGTATGTGTTCTGTGTGTGTGTGTGTTCTGTGTGTGTGTATGGTGATATGTATGTGTGTGTGTGTGTGTGTGTGCTTGTGTGAGTTTGCGTGTGTGTTATTGTTTTGTCTGTGTGAGTGTGTGTGCGTGTGTTTGTATGTGTTAGTGTTTTGTGTGTGTGTTTGTGTTTGTGGGTGTATCTATGCATGTTTGTGTGTGTTGATATGTATGTGTTATTGGGTGTATGTATGTGTTTGAGTGAGTGTGTGTGTTGTTCATATCCGGCTTCGTTCTTGGGACTACAGTGCAGTAATTACCCTCGCCTGAGGAGAGGGTATTGCATTTGAGTCTGTTTGTCTGTTTGTCCTTGCAGAATAAATATGATTTTCTCTGCAACCGTTGGTCCGATTGACAGGAAATTTTCACCATCGGTGCAACTCCGCATGTATAATTTTTAAATGATAATTATGACGCCATAGGTCATGTGGTTCGGCCGCCATCTTGGAAAAACCGAAAACATTTGCACCTCTATATCTCCGAAAGCGCTAAATAGAAAAAAATTGAGACATGGCTCATTGTAAAGAACTCTCCATGTGGAATAACATCTGTTAATGATGATGTCATGGGTGCCTCCATTATGACGTCATAATTCGACAAGTACAAAACTTCATCCAATCAAAATAAAATTTCTTGAGCATAATCTTGGGATAAATTGGTGGAGGGAAAAAAATGATGATGTCATCAGTCACGTGGTTCGGCCGCCATATTTGTTTTTACACAAAAGCCTTAAAAAACACTGAAAATACATCCTTGCGAGGGTCTGCAATCTTTGATTGCTCTTTCTTGTTGGTCTTTAGTTTGATTACCTGCTTAATCGTGTGTGTGATGTTTCACACGTTTGACATCAAGTGATGAATAATCACACACATCCGTTATTTATGACCTCAGTTTATTGACAACAATCCATATGAAGTATAACCGTTTTATGGAATTGGATGTCTCGGCTTCCTTCTTGCTTATGGCTGTGAGCTTAAGGAATGGTAGAAGGGCTTGATCAAATGATGTTTTGCACGATATCTAAGTGAAATGTGGTAAAGAAGGTGTAAATGTGGTAAAGAAGGTGTAAATGTGGTGCAGTGTTCCTCATTCATGGCTCAGTTTTTCCCTTTCTACCTACCAGTCTTTTTGAAATTATCACAAACCCTCTCACACCCAGTGCCTCTGTTTCCACAGTCGTGTTTTGTTGACATTTTTTTCTTTTCAACAGGGAGCAGCTCTTGCTGGTGTTATTAAGAATCACGGAAATGGTCTTCAGGAAGCATCCTCAGCAAGCCAAGCACCGCACATTGGCTGGGAAATTAGCCGGACCTTTGTTCCAGGTAAGGTGATACCTGGTATTGTCTATGGCATTCTGCTCAATGCACTGAAGCTGTTTTTTTTAAATTTCATCTGATATCATGTGTTAGAACTTGGATTCTTACCTAGTCATTACTTTAGTGATTTTTGGCCTTCATATTACTTTTTATTGATGGCAAGTGGTAAAGCATGTAGTGAGGTGGAAAGAACAGGGAAGTGGCCCTGTGTTGTGTGTAGGAAGGGTGTCGGAGTGAACTCCATTCAATGTACAATGTGCGCTGAGTGAGTTCATCAAAAATGTAGCGGTCTGAGAGGGTCATTTACCAGTGTGGCAGCTACATTCAAATGTAAGGTGTGCACAGAGGGAGCTGCAGATGGAGGAAATGTTGAGTTGGATCTTGGAGACGGCGTGAAGCTAGAAGGTGTGAAAACATTTTGCTACCTAGGAGACATGCTGAATGGAGAAGGTGGATCAGACTCGGCAACGGTTGCTAGAGTGAGATGTGCATGGAAGAAGTTTCGGGAACTGAGTGGCGTATTGATGATGAGGGGAGTGTCGTTGAAGCTGAAGGGAAAGGTGTATGCTGCATGTGTGAGAAGTGTTACGATCTATGGGAGCGAGACATGGGTAATGAACGTAGAGCAACAACGAAGGCTGGAAAGGGTGGAAATGCGAATGGTTCGGTGTATGTGCGGAGTATCGTTGAGAGAGAGGAAGACAAATGATGAATTGCGAAAGATGATGGGAATAGAGCCTGTGATTGATGCTGTGAAGAGGAACAGGTTGAGATGGTTTGGTCATGTGTTGAGGAAGGATGAAAGTGACTGGTTGAGAAGAGTGATGGAAATGAATGTAGAAGGAAGTAGAGGATGGGGAAGACCGAGAAAGACTTGGCTAAAGATGGTGGAAGAAGAAATGCGGGCAAAGGGGTTAACAAGGAGAGATGCAGAAAATAGGGCAAAATGGAGAAGATTGTCATGGGGACCGCAAGGCTAACCCCCGCGCTTGCTGGGAAAATGGCCTTAAAATGCATGTTGTATATTACTTTTGTTTTGATGTTGTTAACCAAGTTGTCGTATTCTTGAAGTTATCATCTCGATTTGATGTTCTGAGATCTGAATTGGTGTTATCTTCGTGAAGTGGACTTAAATCAGCATATGTGCTCTTCAGTCATCACCAATGCTTCTCTTCGTTTATGTCTCACTTTTGTACATTCAAATGCAAGGAAAGAAGACGAAGAACCACCTTTCGAGGCCTTTTCCCCCCGCAGCGCAGGGGTTGGCATTTTTCGGGCACCGTGGTCCCATTTTTGAAGCAATGTTTTACAGCCGGATGCCCTTCCTGCCGCCAAACCTGCGGCACACAGGGAATTACCAGTGAACTGGTACTCAATTTTCCCACCTCAGAAGGATGACAGGCTGAGTCAACCCCCCTGGCGTTAATTCAGCGATCGCCCGAGATTTGAACCCAGTATCCCAGGATTCCAAGCCGGCACCCTAACCGCTAAGCCAACACCAGGCAATGGAATGCAAGGAAACTTCTTTAAAAGCACATTGTTTCTTTAAAAGTATTTTAATGTTTATTTACTTTTCCGTAAGATTTCTAACTGAAGTAACACATCAAATTGGTATATTGATGTTGGTAGTGATTGATTAATTTTCCTTGTTGGGTATCTTCGCAATTATTTCTGTCAAAATACAGAATCATTGCTCACCTCCACTCATTCATTACTTTCTTCCCCACCTGTGAAACCAATTTCCACTTTCTCTAAAATCTCATTCCTCCCTCCCAGTAAAATGTGACTTCAAGACATCACACACACTGCACAGGGGAGATGACCACACACAGGGGAGAAGGGGGGAGGGGGAGAGTATCACACATAGGGAAGAGGGGAAAGGGTTACAAACAGGGAAGAGGGGAAAGGATCACATGCAGGAGAGAGGGGGAGGGGGAGGGAGGGGGAGAGGATCACACACATGGGAGAGGGGAAAGGGTTACAAACAGGGAAGAGGGGAAAGGATCACATGCAGGAGAGAGGGGAGAGGAGGGAGAGAGAGGGGGAGAGAGAGGGGAAGAGGAGGAAGAGAGGGGGGGGAGAGGTTCACATACAGGGGAGAGGGGAGAGGAGGGAGGGAGAGAGAGTGGGGAGAGGGTCACAAACAGGGAGGAGGGAGATAGAGGGTGAGAGGAGGGAGAGAGAGAGGGAGAGAGGATCACAAACAGGGGAGAGGAGGAGAGGGAGAGAGGAGGGAGAGGGAGAGGGGTAGAGGAGGGAGAGAGAGTGGGAGATGATCACACACAGGGGAGAGTGGGAGAGGAGGGAGGGAGAGAGGGGGAGAGGAGTGAGAGAGAGGGGGAGAGGAGTGAGAGAGTGAGAGAGAGGGAGAGAGGGGGAGAGAAGTGAGAGAGAGGGGAGAGGAGTGAGAGAGAGGGGAAGAGAAGTGAGAGAGAGGGGGAGAGGAGGAAGAGAGGGGGGAGGAGGGAGGGAGAGAGAGGGGGGGGGGAGAGGATCACATACAGGGAGGAGGGAGAGAGAGGGGTAGAGGAGGGAGAGAGAGGGAGAGGATCACACAGGGGAGAGGAGGGAGGGAGAGAGAGGGGGGGAGACGATCACAAACAGGGAGGAGGTAGCTAGAGGGAGAGAGAAGGGAGAGAGAGGGAGAGAGGATCACACACAGTGGAGAGGGGGAGAGGATCACACATAGGGGAGAGGGGAGGAGGGAGAGAGAGGATAACACGAGGGTGAGAGGAGGGAGAGAGAGGATAACACGAGGGGGAGAGGATGGAGAGAGAGGGGAGGAGGATCACACACAGGGGAAGGAGGGAGAGAGTAGGGGAGAGTGACACTTTGAGCTTAACTTGGGAGGGAGGGAGGGAGGGTGGAGAACTGCCTTGACTGATTAATTTCTGTTGTTCATTTTTAAACTTCAAAGTATCGAATACATTTCACTTTACAATTAAAAAAATTGTTTAAAACCAAACGTTATTGTCTGGATTATCTCGTTATTATCTGGATTATCTCGTTATTATACCGTGATTATCCGTTAAGGATTAATGTTCCCTCCCTGTAATGTGCTTCTCATTATCCTACGATCTACTAACCTTCAAGAGGAATGTCATTTCCTACTTCCTACATCATTGAGGTTTAATCACATTTTACCTGACTTCTGCTACTTCCTGTCTTGCATGTTTTATTGTTGTTTTTCTTTATTTATTTATTTTTATTTTTATTTGCTTTATCCTCATCTTTTTCCAACCTTCCCTTAGCCCCTTACCTAGAGTGCCTTTATGCCTTGTTTGGGGCAATTTCAATTGGAAAAAATTATCCCTTATTATCTCAGGAATAAGAAAAAATATAATTACACGACAGTTCGACCCCTAATTTCATTCAGTCTCTGTACTCTGACCAAGTAATCAAACTAAAATACGCAATTTGGCGTCTGTCTGTCTGTCTGATGATTTTTGACCGCGATACAATCCGTCGTTACCTATCCAATCTCAACCAAACCTGACATGATGACGAAGGGTCGCACAATGAAGGTTGTAGCTCATTAATTTTCCCCCCTCCCCAAGGGGATCGCTCCTGATAGTAGATCTACTGCAGTCTATATACCCCACAAGGGTTAATAACACGACCCTTCCTGCCGCTTCCGTGGAGTTCTTCCAAGGCGTTTTTTTGGCATTTTGGTTTTTCCAAACTGCTTCTCATTACAAACATAACAAGAAAGAGCAGAGATTGCAAACCCTCGCCAGGATGTATTTTCAGTGGTTTTTAAGGCTTTTGTGTTAAAACAAATATGAACCACGTGACATGACGTCTTGTCTTGTCTTTTTGATTCTTGTCTTATATATATGCCGTATATCGCTGCTGTTTGTTTTCTTGATTCTTGTCTTTTTGCAATTGTTGTTTTCATGTATTGTTATGCATTATGTTTTCCACTCTGTCAAAGCGCCTTTGGGCTTCTGGAAAAGCGCTATACAAAATAAATGAATTATTATTATTATTATTATTATTTTTTTCCTAAACTAATTTATTCCTTGATTATGCTCAATAAATTTCATCTTGATCAGATGAAGTTTTCTACTTGTCGAATTATGACGTCATAATGGAGGCACCTATGACATAATCATTGACATATTGTATTCCCCACGGAGAGTTCTTTGCAACGAGCCATGTCTCAATTTTTTTCGATTCAGCGCTTTCGGAGATATAGAGGTGGAAAGTTTTTCGGTTTTTCCAAGATGGCGGCCGAACCACGTGATATATGACGTTATAATTATCATTAAAAATTATACAGGTGGAGATGCACCGACGGTGAAAATTTCCTGTCAATCGGACCAACGGTTGCAGTGAAAATCATATTTATTCTGTGCGGACAAACAAACAGACAAACGGACTCAAATGCAATAGCCTCTCCTCTGGCGAGGGTAATAACAACACTCATAATAATAGCATAATATTGTCCTGTTCACCGGGATTACCACCCCTGGTGACGAATTATACTCCGCCATACATTCTCAGGAATATGAAAGGGTTACACACAGGTAACTGACTCTCACTCCCCACAGCTTTACACTCCGAGGCGTTCAGTCCAATTATGGCGGTGTTATTCATAGGCGTGAGGGTGTAGTGGAGGGCAGCGCGCTTACATGCACGGATTCCACTGGAGCGTCCTCGAACCACGATAATCAAATAAGACCGTCACGGAATTGGGTACTGTCCGGGTACTGTTGGCATTTATGCCTTCCTACTTGTACTTCCTAAAAAAATAGTTTTTTTACTTACATACATTGAGATGGCCTTCCTACTCGCACGCGGTCCATGCTACCCGACACAGTCCTATCTGTACTCGGGTATTTCATCCCCTACTCCCACAAACGTAACATTATTTATCTACACAGGATACAATTCACCATAATTCTAATGGGCGAAGAATACTCTAATCAAAATTTCACTTTAAAAGCAAAACACATCTAGTTCTCATCATGAACCGACAGTGGGAGTGCAGCATGTTGGGTTTTGTTAAACTGGCATCTTAAATGACTTTTAAAATGGCTTTATATTACAGCCAAACTTAAACACAAGTTTTTTTGGCTTTATGTACAGCCACAAGTTTTGATCAATGGATTTAATAATAAAAACCACCACAATAGCAAAACTGTTATCACATGTTATGGCTAGGGGGAGGACGATTGGGCCTCAGGGGGGTTTTAATTGCCCCCTTATCATTCAGCTGATTGTTCTGAAACATGGCGCGTGAATGCAAGACCGAAGCCCGCACAATCGCTTGGGCTTCGATTTTTTTTTTTTGATCTCGGATCATGGGGGACCCCAGAGGGGTTACCACCCAAATTTTGAATCCCTCCTCATCCCTTATTTATCCCTACTCAACCGCCAACCCACTGGTGCCCACTGGTCTCACTTCCGTTGTGGTGGTTTTCATCCACTGTAAACATTTTTGATTCCATGTACTATTATTGTTTTCAAAAGGTTTATTGTCTATGAACTATTTTCAAAAGGTAAAAAAGTTAATGTTAAAATGAAACCGGAACCGAAAGACGACGAAGAGGAAGAGGAAAAAAAGAAGGCGGAGCGAATGGAGCCGGACAAGAAAGCCGAGCTGCTCCGAGTTCTGAAGCGAACGTTGTTGAACGGGAGTCACGAGCGAACTTTCGGGTTTCCCGGGAAAGGGATCAGGTTTTTGGTGGTGGATTCCGAGGAGAATTATCGTCGGGCCGTCACGTCTCGAGAACGGGCCGTCGGCCATTTTGACTCGCGCGCTTTGCGCGTCGAGCAAGGTTTCCTTGCTTCGTCAGCCGTTTTCACCGCTTTCAGACGTATCTGGTGTGGGTGTGTGTAACATGCCTTTGATTGGAAAGTCTGCGTGTCGCCGACTGTGAGCTGTGAAACGTCCATACCCGAGGGTGTGATCTCTCAGTCGCCTGGAGGGCGCCTTTGGATTTCCCAGTCGCCTTGAGGGCGCCTTTGCCCCGCTTTGGCAGTGGGACTGTACTTGCCATCCGAACGGGAATCTGGTCTCGATTGGACATCGATCTGACGATCGCTGGAGCGAAGCAACTTTGGCTTGAAGCCGGGAATAAGAGACATTGGGAATGTTCTTGTTTCACTCACTTGGAGCACAGAGAGTTATATATTACAAAACTGATGGTACCATCATAGGATATTGATTGTACCTTTGATTCATATTCTTGTTGTACTGTTATTCTTGTGTGATCTTAATACAATATTTGTTTGTGAGTAACAATTGGTGTGGCTTCACCATTGATCTTTGACATACAGAATACCACATTTTTCTGCCGTGACTCCTCTCGGGGCTCGGAGGTACACCGTGACCAGGGGGTCGGGGAGGAGCACGTAACAACAGCCACAAGTTTTGATCAATTTTTTTTTTTTTTTTATACAAGATCGAGGCTCGTGAAAGAGCGAACATTAATCACACAGAAAGACAAACCGACACATAAAACATATAACATGGGGAGCAGTAGACAAGATGGGGCGAGAGGGGGAGGAACGCAAACACAACATCTGAGAGCAGGGACATCGAGAGATCTGTGGGAGGGAGAGGGCTTTGGGGGGGGGGAGGCATGGGAAGGGGGGGGGGTGTGTGGGAGAGGTGTAAAACATATGGACACTGCCGGGACTTCCAGGAAAAAAGTTGGAATTTCAAACATGGTGGATCTGGGGTGAATTAGTGGGGGGTAGAAAAGATCAAGGTTTTGGATGGGGAAAGATAAGAGTTGGTGGTGAACAGCTGTTGTAAAGACCTGGAGGGAGGAGTGGGATTGAAGGGAGTGTGGGAGTTTGTTCCAGAGGTGGGAGAAAAGAGGAATGAAAGAGTGAAGGTGAGCAGAGAGCCGAGATTTCGGCAGTTTAACCATCAGAGGGTTGCTGGCAGATCTTGTGCGACCTGTAGGAATATTTGGGGGACAAAGCACAGAGAGAGCTGGGGGAGCAAGGCCGGAGAGGAGTCGGTAGAAGACAGAAAGACCACCTACCTGTCTGCGGTGAGTGAGTGAAAGGCCCTCGGAGACAGCTTCATCATGGGAGATTCCAATGATTCTGAAAGCTTTGGTTTCAACAGCGTGAAGCCAAGCTAGGTGTGAGGCAGGAGCACCGGCCCATAGGGGAGAAGAGTATTCCATTGAGCTGCGGATGAAAGCCTTGTATGTGGTGAGGAGCTCAGGTGTGCCGAGGAAGGACTTCGCATGACGGAGGATGCCCAGTCGGCGACTGGCTTTGGAGGCCAGCTTGGAAATGTGGTTTTCCCAAGAAAGATCATGGCAGATAGTGAGACCCAAAAGCTTGAGCGACGGAACTTCTTGGAGAGGATTGTTGAGAAAGTAGATGGGAGGGTTGTCCAGTCGATCTTTTTGGAGAGACATAGTAAGAGTGTGAGATTTGTCAGGATTGAAAGACATGGTCCACTTGTTTGACCAGTCTGTGATTTAGTCCAGATCTTCAGAGAGTGAGGAGGCTGCAGACTGCCGATCTGAGGGAAGAGGAAATTAAGCGGCAGAGAGTGGAGTCATCAGCAAAGAGATAGAGAGGATTTTCCAGAGAGTCGGAGAGATCATTGATAAAGACCAGAAAAAGCACAGGGCCCAGAACACTGCCTTGGGGAACTCCAGCCTGAACAGGAAGGGGAGATGAGAGAAATCCATTCAGGGCCACACGTTGTCTACGACCAGAGAGGAAGTCCGCAAGCCATGCATGGAGATTTCCATGGATACCGTAGGAGGAGAGTTTGGTGAGCAGAGCTCGGTGCCAGACCGTATCGAAGGCACGTGATATGTCAAGGGAGACGGGTCTGATTTCCTGTTTGGCATTGAGGACCACCATCCATTGTTGAGACAGCAGAAGCAGCATGTCCAGATTAGAATTACCTGGTCTGAATCCAAATTGATGATCGGAGATCAAGCCATTGGAGAAGAGGAAGGATTTGATATCCGAAGCAATGATTGATTCCATGACTTTGCTGATAATTGGGAGCAGGCTGATTGGTCTGTCGTTGCAAGGATCTGTTTTTGCACCTTTTTTGTGTAAAGCGGTAATGTTTGCTGATTTCCAGGATGCTGGCAGATGACCTTGAGCAAAGAGAGGGTGAAAAGAACAGAGAGAGGGTGAGATAGAGCAGCAGAGCAGGATTTTAGGACCCATGGGCTGATTCCGTCTGGTCCAGTTGCAGAATCAGAGTCTGGGTTTGACAAAAAACTTCTCCACCTTGTCAGGAGAGAAGGACACAGAGTCCTGGAGCAGCTGGGTTCGACTGGGAAAGGTGGGTACAGAAATAGATGGGTTAAATTGTCTTTTGTCAGGAAAATACCACATCATTCATGTAAAAAGTGTGGAACCTTGCCCATTTATTTCCCCCCCCCCTACCCGCAATATATTAATATCCACCAAACTATCTGCGGTATCATTAGCAAGCAGCTGCAGAGCAGCCATCATATACCTCCAAGTTCGTTAGCTGCCTTCCAACTTCCATAAGGAAGAATAATAGCTCGTTAAGCCTTTATTGAACAGAATTCTGGTTTCCGTTCTCTTTGTCGTATCACAAAGTAAGGAGGCATTTTACTTAAATTTAGGCCAGCACCAATTACTAAAGGTTCGTCATTGGATACAGCTCCTAGTACCATTAGTTGTTTTTATTACTGCTGTTCGGTCTCGTCATTTTCCTCTAATTTCCTAATTATTATCATATTGATTTTCCCTTTTTCATCCACCTTATAATATATGTGCACGACTCATTCAAAAACAATACCATTAATCATTGTATTCCATTCTTCATTGAGTGAAGGACACGTGTACAAACCGCTACTCTTATTTTGGGAGACCAGTCCAGGTGATTGATGGCTGCTTGAAGACCGTGCCAGTCGGCCTGAGTGAAATGCGAGACTCGGCGACGCTGAGGAGGCTCTCTGAGAATGGCCAGAGAGATGTCCACTTCAACAAGCACATGATCAGAAGAACCGATTGGGGCAGAAGAAGAGCAGCAGACATTAGCAGGGAAGTTTGTCATAACCAAGTCTAGAAGAGAAGATACACCATTGGCTGAGATCCGGGTCGGGAAATTGACAGATTGTGTCAGTCCCAATGAGTCGCAGAAGTCCTTTGCTGAGGTGCCATGGCTGGTGAGAGATGAATCCACACCCAGCCAGCTGGCATGATGACAGTTGAAGTCGCCGCATAGATGGATTTAATAATGAAAACCACCACAATAGCAAAACTGTTATCACATGTTATGGCTAGGGGGAGGATGATTGGGCCTCAGGGGGGGTTTTAATTGCCCCCTTATCATTCAGCTGATTGTTCTGAAACGTGGTGCGTGAATGCAAGACCGAAGCCCGCACAATCGCTTGGGCTTAGATTTTTTTTTTTGATCTCGGATCATGGGGGACTCCAGAGGGGTTACCACCCAAATTTTGAATCCCTACTCATCCCTTATTTATCCCTACTCAACCGCCAGCCCACTGGCGGATAATTATTTTGTATTTTCCCTTCATATAACGTTATCTCGTTTCTCAATGGTAGAATGCTTTGAGGTTCATTTTTATGAAAAATTTTGGACACAGTCGTCTCATCAAAACGAGTCGTCAATGACACAAGTGTTGATGATTACAAAAAAGGTTTGGCTTCCGTTTCCATATTATTGAATGAAAATATTGTGCAAGCTTTTCCTTTTAACAAGTGTACTATCGCATTGCACGATGTTTCTGATTTTGCCCTCAGTGGGGGTCACATTGCCATCGTTTTCTCTGCTTCTGATTACCAATTTGTCTCGTCCTTAGACGCTGATAGTGTCATGGATAAAAGCGAGCCTTAACGTGACGATCTCACGTGACCTGTGGGACGATTTGCTCGTTGTGCTCGCTTCGCTCACTTTCTGGGAAGAACTGATCATCGAATGGTCCAAAACAATGGAAACACTGACGAAGGTGCTCGCCCGGCATGTATACAACCTGGAGCTTGGCGATCTTCCTTTGGACAAGATGAGTGAACAGAAACAGAAGAAACACAAGGGTCGAGGTTTGCTCCTTTTGATTTTTGTTCATCTTTTCTTGTGATGTTTTGCATCTATATTTTGTGTTATGAAGTGCCCACCTGTTCTCCATAATTTCCCCCCATTGATTTACGGCCTTATTAGAAATCCAGGTTCAAAAGTCTTCGTTTCTCAGAGTTTAAAATTGCTCAATCGTGCGCTCCCCTGAGTTTGTGCATTTGAATACATTCACAAGGAAAGTGCTTAATTGTTTTCTATTTGGAAGTTTCTACCTTACATATTTTTGATGATCTGTTTATTGAAGCACTTGCCACATCATTTCGGTCCTACACAGGCATCTACCAGGAAAGCAATCGCAGCGGCGCTGACAAGTCGTTTTCTCGTGGCTGGAGCAGAGACCAAAGTTCAGTTCCACCGGAGCCCATGAGGCAGCGCAGTGCCACCACTTCCGGCTCACCTGGCACAGAGAAGGCCCGGGGACGTGTCCGGCAGAAGAATATCGGTATGTCGGCCCGCGGGATACCCTCTTCTAGTGACCTTTTAAACTTAGCTCAAGGAAAAAGGAGGTTCGATGGACCATTACTGCTCGTCCGTTTATTTATTTTGACATCTTTTACTTGAAGGGCCTTTCATTTCATTTCATTTCTTTTAATCATTTTGTTTTTCTGACCTACTTGTGTCTTACTGTACTCATTCCTTATTCTTTTCTTTTTTTAACCTCTTCTTCTCTCACTTATTTCCCCTCCACCTCATGAAGCATTTGGGAATCGATGTTCCAGCGACATTCCGTGTGCACATGGCTGTGTGCGCAACATAAAAAGCGCTCCAGTCCTTTTTCAATCCTCAAACCCATGTTCTTCTGGTGTTGCTTTGAATCCATACATTGGCGGGTTGCCAGGTACCATTTTGGCAGCTGTTTGCATCGTTTGTGTCATGTCATGCACCTGTGCAAATTCATCACCTCTCATAGGAATTCTGTAGGGTGCCTCAGTGTCTTCTCAACTCTTGAATAACCTGTGTTGGAAATTCTATTATTTCTTGTCACCTTCGAATGGTAACCTTCACCTTGGTATGCTGTGGTCATTGATCCTGTTGCTAACAACCTCCACATTCCCAACTGTCACTTGAATTGATGCTGGACAAGGTGGTTTGTTTTCATAACCAATGTTCCCTGTAATTATTTTTGGCAATTTTGCAAATTTTGGACTTGTATACCCCTCTTGCAAGCCAGTGCAACACCTTTGGCATATTTATGGGATTTCTGTTATGCGCTTCAGAACGGAATTACTTTCACTTCAAACATTCTGAAGTACATCAGACAAGCAAAGGAGTTGTCCCAAACTTATGTCATGGGTCACGTACATCTTCGTGATCGTGTGTTTTTCGCTGATTGTACCGAAAACCGGAAGTTGCATTTTAACTGCGATTATATACTTATGGAGGAACAGGTTGAGATGGTTTGGTCATGTGTTGAGGAAGGATGAAAATGACTGGTTGAGAAGAGTGATGGAAATGAATGTAGAAGGAAGTAGAGGACGGGGAAGACCGAGAAAGACTTGGCTAAAGATGGTGGAAGAAGAAATACGGGCAAGGGGGTTAACAAGGAGAGATGCAGAAAATAGGGCAAAATGGAGAAGATTGTCATGGGGACCGCAAGGCTAACCCCCGCTCTAGCAGGGGAAATGGCCTTAAAATGCATGTTGTTGTTGTTGTTGTTGTATATACTTATGGAAAAATGTTAAGCACAGGCTGCGTTTTCCAGAATCATAGCAATAACTGGGGAAATAATTCAGAAACCATAATGTTTAATAGGACCGTGTATTGGTAAATTTTGCATGTTCGACAAATGACTTGACACAAGATCAGAGAATATTTTTTGTTTGTGTTTTTATCACAAAATGAGGATATCTGCAATGGCACTGTTTTACACCAAAAAAAGACACTGGCTTTAGGGCGAGTCTGCTGTCATCACATCATGTGATGTCGGACTCAAGAATGGTAAAAAATGATTTTCCTGCATTCAGGAGAGCTACGTGTGACGGTGGGGCACCAGCCTATGAGTGAGAGCGAGGAGTCCGTAACTACACGAGATCTGACATTTTCGTCCACGAATACAAATCTTGTGAGAAATGGGTGATTGGCAAAAAGTGGTACAACATGATCCAAAATGTCCCTATGAAACTTTTTGTCTGTCAGATAACCCACTCCATCGATAGTCAAGTTTAAAATCGTATGACAGGCAGCGCCATATAGGGTCCACAACCAAATAGGGATAGACTCTACAATGTTCTTGAGTGTATCGGCCTTGGTGAAGACGCTGCCAAAACCCAAATGCTCTCATCAATTGTGTGGAAGAGTAATCGACTCTCATCAGACCAATGGATGTTCTTCCAGGTTGCGAGATTCCAGTGTGGACGTGCAGGGTTACCATGCCAAGCAGGTTTTGTAACCTGCAGCACGAAGCTGGTTTCAGACAGTTCTCATGGATCATCTCTGAGGGCGATTCCAATCATCCACAAAACTGTGTTTGTGCCAAAATAATAAGTCTGACGGGCCTGATCAGATTTGCATCTTTTATATTAGATGTCCCAATTGATTGTTCAGATTGTGGTCTATCTTCAACATCATTGGATTGTTGATGTTTATCTCCAACTGATAAATAGTCCAATGGAAAGACAAGTTGATATCGATTTAACGGCAAGACATCCAAGCATAGTTCATTCGTATAACTTGCCATCTTTGGCCTTCACGAAGTGTTTTTGTGCTCAACGTTGTTCATTTTATATTTTTGCACAACATGTATATATGTTTGTGTGTGAGATGGAAGAGGTGTTCAACAAGTTGGAAGAGGATGGTGGGAAGATGATCTATAAGTTGGCTCGTGACAGGACTGAGGATAGTAAGGACATGAATGGGTGGAGGGGGGAGGAGAGGGGAGAGTGCGGTGATTAACGATGGTGGCTGGAGGCCAGTGACAAAGAGGGGCAGTATTGAAGGAATGGGAAGGCTATTTCAGGGAGCTGTTGAAGCAGGGAAGAAGCGACGGCGAGCTGTAGTTTCCGTGTTATGCAGAAGGGCAAGTGGAGGTCATGGAGATGATGGACAAGGTGAGGACAGCATTAAAGAGGATGAATAAGGCGAGGTCGCCCAGCATTAATGAAGTTTGGTGTGGCGGAGAGTAAGCAGAAGATGCAGGAGGTACTGGAGGAGTGGAAGGAGGCATTCGGGAAGCATGGACTGAAGATGAGTATGTAGAAGACTGAGGTGATTTGAGTCAGGCTTTGAGTCAGGCAACAAATAAATGAATATTAGTTTTGAGAGGAAGTAGATTAGACAGGGAAATAGGTTTGAGTATCGACAGGAACAGTGACTGTGGATGGTAAGTCAGAGGTGAGGTGAAAAGGATTCAGGTGGGAGTCATTGCAATGGTGAGGGTGGAGGGATTGATGGCAGCCAGGAAAATATCAAGGAAATTCAAAGGGAAAGTTTTGGTGTCTTGTGTAACGCTGGTCCTCCTTTATGGTTTGGAGATGGTGGCACTGACAGAGACAACAACATCGGCTGCAGGTCTTCGAGAACAATTTGGTCAGGAATATTGCAGAAGTGGAGAGAAGGAAGATGGATGAACTGGGAGAGGAGATTGGTGAGCAGATGAGCTTGACTGGGAGATTGTTGAAAGCCACCAGAAGTAGGCTGGACATTTTGTGTGGATGGGGGGGAAGAGAGATTGGCAAAAAGAGTGGATAGGTTTAGGGGGAAAAGAGGTGGAAAAGAAAAGAGGAAAATAGGCGATCCCAACGAAGTGCTCGTCGAGACCAGAGCTGAGAACCAAAGACAAAGAGGGGATTTTTTTTCCTTTAATCATTCCCTTGTCTGTTTCGTGTGTCTGAGTGGAGACGTCTCAAATTAGGATTTAGTTTTCACTTCAACATTCATGTTTACCCTATTGCTTTACTTCATTGAATTCATTATTTGTAGCATTTTACTTTTGTGTCGTGTCCGTTTACTTGTTTGTGGGTTTGAGTAATAAACCCCGTGGCGGCCATCCGATCAGATAAGGCTTCGACCCTTTCCCGCGTGCGCGAAAAGATAATCCCGCCAAGTTCAGGTATACGCCTCAGAGTTAAAGCAACATTCGGCTATCTGTCCAAGGGTGGTCTTCATCGGCTGCGGACTTGACAATTTATTTATATATATATATATATATATATATATATATATATATATATATATATATATATATATATATATATATATATCCAAATATATCTTCAGTTCTCCAGCTTTCAATGAGCGCACGTAATGACGTCACTGCCATGTACATACGCTCTGTACATGGCAGTGACGTCATTACGTGCGCTCATTGAAAGCTGGAGAACTGAACATATATTTGGATTGGTTGCTCCTGGCTGCATCCAGGCGATTCCATATAATGAGTGGATACCAGAGATAATGTGCCATGTGGCAGATGGTACTTATCGCTCCCATTAAGGTACAGCATAGCTGGATGGGATACCTTAATGGCGGTTCACCACTGATGGTATGAAATCGCGTAGTAACTGATATATATATATATATATATATATATATATATATGTATATATATATATATATATACACACACACACACACACATACATATACACATACACATACACATATACACATGAAAAACAAAGACCCACCCACATCTCTCACACGTGAATGGAGGGAATGATCAATCACCTCTCACCTAATCAACTTCCCCAGGTAGCAAGGATTATATAAACAAAAGTAACTCCTCCCATGCACTCCTAGCCGAAGAAAGCTGCATAACTGCATCCGTAAAGGCTACACAAGGTCAGCCTTTTGCTGTATCAAACTCTTCCCAGAGTCCCTCCACAGCTGTAACGACATTTACACACAAGAGAAACACAATGCTACACACCCCCTCAGCTGCCAGACTAGTTTCATTGCTAATTGGCAAACCATCAGACCTTTGAAGATATTTGTAGTTCCCCAAGAGCCAAGACCCTCAAAACCACCAAGACTCAAAAGACACAGAGGACCCAAATGACTTAGAAGACCCTAAAGACCCAAAATACCCCAAAGACCCTGAAGACTATTAAAGATCACGAAGACGCTTAAGATGCTTTAGACCAATTAGACAGCTTCGACCCTTGACCATTTAGAGCTTCACACCACTTAGACCTTTTTTGATTAAAAATAAATTACAAATAAATAATATCACCAATATTACAAATAAATTTGTGCAAAAGAAATGTTTGTATTATGATTGGTCGAAATCATGACAACACAGGACTCAAGTTCAGTCAGGTCATTATCCTGAGTTTAAATAAGCCTGCGCCCCTGTAGCGTCGATCTGTAGCGAGCGTAGCAGGCCGATCCATGCTCTTGTACAAAAGCCTGTGCCCTTGTAGCGACGATCTGTAGCGAGCGTAGCAGGCCGATCCATGCTCTTGGACAAAAGCCTGTGCCCCTGTAGCGACGATCTGTAGTGAGCATAGCAGGCCGATCCATGCTGGTGTACAAAAGCCTGTGCCCCTGTAGCGACGATCTGTAGCGAGCGTAGCAGGCCAATCCATGCTCGTGTAAAAAAGCCTGTGCCCCTGTAGCGACGATCTGGAGCGAGCGTCGCAGGCCGATCCATGCACTTGTACAAAAGCCTGTGCCCCTGTAGCGACGATCTGTAGCGAGCGTAGCAGGCCGATCCATGCTGGTGTACAAAAGCCTGTGCCCCTGCAGTGACGATCTGTAGTGAGCGTAGCAGGCCGATCCATGCTGGTGTATAAAAGCCTGTGCCCCTGTAGCGACGATCTGTAGCGAGCGTCGCAGGCCGATCCATGCTCGTGTACAAAAGCCTGTGCCCCTGTAGCGACGATCTGCAGCGGGCGTAGCAGGCCGATCCATGCTAGTGCACAAAAGCCTGTGCCCCTGTAGCGACGATCTGTAGCGGGCATAGCAGGCCGATCCATGCTGGTGTACAAAAGCCTGTGCCCCTGTAGCGACGATCTGCAGCGAGCATAGCAGGCCGATCCATGCTAGTGTACAAAAGCCTGTGCCCCTGTAGCGTCGATCTGTTGCGAGCGTAGCGGGCCGATACATGCTAGTGTACAAAAGCCTGTGCCCCTGTAGCGACGATCTGTAGCGGGCGTAGCAGGCCGATCCATGCTAGTGTACAAAAGCCTGTGCCCCTGTATCGACGATCTGTAGCGAGCGTAGCAGGCCGATCCATGCTAGTGTACAAACGCCTGTGCCCCTGTAGCGACGATCTGTCGCGAGCATAGCAGGCCGATCCATGCTAGTGTTCAAAAGCCTGTGCCCCTGTAGCGACGATCTGTAGCGGGCGTAGCAGGCCGATCCATGCTAGTGTACAAAAGCCTGTGCCCCTGTAGTGACGATCTGTAGCGAGCGAAGCAGGCTGATCCATGCTAGTGTATAAAAGCCTGTGCCCCTGTAGCGACGATCTGTAGCGAGCGTAGCAGGCCGATCCATGCTAGTGTACAAAAGCCTGTGCCCCTGTAGCGACGATCTGTAGCGGGCGTAGCAGGCCGATCCATGTTAGTGTACAAAAGCCTGTGCCCCTGTAGCGACGATCTGTAGCGAGCGAAGCAGGCTGATCCGTGCTAGTGTACAAAAGCCTGTGCCCCTGTAGCGCCGATCTGTAGCGAGCGTAGCAGGCCGATCCATGCTAGTGTACAAAAGCCTGTGCCCCTGTAGCGACGATCTGTAGCGGGCGTAGCAGGCCGATCCATGCTAGTGTACAAAAGCCTGTGCCCCTGTAGCGACGATCTGTAGTGAGCGAAGCAGGCTGATCCATGCTAGTGTACAAAAGACTGTGCCCCTGTAGCGACGATCTGTAGCGGGCATAGCAGGCCGATCCATGCTGGTGTACAAAAGCCTGTGCCCCTGTAGCGACGATCTGCAGCGAGCATAGCAGGCCGATCCATGCTCGTGTACAAAAGCCTGTGCCCCTGTAGCGTCGATCTGTCGCGAGCGTAGCGGGCCGATCCATGCTAGTGTACAAAAGCCTGTGCCCCTGTAGCGACGATCTGTAGCGGGCGTAGCAGGCCGATCCATGCTAGTGTACAAAAGCCTGTGCCCCTGTAGCGACGATCTGTAGCGAGCGAAGCAGGCTGATCCATGCTAGTGTACAAAAGCCTGTGCCCCTGTAGCGACGATCTGTAGCGGGCATAGCAGGCCGATCCATGCTAGTGTACAAAAGCCTGTGCCCCTGTAGCGACGATCTGTCGCGAGCGTAGCAGGCCGATCCATGCTAGTGTTCAAAAGCCTGTGCCCCTGTAGCGACGATCTGTAGCGGGCGTAGCAGGCTGATCCATGCTAGTGTACAAAAGCCTGTGCCCCTGTAGCGACGATCTGTAGCGAGCGTATCAGGCCAATCTATGCTGGTGTACAAAAGCCTGTGCCCCTATAGCGACGATCTGTAGCGAGCGTAGCAGGCCGATCCATGCTCGTGTACAAAAGCCTGTGCCACTGTAGCGACAATCTGTGGCGAGCGTAGCAGGCCGATCCATGCTAGTGTACAAAAGCCTGTGCCCCTGTAGCGACGATCTGTAGCGAGCGTAGCAGGCCAATCTATGCTGGTGTACAAAAGCCTGTGCCCCTGTAGCGACGATCTGTAGCGAGCGTAGCAGGCCGATCCATGCTCGTGTACAAAAGCCTGTGCCACTGTCGCGACGATCTGTAGCGAGCGTAGCAGGCCGATCCATGCTAGTGTACAAAAGCCTGTGCCCCTGTAGCGACGATCTGTCGTGAGCGTAGGAGGCCGACCCATGCTAGTGTACAAAAGCCTGTGCCCCTGTCGCGACGATCTGTAGCGAGCGTAGCAGGCCGACCCATGCTAGTGTACAAAAGCCTGTGCCCCTGTAGCGACGATCTGTCGTGAGCGGAGGAGGCTGATCCATGCTGGTGTTCAAAAGCCTGTGCCCCTGTAGCGTCAATCTGTTGCGAGCGTAGCAGGCTGATCCATGCTAGTGTACAAAAGCCTGTGCCCCTGTAGCGACGATCTGTAGTGAGCGTATCATGCCAATCTATGCTTGTGTTCAAAACCCTGTGCCCCTGTAGCGACGATCTGTAGCGAGTGTAGCAGGCCGATCCATGCTTGTGTTCAAAACCCTGTGCCCCTGTCGCGACGATCTGTAGTGAGCGTATCATGCCAATCTATGCTTGTGTTCAAAACCCTGTGCCCCTGTAGCGACGATCTGTAGTGAGCGTATCATGCCAATCTATGCTTGTGTTCAAAACCCTGTGCCCCTGTAGCGACGATCTGTAGCAAGCGTAGCAGGCCGATCCATGCTAGTGTGCAAAATAGAGTGTAGGAACATTTTTTGCATTTTTGCATCAGTCGTGCAGGTCATTTTCCCATCACGTGTAGTGTTGTTTTTAAACAAATTTCGTTGTGAATTCTGATGAGACATGATCTTGGTTCCAGTCAAGCTTGTCTTGGGTCTGGAGAACGTGAAAATTACTGGATCAGACAAGCTTGTCTTGGGTCTGGAGAACGTGAAAATTACTGGATCAGAAAAACTTTTTCTGAGCATCTTGTAAAGTTGCTTCTTTGAATAGTATTCAACATAATGCAGTTTTGACAACGTGGAAATGCAATTATTTTTTTGTTGTTGACATTAAATACTTTGTCACTAAAACGAGGTGGTTGTTGTTTGCTGTATTGTGTATACAAGAGGGAGCATTCATTGTTCATTGGCCAGCTTGCCCCACAATGATGCCTGCTGTCTGGACTGTGTTGGAAGCATCTGTACATAACACGAGTGGTAGATGGTTTATTGGGCCTACTCAATGTTGGTTGGCATGAGCCAGTGTTCACGTTTTGTGTATTTCCACTTTGATACAGAGAACGTGAACTCGCAACAGGGTCTGTTGAACCGTGTGCGGCACCACTCACAAAACGAGGGCCTTCCCGGGGACGGATGTCGCTCCGCGGAGCAGGACGATGCTACGTTGCCACGCAGCAGTTCCACGTCGGACATCCTCCAACTCAGCAAGGACAGACCGAAAGGCCCGTCTTCTTGTCTTATAGTGCAGTTATTGGGATTAAAATGTAATTTGGCATCTCAAATCAGGTCGTCAGCCCTGTGCTTGCGCTCACTTGATCATTTCGAACGTAGATTTTGAAATGCTTCATTTGGATTATTTGTCTGGAGTCTCGTTTAATTCCTGTTCATGATCAGCACACACAAATATTTATTTTAATTAAGGGTTATCGTTGCTGATTTCTTTTTCTTGATCCCACAGGACTGATGGGGAATTCCAGTCCCCGATTAAGGCCTGCCAGCTCTGACGTGTCATCTACAAGTGGAAATGTTGGAGACATTATGGACGAGTTTATTGCGGAGCGACTGAGAAGCACTGCAGTAAATACCTAAAGGGCCCTTATTACCTTTCTTTTAGTGTCCACATTAGTATCCACCTCTTGATTTAACATCCTACTTGATTTCCTTATAAGTTTAAAGATCATCTGGGATAAACTTTAAAATGATTAAGACGGTGTCGATGAAGGCTTCACAATCACTTTGGCATGTTGCAGCTTTATAAATGTCTTGATTCTTTGCATGTCACCTGTCCACAAGCATTTGCTGCAGGTCACCTGTTCACAAGCATTTGCTGCATGTCACCTGTTCACAAGCATTTGCTGCATGTCACCTGTCCACAAGCATTTGCTGCATGTCACCTGTTCACAAGCATTTGGTGCATGTCACCTGTTCACAAGCATTTGCTGCATGTCACCTGTCCACAAGCATTTGCTGCATGTCACCTGTTCACAAGCATTTGCTCCATGTCACCTGTCCACAAGCATTTGCTGCATGTCACCTGTTCACAAGCATTTGCTGCATGTCCCCTGTTCACAAGCATTTGCTGCATGCCACCTGTTCACAAGCATTTGGTGCATGTCACCTGTCCACAAGCATTTGCTGCATGTCACCTGTTCACAAGCATTTGCTGCATGTCACCTGTCCACAAGCATTTTATTGTTGTCTTTGAAGAAACTCAGGAAGTAATCAAAATTGTGAGTTTACAGCCTTATTACAGCCTTATTACAGCCTTATTACAGCCTTATCACAGCCTTATTACAGCCTTATCACAGCCCTATTACAGCCCTATTACAGCATTATTACAGCCTTATTACAGCCTTATTAAAGCCTTATTACAGCCTTATAACAGCCTTATTACAGCCTTATTACAGCCTTATCACAGCCCTATCAGCCCTATCACAGCCCTATCACAGCCCTATTACAGCCTTATTACAGCCTTATTAAAGCCTTATTACAGCCTTATCACAGCCTCATTGCAGTCTTATTAAAGCCTTATTACAGCCTTATAGCCTTATCACAGCCTTATCACAGCCTTATTACAGCCTTATAACAGCCTTATAACAGCCTTATTACAGCCTTATTACAGCCTTATTACAGCCTTATTACAGCCTTATAGCCTTATCACAGCCTTATCACAGCCTTATTACAGCCTTATAACAGCCTGTGTCTGTGTCTGTCCATGTCCATCCATAACCATATCTCGGACATGTATGGACCGATTTTGTTCATACTTGGCACAAAGACAATACATTATGGTGTACATTTGTCCATAATTTTGTTTCATGATGTGATCAAATATGGCCGACTGGCGGCCATTTTAGTTGTAAAAAAAACAACCTAATGTTTCAACACGTCCTCAACCATTTCCCGGACATGCATTTGTCAATACACAAACAACAACAACATGCATTTTACGGCCATTTTCCCTGCTAGAGCGGGGGTTAGCCTTGCGGTCCCCATGACAATCTTCTCCATATTGCCCGATTTTCTGCATCTCTCCTTGTTAACCCCTTTGCCCGCATTTCTTCTTCCACCATCTTTAGCCAAGTCTTTCTCGGTCTTCCCCATCCTCTACTTCCTTCTACATTCATTTCCATCACTCTTCTCAACCAGTCACTTTCATCCTTCCTCAACACATGACCAAACCATCTCAACCTGTTCCTCTTCACAGCATCAATCACAGGCTCTATTCCCATCATCTTTCGCAATTCATCATTTATCTTCCTCTCTCTCAACGATACTCCGCACATCCACCGAACCATTCGCATTTCCACCCTTTCCAGCCTTCGTTGCTGCTCTACGTTCATTACCCATGTCTCGCTCCCATAAATCATAACACTTCTCACACATGCAGCATACACCTTTCCCTTCAGCTTCAACGACACTCCCCTCCTCGTCAGCACGCAACTCAGTTCCCGAAACTTCTTCCATGCACATCTCACTCGAGCAACCGTTGCCGAGTCTGATCCACCTCCATTCAGCATGTCTCCTAGGTAGCAAAATGTTTTCACACCTTCCAGCTTCACGTCGTCTCCAAGATCCAACTCAACATTTCCTCCATCTGCAGCTCCTTCTGTGCACACCTTACATTTGAATGTAGCTGCCACACTGGTTAATGACCCTCTCAGACCACTACATTTTTGATGAACCCACTCAGCGCACATTGTACATTGAATGGAGTTCACTCCGACACCCTTCCTGCACACAGCACATGGCCACTTCCCAGTTCTTTCCACCTCACCACATGCTTTACCACTTGCCATCACCTTCGTCTTTCCGATATTCACCTTCAGACCTTTTGTCTCCATACATTCCTTCCACTTGTTCATCTTCTCATTCAGTCCATCCATACTTTCTCCAATCAACACCAGATCATCTGCATACAACAACAACCCATAGTAAACCTCCTTTACAATGGCAATAATAATGTTGTCATTCCGTTGTTATTGCTGTTGTTGTTATTGTTGTTATTGTTGTTGTACGATCACAAGTCGAAAGGCATGGTTGATGGGCAGTGCGCACGGATCAAATTCTCGTTGTAATGAACTATGTTATTGTGGTTAATGATGCGGCTCAGTTTTATATTCAAACCAGGATCGGCATTCGAGTCACCTTTGCTGGCTGGCACATGATGTAACACCAATGAGCATGACCTCACACCACATCACAAACTTTCCCAAGCATGCAGGAGTTGAGCATGGAATGGAATGTAACAGCATCGTAGTGTGACAGGAAAACCACAGGTTGCTTGGACAGGATGGAAAAGCAGACTGATTGGAGCACACTACCTTTATTTAGTTATTGAGTTGCCTATTCACCCTGTTCTGACAAAACGCAATGCTATTTTCTGGTTTGCAGAAGAATGTTGGTGGTGGTAGTCCAATCAGCGCCGAGCTACCCTTTGAAGCAGGGGATATGGGGCAGGGGCCACCAGAGTCTGACGCACAGTTTGAGTGGCCCTCACCTTCTTGCCATTTGCCTAGAGCTACCTGTCTTGAGGGTCAACCTTCAAGTTTCAGTGCCTTCCAGCATGATGGCCTCAAACCTAAAGGTAAGTGTCAGGTCTTTTTTTTATTTCATCATTTATTTATTTTGTATACTAAGTCGAGGCATGTATAAGAGCCAACACATATAAATTATCATGAAGGGGGGCGGGAGACAATAGGGGTTGAGAGAGGGAGCACAACAACAGTGGGGAACAGGGACATCGTGAGATCTGTGGAAGAGAGAGGGCCGGGGCGGCATACACGGCAGGCACGCAATTGCAGAACTGTCAAACTTTTAAGAAGAGTTTCATAATTGGATAGAAATATTATAATTTCAGAAACCATAGTGCTGATGATGTTCTGAGGTTGTTATAGTCTCGACCACATATTTTATGGGTAGCTATTGGTCCAGGTCTATGATAATGAGAATCTTCTTTGAATCCATTTCCCATCATCAGATGAGTTTATTTGTCCTGGATATGTCGGTCATGTCCAAGTTTGCAAAATACGTCTTCTCTTTCTTCATGGTCTTGAAAAGGGTTGTTCACTCTCATACACTTTGTGTTCTCATTATCAGAGAATAATTTGCCCTCAAATTGTATTTGGCTTTCTAAAAACAATTTGGCAGAACCTGATATGGGCATTCAGTGGGGGACTATAGCATTTCAGACTCCCAAACTGGGGCCCACCGTTTGCCAATCCTCGGATCCCAACACCAAAACATGGTTCGAAGGGCAAAAAGATGGAAAATGCTGCAAGTAACAAGTACAGACATGCACATGCGGCAACAACGTTGCAAGATAGCAGCAGCCATGGGCAGCCATAGGCATAGCGACTGCAGCATATTTGCTTCCCTATTAGAGAAAGACCCACAAGATTGTCATGGGGCCCGCAAGGCTAACCCCCGCTCTAGCAGGTAAAATGGCCTTAAAATGCCTGTTGTTGTTGTTATTGTATTAGAGAAAGACCATCATCTTTGTATTCGGTTTGAACTGGCACAGTTGCTGCAGTTTTATTCCCATATTTAAGGTATTTATTCTCTTTGCATTCGGATTGCATTCTGGTTGCTTTTTGGCTAACCGCAGCTGCTACTTTTTTTTTTTTTTTTTTTTTTTTTGGTATACAAGATCGAGGCTCGTGAAGGAGCGAACATTTATCACACAGAAAGAAAAACCGACAAACCGACACATAACCGACAAACCGACACAAAACAAAAAGCATCGGGAGCGGTAGACAAGATGGGGAGAGAGGGGGAAGGACACAAACACAACATTTGAGAGCAGGAACCGAGAGACATGGAGACATCGAGAGAACTGTGGGAGGGAGAGGGCTTTGGGGGGGAGGCATGGGAAAGGGGGTGGGAGAGGCTTAAAACATATGGACACTGCCAGGACTACCAGGAAAGAAGTTGGAATTACAAACAAGGTGGATCTGGGGTGAATTAGTGGGGGTAGAAAAGATCAAGGTTTTGGATGGGGGAAGATAAGAGATGGTGGTGAACAGCTGTTTTAAAGACCTGGAGGGAGGAGTGGGATTGAAGGGAGTGTTGGAGTTTGTTCCAGAGGCGGGAGAAAAGAGGAATGAAGGAGTGAAGGTGAGCAGAGAGCCGAGATTTTGGCAGTTTAACCATCAGAGGCTTGCTGGCAGATCTTGTGCGACCTGTAGGAATATTTGGGGGACAGAGCACAGAGAGAGCTGGGGGAGCAAGGCCGGAGAGGAGTCGGTAGAAGACAGAAAGTCCACCTACCTGCCTGCGGTGAGTGAGTGAAAGGCCCTCAGAGATAGCTTCATCGCGGGAGATTCCAATGATTCTGAAAGCTTTGGTTTCAACAGCGTGAAGCCGAGCTAGGTGTGAGGCAGGAGCACCAGCCCATAGGGGAGAACAGTGTTCCATTGAGCTGCGGATGAAACCCTTGTATGTGGTGAGGAGCTCAGGTGTGCCTAGGAAGGACTTCGCACGACGGAGGATGCCCAGTCGGCGACTGGCTTTGCAGGCCAGCTTGGAAATGTGGTTTTCCCAAGAAAGATCATGGCAGATAGTGAGACCCAAAAGCTTGAGCGACAGAACTTCTTGGAGAGGATTGTTGAGAAAGTAGATGGGAGGGTTGTCCAGTCGATCTTTTCGGAGAGACATAGTAAGAGTGTGAGATTTGTCAGGATTGAAAGACATGTTCCACTTGTTTGACCAGTCTGTGATTTTGTCCAGGTCTTCAGAGAGTGAGGAGGCTGCAGACTGCCGATCTGAGGGAAGAGGAATGGAGCGGCAGAGAGTGGAGTCATCAGCAAAGAGATAGAGAGGATTTTCCAGAGAGTCGGAGAGATCATTGATAAAGACCAGAAAAAGCACAGGGCCCAGCACACTGCCTTGGGGAACTCCAGCCTGAACAGGAAGGGGAGATGAGAGAAATCCATTCAGGGCCACACGTTGACTACGACCAGAGAGGAAGTCCGCAAGCCATGCATGGAGATTTCCATGGATACCATAGGAGTAGAGTTTGGTGAGCAGAGCTGGGTGCCAGACCGTATCGAAGGCATGTGATATGTCGAGGGAGACAGCTCTGATTTCCTGTTTGGCATTGAGGACCTCCATCCATTGTTGAGACAGGAGAAGCAGCATGTCCAGAGTAGAGTGACCTGGTCTGAATCCAAATTGATGATCAGAGATCAAGACTTGTTACTTGTTCTTTCGTGAGACACCTTCAACCACCCTCCTCCCCTCCCCCCTCCCCCAACTCACCCTCCACCACTCCCCTCAATATTCTTTCTGCATGTTTGCATACATAAATATATACATATATATCTATTTTTATTGTCTGAAACCATAAAAAAACCTTCATGTTTCATTAAAGCAATACGGGCTTCCAGGTACGTTGAAGCTCCGTACATCAGGTCTCATCAAGGCAATAGATGAGGCCCACACCCTCAGAAGAGAATCAAGCAGGCTAAACAAACCGGGCGGTTCCCAGCCCTACCTCGTGATGCAGAAAACCCCCACAAGCTAGGCCAGCATCAGAGAGGCAAAGAAGCTCGATTATGTCACTGACTAAGCCGAAGGACTAACGCTGCAACCAGTGTACCAAAAAGAATCCGCGTGAGCGTCTGCCTGCCACCCAGAGACTCGGAAAACGGGCCCACCAATCCAGCAAGTTCAGGCAGTGGCGTGAACCCCTTGCTCATTCATTAATTTGAGAAGGACCCCAGCTCCTGAAGTCCTGGTGCAACACACAAACACCTGGCCATGACCATGACTATCCTAAAAACAGGCCCAACCCGGCCCGCTTTTTCGTTTGTTTGTTTTTGGATACAAGATTGAGGCTCGTGTAAGAGCTAACATTAATGACAAAAAAAACAAACGGACACACAAAACGTACAATAAAGGCAGCGGGAGACAAGATGGGGAGAGAGAGGGAAGCACACAAGTACAACAGCAGAGAACAGGGACATCGGAAGATCTTGGGGGGGAGGAGGCATGGGAAGGCGGGGGGAGGGAGCTGGGGTGGGGGGCGGGAAAGGTATGAAACACTTGGACTTCCAGAACTTCCAGAACTTCCAGAAACAACTTCCAGAAAAGAAGTTCGAATTTCAAAAAAGTGGATCTGGGGTGAAATTAACGGGGGTAGAAGAGATCATGGTTTTGGATGGGGGAAGATAAAAGATGGTGGTGTACAGCTGTTTTAAAGACCTGGAGGGAGAAGTGGGATTGAGGAGATTGAGGGAGTTTGTTCCAGAGGCGGGAGAAAAGAGGAATGAAGGAGTGAAGGTGAGCAGAGAGTCTTGATTTTGGCCATTTCACCAAAAGAGTGTTGCTGGCAGATCTTGTGCAACCTGCAGGAATATTTGCGGGACAGAGCCCAGAGAGAGCTGGGGGCGCAAGGCCGGAGAGGAGTCGGTAGAAGACGGAAAGACCACCAACTTGCCTGCAGTGAGTGAGTGAAAGGCCCTCGGAGTTAGCTTCATTGCGGGAGATTCCAATGATTCTGAAAGCTTTGGTTTCAACAGCGTGAAGCCGAGCTAGGTGCGAGGCAGGAGCACTAGCCCAGAGGGGAGAACAGTTTTCCATTGAGCTGCAGATTAAAGCCTTGTATGTGGTGAGGAGCTCAGGTGTGCCAAGGAAGGACTTCGCATGACGGAGGATGCCCTGTCGGCAACTGGCTTTGGAGGCCCGCTTGGAAATGTGGTTTTCCCAGATAGTGAGACCCAAAAATTTGAGTGACAGAACGTCTTCGAGAGGATTGTTCCGAAATTTAGATGGGAGGGTTTTCCAGACGTTGTATTCGGAAGAGACAAAGTGAGAATGTGAGATTTGTCAGGATTGAAAGACATGTTCCACTTGTTTGACCAGTCTGTGATTTTGTCCAGGTCTGCAGAGAGTGAGGAGGCTGCAGACTGCCGATCTGAGGGATGACGAATGGAGCAGCAGAGAGTAGAGTCATCAACAAAGAGATAGAGAGGATTTTCCAGAGAGTCAGAGAGATCTTTGATGAATACCATAAAAAGCAAAGGGCCCAGAACACTACCTGGGGGAGTAGCGCCACACGTTGACGACGACCAGAGAGGAAGTCCGCAAGCCATGCTTGGAGGTTTGCATGGATACCATAGGAGGAGAGTTTGGTGAGCAGGACGGGATGCCAGACTATATCGAAGGCACGTGATGTGTCAAGGGAGACGGCTCTGATTTCCTGTTTGGCATTGAGGACCTCCATTCATTGTTGAGACAGCAGAAGCAGCATGTCCAGAGTAGAGTAACCTCGTCTGAAACCAAATTGATGATCAGAGATCAAGCCATTGGAGAAGAGGAAGGATTTGATGTCCGAAGCAATGATGGATTCCATGACTTTGCTGATAATTGGGAGCAGGCTGATTGGTCTGTAGTTGCAAGGATCTGTTTTTGCACCTTTTTTGTGTAAAGCGGTAATTTTTGCTGATTTTCAAACTGATGGCAGATGACCTTGAGCAAAAGAGAGGGTGAGATAGAGCGGCAGAGCAGGATTTTAAGACCCGTGTGCTAATGCCGTCTGGTCCAGTTGCAGAATCAGAGTCAAGGTTTGACAGAAACTTCTCCACCTTGTCAGGAGTGGACACAGAATCCAGGAGCAGCTGGGTTCGACTGGGTAATGTGGGTACAGAGAGAGATGAGTTTGGGACACAAGATTTTGAGGCAAACACAGAGTTGAGGCATTCAGCTTTTTCACGTGCGGGGTCAGCTGTGTCGCCATTTGACGTAAGGGAGGGGATGGAGGGGAACAAACACCAGAAACAGATTTGACCAGACGCCACCAGGATTTGGTGGAGGGAGACAGGCTTGATAGTTCAGTCTTGAGATTAGAGAGATATTGTGTCCTGGCTCTCCTGAGGGTAGACACACACTTGTTCCGAACTTTGTGAAAGGAACTGAGATTTCCTTCAGTTGGATTTGCCTTTCAGGAGGCGAAGGAAAGTTGTTTCAGGGCAACTGCCTCACCACAAGATTCCGTGTACCATGGACGGGAGGAAGGGTATGACAACTGAAGACGAGATGGGATAAATCTGTGCATGAGAGAGAACAGTTTGCTTTGGAAGAATTCCCAGGATGAGTTGATGTCAGAGTCGGTAGAGATGGGAGACCAGTCCAGATGATTGATGGCTGTTTGAAGACCGTGCCAGTCGGCCTGAGTGAAATTCCAGACTCACCGGCGCTGAGGAGGCTCTCTGAGAATGGCCAGAGAGATGTCCACTTTAGTGATCAGAAGTGATCAGAAGAACCGATTGGAGCAGAAGAAGAGCAGCAGACATTTGCAGGGAAGTTTGTCATGACCAAGTCTACAAGAGAAGATACTCCATTGACTGAGATCTGGTTCAGGAAATTGGCAGATTGTGTCAGTCCCAATGAGTCGCAGAAGTCCTTTGCTGAGGTGCCATGACTGGAGCAAGAGGTACCCATACCCAGCCAGCTAGCATGATGATAGATGAAGTCGCCACATATGAGGAAGAGAGAGTTTGGATGAGTGGATAGAAGTTGGTCCATATTGTTGGATTGTGATATATGCAAATGTTGTCATCGCTGTTTGGGTGACGGTACAGAACACATTAGGACAAAAGGTGGAAGCGGAGGGAAAGCTGTAGCCAGAGGTACTCCTGGGGGTGTAGAGTTTTTGATATAGAGAGCAACTGCACGACCAGGACGAGGCTCGGGTCTATCATACCGGAGGAGGGAGTAACCAGGGAGAGATATTAAGGAATCAGAGACATGTTGAAGGAGGAAAGTTTCTGTTAAGCAAATCAAGTCTGGTTTGTCAAAAGCAACCTTGATGGAGAGATCATTCAGGTTTGAGCGATGTCCCTGGAAGTTTGAGTTCCATACTGTTGAGGAAGATGGAGGGGGAGAATCATCTACAAGAGAGGGGAGAGCGATGGTAAGATGTGGGATGTCAGAGCGAGGTAGGGAGAGTTGTTGACAGTGTATCAAAGATTCCAGAAGAGCGAGGAGAGAGGGCAGGATGAGGTAGACGAGGACGAAGGGCTCGTTAGTGATGGGATGAGGCACTTTGAGGGGGTTGGGGCCATCGGGAAGAAGAAGATTGGAGGAGGTGTTGGAAGAGAGAGGAAGGGTGGAGGGTGCAGCTTTGTGGATGAGTTAAGAGGAAACTTTGAGGAGGAGGGGTGAGAGGAGAGAATTGGAGGAGTGAGGGGGGGAAATTTAATGGGGAGGGGTGAGAGGGGAGATTTGAAGGGGAGGAGTGAGTGGGAGATTTGAAGGGGAGGGGTTGGAGGGGAGATTTTAAGGGGAGGGGTGAGTGGGAGATTTGAAGGGGAGGGGTGAGTGGGAGATTTCAAGGGGAGGGTTGAAGGGTGAGATTTGAAGGGGAACTTGAGGGGGGAGGGTTGAGAGGGGAGATTTAAAGGGGAGGGGGGAGATTTGAAGGGGAGGGTTCGGGGGTAGGTGGTGATGGAATTAGGGTAGGAGGGAGTAGAGGGAGGATACATGGTTTGGGACACTGATAAGAGATATAGGGTTGGTAGGATAGGGGCAAGTACCAGTGGAGGACGGAACAGAGAGTGATTTCACACTGAAGATGTACAAAAGGAACGATGAATGAAATATGAACATGGGGTTCTTGAGATTTTAAACTCAGAGATGCGTTTGAAAACGTCAGAAGAGGTGTGATATGAAGGTGAGTTTAGAGATTGGAGAAAGGGCAAGCTGGAAGAGATTGAATTTTTTTTCGTGGAATGATTGAAAGAGCAATTTGAAAATGGCCTTTTGTAAAGGAAGAAGAGTGAATTGTAATCGAAGAGAGTATGCAACACACGAGAAGGAAGTTTAAACATTTTAAAACAAAGCTGTGAAGAGAAGTCTGGGTATTCACTGAAATGAGGGCAGGGAGGCTGGGGGACGATGATTGCAGAACAAGTTGAGAAGGAGGAACAGAAGAATAGAAGGTGATTTACAATCCAGATGGAGCGGAGATCGAACGAAGGTGGAGATCGAAAATGACCTTGCTCAGAAGCATCAATACAATCCCCGCCTGAGGTTGCAGCAATGTGATGTACAAATGTATCAACACTAGCTATGTATCCCTGCTGATAAACCTATCAGCGAATGGAACCTGGTTGCACTGGGCCATCGCCTTGGCAATATGGAATCGGTCATCGTGATCGATGAGTGTTGTAAAATGCTCAAAGGCTGGCTGACTAATGCAGTTTACACAGCCGTCAACCATGCCAGGTTTGCCCATCAGATCATGAGTGTCCTCCCCCACTCACCCTCTGACGATGGGGATGTGGTGGTTCCAACAAAGCTTCAGTCAACACCCGACGGGGACCTCATCGCTGCTCGAATTAAACGATATATAGTCGGACGGTTCTGCTAATTCGCGGATTCCACATATTTGCGGGTGATAAAATGCGACCTGTTTCTCTATTCGTGGAAAATTGTCCCGCAAATTTGCGTTTTATTTTTCTATTCGCGGCCATGTTTCGCAAAATCGTGGTTTGTTTTTTTCTATTCGCGGTCGTGTTCCGTAAATTAGCGGTTTTTCAGGGGCATTAAAACAATGCCGCCTCATACATTTGCGGGATTTTCAATGATATTCATGGGATTTGCCTCGCCATTTGCGGGACTTTCATCGACCTACGCGGATTATCGTCGACATTCTCTGGATTTGCCTCGCCATTCGTGGATTTTGTCTCACCATTCGCAGCTTTTACCTCGCCATTCGCGGTTTGGTCCTCTGTATTCACGGATTTTTGCGAATTGGGAACCTATCTATCCTCCCCTTTTCCATTGAAACAACGCCCCGCTATTCACGGTTTCTCCAAGAACGTATCCCCCATGAATAGCGGGGTCCGAGGGTATTGTGGAAGACGAGAATAGAGGGAGGATCCCTCTGAAGATACGACCATACGTGGAAGTCACGGGTTGACTACATCCTAGGCCTATGCACTACCGCAAAATATGAATGCCCCCATTGCTTTGTACTGCTCCTGAGTCCTCCTGATGTAAGGCTACGCACGGTCCCGCAATCAGATGGTCGCTATTGGACCATATTGATGACAGCCAGGGTCATATCCCTGGAAATGTACAGGTAACTTCCTTCTTTTGCAATCTCAGGTATAAGTGCTAAGGCATTAAGTGCTACGGCATTAGTGTTAGGTGGTGCAGCTGCTCCAGCTGGTCTTAATTGAGACCTTGTGTGTCCCTGCACTGCTGCAACTGTACAAGTTCAACCCGAATACAAAGAGGATGGTCTTTCTCTAGTCGGGAAGCAAACATGCTGCAGTCGCCATGCCTATAGCTGCCAATGGCTGCTGCTATCTTGCAACGTTGTTGCCGCATATGCATGTATGTCTGTACTTGTTACTTGCCGCATTTTCCCATCTTTATGGCCCTCAACCTCCATTTTGGTGTTGGGAGCTGCAGATTGGCAAACGGTGGGCCCTCGTTGGGGAGTCTGTGAAATGCTATAGTGTCCCCTCCCTCCCTCACCCAACTCTACTGATAAATAGGAATCACTGCCTGAAACCCCTTTACAGAATTGAAACTAATAGTTGCACATGCTTGAAAACTCATGAATCATGCATATATTACAATGAAGTAGTGAGCTGACTGTCAAATGATTTAAAATATAATTTTCTTGCTGCAATTCAGCTTCGTTTCGTTTTGACTATAGATTTTGTTCATTACTTATTTGCTCTTCACTGGGTGCTTAAAAAGCATCTCCATAATATCTATTATATAATACAAACCGTGGTGTCTGTCCGTGCATTTGTCTGTCCCCTATTTGCAGTAGCCGCTTCCCACACTTCATTTGAAAAGCTGCTGATTGGTTATTTTGCATTTTCATTTCACTTTTCTTGATGGATTATATATAGTCAGTCACTTGTTGTTCCTTCTAGTAATCTTTAAAATCACCATGAAAGACTGACTTGACATTTGTTGTCAGATCATTATTTTGGGACCATCACTGGTAATATGTAACCTGCCGCACGGTCGTGTTGTCGGTGACTAAACCGACACCTCTCACTGGCTTTCCTCATGGGGTGGGTGACTGTGACACCATGCCAGGACTAAAAACAACACCTGACAAGGGACGGGCAGATAAACTCCCAAGGGGGACAAATGGCCATCCAGTGCGGAGATGGTGTCTCCTAAAAATCACCGAATGGGGGTCGGAAATTTCATTTTCCCACCTGGCCTAGTTACCACCTTCTGCACAGTGGTCCTGTAAAGAGGTTTCCTTGTTTCACGACTATGTGAAGGTTTTGCCAGTGTTTACAATTCGTGGCTCTGTCTTGTTTCGGGCAAATGCCATTTACAAAAAACAACAACATCTGCATTAAAGTAGATTTAATACCAATCTTCATGGAGTAACACACAATTTAAAATGGTTAAATGTTGCCCTCCTTTTCGACAAATTGAACCTCCGCCGCCAGATGTTGCATCAGCATTTTGTGGTGCATGGCATAAGTAGTTCCGGGCTTTGGTTGTGAGTGAAACCGAGAGTGCAACACAATTGACCTTTTTAGTCGGTCCATGAAATAATTTAAATTGATAGATTAACTTAAATTTTTCCCATCACTGGGGACGGATACTTTTGCTGGTATGACTCGTGTGTGTATATATATATGTCGGAGTAGGAAGACAAATTGAGCAAATGAAAGATCGGGGAGTTGGAAACAAGGGGGAAAGCAAATTTGAAGGAGAATGGAGGAACATGGGTGAGGTAAATCCAAGCATTAGGCCTTTGTTTCACATTGAATATGTAGATGAAGTTGTACAAGTATTTTTTGTACAACTGGTGGCCTGTTAAAGTGAGCTTCATGTTGTGCTTGCAGCATGTGCTTCCAATTATGTGGAACTATGAATAAAGCAGAATTTCGAGCTATGCAGTTAATGCATCGTTGCTTTTGAATGCACAGAATGGAGGCCTTGTGTGACTTGTGTTTACAGATATTGTTTTATTTTCCTATCTTTCTTTTTCCACCCATTCATCCGCACTGTGCTCCAGTCCATCTCTTACCATGTGCTTCTTGGTTAGGCCATCGCTGGAAAACCAGCTTGTGTCGTGGCCGTGCCATTCACAGTGGGTACCTGTATAATCTTCCTTGGCTTGCTAATACATGCTGAGCATGGTGCATGTCGCCCTGCAGCTTTTAGTCATAGTGTCCGCAGTACAGGCCAGACTCGTATTTTATTACATTTATAGGGAAGTTATTACCAACACCAACAAAGGTGGACCGAGGATTATGTCTGTGAGCAGGGGATCTCAAAAATGTGTGGATGGATTCAGACGAAAATTTGGTTTTCAGGTTGGGTGTGACAAGGATGAATTGATCCAATTTTGGTGAACATCCGGATCCAGATCTGGATACTAGAATTTAAAAGTGATTTTTCACCAATGAGAGAGGGTCCAAAAACGTATCTTAAAATGGTATCTTAAAATGCAAGGTATCTTAAAATGTTATGGACACATCGGGACAAAAGTTGGTGGATGGGTTGGGTAGGAGACAAGAACAAGCGGATTCGATTTGGTTCAGGTGTCGACCCAGATCCGGCCTATCGGTGGATACAAAACGTAAACTGTTCAACCTGGCGGAGGTATGGGCTCTACCGAGTACCGTTCTAGTTTTAGACATTGAATAATGCTGTTGGTGAATTTTGTAGTTAATGCGACAGCAAAATCAACTGAGATATAGCACGAGGATGTTTGAGCATCGTTGTTGATGGTCCACGGCACGAGGCATCTCTGCTGCGGAAACATTGCGTTTGAGGCCAATTGTTAAATTTCAGGTGATTGTTGTTTGTTTTTAATCATCATCGATCTGAACAAGTGCAAATTTCCATTAATCTAAGAGGTGTGCACGTGTTGGTGGATATTTTGTGGTAACCAGCACTTGACGTCCCTTGTCACTGTACATCGATGAGGTAAAGCCAATACCGGTCGCAAATATTTTTTATTGAAGATTTATTTTGGATGTGCTTCAACAGAAAATACCTTTATTAGTCCTTTTTCATGCATGGTTCTTCAGGCATGGATTTGACGTCATTGCCTATTTTTATATTCCTGTTTGTTTTTTTAATGCAAGCTTCCGGCCTCCATTTGTTCCTGTTTTTCACACAATAGTTGTACAGAACTTTGTGAAAGCAACCTTTTGTAACCAGATGTTCTAATGCAAGTCACCTTTTTGGTGCAAGGTCACAGCTTCAGCAGCGATGCGTCCACTGGAACTGGGGGAAGTGAGATGGAATCTCCGATTCCAGGTGGTCATGGTGCCGAAGAAGAGCACGAGGTGGTCAGCCTCACTACCATGCACATAGATTCGGAAAACAGCAGCCTGAGCCAGCAGCACGCTTCTGCAGAGACTACCACGATGACTGGTGTGTACCTAAAAAGTATTAGTTCCTTTGTGACCTGGGAAAGCTGCAAATTAAAGTGAAGTAGTAAATGAACACAAATAGACATCCTATTACCATGTCTTGTTGCAGAATCGGAAGAGGGCGCATCGCGAGCCCATTCGCGATCAAGCTCGCGGACGCACACGCCATCGCCGACCTGCTTCGATGGTCCCACTGGAAAAGTGCTGGAGCTGAATTCGGATGACCATCTGCACCATTCAGTTCTAAACACACCTGATGACCTTGGTGTGTAGTTTTATATATTTTCCTTCTGGTGTCGCTTAAATATTGATTTGGCCTTGTATTCTATACCACATAGTATAACTGGGACCCTTTGAATTTACTTTCACTGAAGTTCTCACACTCTCACACACAAATCTCACGCTCTCACTTTGTCTCTCCGAAAAGACCGACTGGACAAACCTCCCATCTACTTTCTCAACAATCCTCTCCAAGAAGTTTTGGCACTCAAACTTTCGGGTCTCACTATCTGCCATGATCTTTCCTGGGAAAACCACATTTCCAAGATGGCCTCCAAGGGCCAGTCACCAACTGCGCATCCTCCATCTTGTGAAGTCCTTCCTTGACTCCACTGAGCTCCTCACCACATACAAGGCTTTCATCTTTCTGGAAATCTTCTCTATCTCTTTGCTGGTGATTCAGACTCTCTGGCAAAATCCTCTCTATCTCTTTGCTGATGACTCTGCTCTTTGCCGCTCCATATCTCAACCCTCAGATCGGCAGGCAGCATCCTCCTCACTCTCTGCAGACCTGCACAAAATCACAGACTGGTCAAACAAGTGGAACATGTCTTTCAATCCTGACAAATCTCTCACTCTTACTATGTCTCTCCAAAAAGACCGACTGGACAACCCTCCATCCACTTTCTGAACAATCCTCTCCGAGAAGTTCTGTCACTCAAGCTTTTGGGTCTCACTATCTGCCATGATCTTTCCTGGGAAAACCACATTTCCAAGATGGCCTCCAAAGCCAGTCGCCGATTGGGCATCCTCCGTCGTGCGAAGTCCTTCCTTGGCACACCTGAGCTCCTCACCACATACAAGGCTTTCATCTGCAGCTCAATGAAATACTGTTGTGCTCACCTTCACTTCTTCATTCCTCTTTTCTCCCGCCTCTGCAACAAACGCCCACACTCTTCAATCCCTCTCCTCATTCCAGGTCTTTAAACCAGCTGTTCACCACCAAAATCTTGATCTTTTCTACCCCCATTAATACACCCTAAATCCACCTCCTTCAAATTCCGATTTCTTTCCTGAAATTCCTTGTAGTATCCATCTTGTTTTTCCTGCGTACCCCGCCCCATCGCTCTCGCTTCCACAGATCTCCCGATGCCCCTGTTCCCTGCTGTGTGTGTGTGTACGTGTGTGTACGTGTGTGTGTGTGTGTGTGTGCGTGTGTGTGTACACGTGTGTGTGTGTGTACACGTGTGTGAGCGTGTGCATGCGCATGCATGTGTTTCTGTTCAAACAGTTTTGATTTTTTAGCTCACCTGGGCCGAAGTTCAGGGGAGCTTATGCGATGGCGCGTTGTCCGTCTGTCAGTCCGTAAACACTTGAAACTTCACTTGCATTAAAACTTCACTTGTTTGTTTACTGCATTAAAAAGATCGGGGTCTAAGGGGTCTACTGGGGGTCAAAGTTGATGTCGACAAAGTTGATGTCGACCAAAAAAAATAGGAATTTGCTTTTCCTCTGAAACTACACACACTATTTCGATGAAACTTGACCACAACCTCCATCACCCATGATGTACCAACGTTTGTTCGCGGCATTAAAAAAAACTAGGGCATGCCCGTACTATATATATGCCCGTACTATATATCTATCTAAAATTATATCCCCCCCCTCTATTTACATGAAATGGTTTGGTCCATTCGCAACGCCAAAGCGAACGGCGAACGGCTTGCGAGTACAGTGACAATCCCCCCCCTCTATTTACATGAAATGGTTTCGTCCATTCGCAACGACCACAGAACCCCCCCCCTCTATTTACATGGAATGGTTTGGTCCATTCGCAACGCCGGCACACGCGATCGTTCGCTGCTCTCTGATTGGTTGAATCGTTTTTTGGACATAGCTCGGTAAGTAATTGTCCGATTAATATGAAACCTTGAAAAGGCACATCCTCGGGTCCCCAGCAATATACCTGGCAAGTTAAAAGTATATCGGACCCGTGGTTGTCGAGAAACAGCGGTCACAGACAAACAAACGTACAGACAGAGATTACTGGAATTATAGATAGACTAGGGCATTGCCCGTACTATATCTATATCTAAAATTATATCCCCCCCCTCTATTTACATGAAATGGTTTGGTCCAAAGCGAACGGCTTGCGAGTACGGTGACAATCCCCCCCCTCTATTTACATGCAATGGTTTGGTCCAAAGCGAACGGCTTCCGGAGTTTGGTAAAGAAATCGCCATCGCGTGCACAAACGCGCAGGAAAGCGAATGAATCGCAAATTCGGTTTTATTAGTTTTAAAACATAGTTTAACGCCAACATAGTTTGCAAACGTGAAATAAATGAATACGCTCTCAAATGTGCCATCCGAGGCAGAGTGTGTCCTCCACGTTCGGCACACGCGATCGTTCGCTGCTCTCTGATTGGTTGAATCGTTTTTTGGACATAGCTCGGTAAGTAATTGTCCGATTAATATGAAACCTTGAAAAGGCACATCCTCGGGTCCCCAGCAATATACCTGGCAAGTTAAAAGTATATCGGACCCGTGGTTGTCGAGAAACAGCGGTCACAGACAAACAAACGTACAGACGTACAGACGTACAGAGATTACTGGAATTATAGATAGACTAGGGCATTGCCCGTACGTGGGTGCCCGTTCCTTGCCAAAAAAAAAAAAAAACGCTACCCGTACGCTCTACCCCGCCCGTACGCCCGTAAACAAAAAATAACAACGCTCTTCGCTTCCGCCCTTCGCTCTGACTGAATTGGGAGAAATAATGCGCATAAGAAATCGAATTACGTACCGTAATGGCGGTCAGCTCGTAACGCGCACACTGTCCGGAAGTTCGCATATCGCATATCTATCTATCTATCTATTAATGCCCATTTATTCAATTATCGCCAACGTATTTTGGCTTTTTGCAATTTAATCGCAAGGAAAAGTAGAAAGAGAAGAGGGAAAAAAAGAAAAGCCTTGCCTTGCTGCAAACAGCTGCTGCAAACAACAACAACATGGAAGGCTGCACTGTCCGGAAGTTGGCATATCGCAGTTATGATTATTTTAGTGTTAATGGCCAATTATTCAATTAGCGCCAACGTATTTTGGCTGTTTGCAATTTAATCGCAAGGAAAAGTAGAAAGAGAAGAGGGAAAAAAAGAAAAGCCTTGCATTAACGCATTAACGCTTGCATTGCATTAACGGTTCGGCACACGTGATAGCTCGCTGCTCTCTGATTGGTTGAAGCGTTTTTTGGACATAGCTCGGTAGGTACTTGTCCGATTAATTACAAACCTTGAAAAGGCACATCCTCGGGTCCCCAGCAATATACCTGGCAAGTTTCAAGTATATCGGACCCGTGGTTGTCGAGAAACAGCGGTCACAGACACACAGACACACAGACAGACACACAGAGATTGCTGGAATTATAGATAGATGTGTCGCTTTGGGGATCTCCTTGGGGTTGCCCACCAAAATAGGTATTTGCTTTCTTCTCTGAAACTACACACACGATTCTGATGAAACTTAACTTAACCACAAACTTAATCACCCGTGTTGTACCAAAGTTTGTTCCTGGCATTAAAAAAATCGGGGTCTACTGTGGTCTACGGGGGGGCTTGCCCCCTAAATAGGTATTTTTTTGTTTGTTTGTTTAAAGTCTTATGATTATGTTCGTATGATTCTCCATGCTGCTCTGTCTTCTAGCAAGCATTGAAATTGGTTTAAAATACCTTTAGTCGGTGAGTATATTGTTCAATGTACCAGGTGAGCACCAGGGGAATTGCCCCTACGTTTGTCATCATCATCCAATCCTATGCCTGCTTGTTCCCTCTGCAGAGATGACGGATCTAGTCACCGAGGACAGCAGCATTATGTCTGGAGGGAGCCTGATTGGTTGGCACGCCGACGTAGCCACAGTTCTTTGGCGCCGAATCCTCGGAATACTGGGCGATTTGAACAGCATCAAAAACCCTGAGTTTCATGCTCAGGCCTTGGACTATCTTTGTGAGCTGTGGCAGAACCTTGCTAAGGTAGGTAACTCTATATGCAGGAGCTGCTTTGAATGAAACGGTTGAGAGACTTCTTGCAAGAATCGCATTACAAGGGTCACCCTCAAAATATATTCCTCCTTTCAACCCCCCCCCCCCCCCCCCCCCCCTCATGTGCAGATGAGAGACAACCTCGGCATCACTGCAGACAACTACAGCTCTCCTCCTACACCCACACTCATTCCTCCACTCCGTATGTTCACACCGTGGTTGTTTAAGGTACGTAGTGAGCAGATGATTGTCTGTATGTACGTAGAAAGCAGAGTAAGCAAATATTGTGACCAATGCATGGCCGAGGTGCCCAAAGGGAGCAGCAAATAATTGGACATTTACCAAGTACTGAACTAAATTTGCAGCAATGTACAAACATGTCGTGTAAATCCGACATCATGTCCACCTGGTGGGTGCTTGAATTCATGTTGGCACCAGATGCTAATGGAACTCCTGCTGTCAGGTGTCCAGTTGTCACATATAACTGATATTCTGTTCAAGAACTGTCAAGCTCCATTGTGAGCTGATGAACGATAGCTCATTAGCATCTGCGGTTGTGTCTGAGGAACGATAGCCCACTAGCATCTGCGGTTATGTCTGAGGAACGATAGCCCACTAGCATCTGTGGTTATGTCTGAGGAACGATAGCCCATTAGCATCTGTGGTTGTGTCTGAGGAACGATAGCCCATTAGCATCTGTGGTTGTGTCTGAGGAACGATAGCCCATTAGCATCTGTGGTTGTGTCTGAGGAACGATAGCTCATTGGCATCTGTGGTTGTGTCTGAGGAACAATAGCGCAATAGCATCTGTGGTTATGTCTGAGGAACGATAGCCCACTAGCATCTGTGGTTATGTCTGAGGAACGATAGCCCACTAGCATCTGTGGTTATGTCTGAGGAACGATAGCCCATTAGCATCTGTGGTTGTGTCTGAGGAACGTTAGCCCATTGGCATCTGCGGTTATGTCTGAGGAACGATAGCCCACTAGCATCTGCGGTTGTGTCTGAGGAACGATAGCCCATTGGCATCTGCGGTTATGTCTGAGGAACGATAGCGCAATAGCATCTGTGGTTATGTCTGAGGAACGATAGCCCATTAGCATCTGCGGTTGTGTCTGAGGAACGATAGCCCACAAGCATCTGTGGTTATGTCTGAGGAACGATAGCCCAATAGCATCTGTGGTTGTGTCTGAGGAACGATAGCCCAATAGCATCTGTGGTTATGTCTGAGGAACGATAGCCCATTAGCATCTGTGGTTGTGTCTGAGGAACGATAGCCCACTAGCATCTGCGGTTGTGTCTGAGGAACGATAGCTCATTGGCATCTGCGGTTGTCTGAGGAACGATAGCGCAATAGCATCTGTGGTTATGTCTGAGGAACGATAGCCCACTAGCATCTGTGGTTATGTCTGAGGAACGATAACCCATGAGCATCTGTGGTTGTGTCTGAGGAACGATAGCCCACTAGCATCTGCGGTTGTGTCTGAGGAACGATAGCTCATTGGCATCTGTGGTTGTGTCTGAGGAACGATAGCGCAATAGCATCTGTGGTTATGTCTAAGGAACGATAGCCCACTAGCATCTGTGGGTGTGTCTGAGGAACGATAGCTCATTGGCATCTGCGGGTGTGTCTGAGGAACGATAGCGCAATAGCATCTGTGGTTATGTCTAAGGAACGATAGCCCACGAGCATCTGCGGTTGTGTCTGAGGAACGATAGCTCATTGGCATCTGTGGTTGCGTCTGAGGAACGATAGCGCAATAGCATCTGTGGTTATGTCTAAGGAACGATAGCCCACTAGCATCTGTGGGTGTGTCTGAGGAACGATAGCTCATTGGCATCTGCGGGTGTGTCTGAGGAACGATAGCTCATTGGCATCTGCGGGTGTGTCTGAGGAACGATAGCCCACTAGCATCTGCGCTGGTGTCTGAGGAACGATAGCTCATTGGCATCTGCGGGTGTGTCTGAGGAACGATAGCTCATTGGAATCTGCGGGTGTGTCTGAGGAACGATAGCCCACTAGCATCTGCGGGTGTGTCTGAGGAACGATAGCTCATTGGCATCTGCGGGTGTGTCTGAGGAACGATAGCTCATTGGCATCTGCGGGTGTGTCTGAGGAACGATAGCCCACTAGCATCTGCGGTTGTGTCTGAGGAACGATAGCCCACTAGCTTCTGCGGTTGTGTCTGAGGAACGATAGCCCACTAGCATCTGCGGTTGTGTCTGAGGAACGATAGCCCACTAGCATCTGCGGGTGTGTCTGAGGAACGATAGCCCACTAGCATCTGCGCTGGTGTCTGAGGAACGATAGCTCATTGGCATCTGCGGGTGTGTCTGAGGAACGATAGCTCATTGGAATCTGCGGGTGTGTCTGAGGAACGATAGCCCACTAGCATCTGCGGGTGTGTCTGAGGAACGATAGCTCATTGGCATCTGCGGGTGTGTCTGAGGAACGATAGCTCATTGGCATCTGCGGGTGTGTCTGAGGAACGATAGCCCACTAGCATCTGCGGTTGTGTCTGAGGAACGATAGCCCACTAGCTTCTGCGGTTGTGTCTGAGGAACGATAGCCCACTAGCATCTGCGGTTGTGTCTGAGGAACGATAGCCCACTAGCATCTGCGGGTGTGTCTGAGGAACGATAGCCCACTAGCATCTGCGGTTGTGCCTGAGGAACGATAGCCCACCAGCTTCTCCGGGTGTGTTTGAGGAACGATAGCCCACTAGCATCTGCGGTTGTGTCTGAGGAACGATAGCCCACTAGCTTCTCCGGGTGTGTTTGAGGAAGGATAGCCCACTAGCATCTGCGGTTGTGCCTGAGGAACGATAGCCCACTAGCTTCTCCGGGTGTGTTTGAGGAACGATAGCCCACTAGCATCTGCGGTTGTGTCTGAGGAACGATAGCCCACTAGCTTCTCCGGGTGTGTCTGAGGAACGATAGCCCACTAGCATCTGCGGTTGTGCCTGAGGAACGATTGCCCACTAGCTTCTCCGGGTGTGTTTGAGGAACGATAGCCCACTAGCATCTGCGGTTGTGTCTGAGGAACGATAGCCCACTAGCATCTGCGGGTGTGTCTGAGGAACGATAGCCCACTAGCATCTGCGGGTGTGTCTGAGGAACGATAGCCCACTAGCATCTGCGGTTGTGTCTGAGGAACGATAGCCCACTAGCATCTGCGGGTGTGTCTGAGGAACGATAGCCCACTAGCATCTGCGGTTGTGCCTGAGGAACGATAGCCCACTAGCATCTGCGGGTGTGTCTGAGGAATGATAGCCCACTAGCATCTGCGGTTGTGTCTGAGGAACGATAGCCCACTAGCTTCTCTGGGTGTGTTTGAGGAACGATAGCCCACTAGCATCTGCGGTTGTGTCTGAGGAACGATAGCCCACTAGCATCTGCGGGTGTGTCTGAGGAACGATAGCCCACTAGCATCTGCGGTTGTGTCTGAGGAACGATAGCCCACTAGCTTCTCCGGGTGTGTTTGAGGAACGATAGCCCACTAGCATCTGCGGTTGTGTCTGAGGAACGATAGCCCACTAGCTTCTCCGGGTGTGTTTGAGGAACGATAGCCCACTAGCATCTGCGGTTGTGTCTGAGGAACGATAGCCCACTAGCTTCTCCGGGTGTGTCTGAGGAACGATAGCCCACTAGCATCTGCGGTTGTGCCTGAGGAACGATTGCCCACTAGCTTCTCCGGGTGTGTTTGAGGAACGATAGCCCACTAGCATCTGCGGTTGTGTCTGAGGAACGATAGCCCACTAGCATCTGCGGGTGTGTCTGAGGAACGATAGCCCACTAGCATCTGCGGGTGTGTCTGAGGAACGATAGCCCACTGGCATCTGCGGTTGTGTCTGAGGAACGATAGCCCACTTGCATCTGCGGGTGTGTCTGAGGAACGATAGCCCACTAGCATCTGCGGTTGTGCCTGAGGAACGATAGCCCACTAGCATCTGCGGGTGTGTCTGAGGAATGATAGCCCACTAGCATCTGCGGTTGTGTCTGAGGAACGATAGCCCACTAGCTTCTCTGGGTGTGTTTGAGGAACGATAGCCCACTAGCATCTGCGGTTGTGTCTGAGGAACGATAGCCCACTAGCATCTGCGGGTGTGTCTGAGGAACGATAGCGCAATAGCATCTGTGGTTATGTCTAAGGAACGATAGCCCACGAGCATCTGCGGTTGTGTCTGAGGAACGATAGCTCATTGGCATCTGTGGTTGCGTCTGAGGAACGATAGCGCAATAGCATCTGTGGTTATGTCTAAGGAACGATAGCCCACTAGCATCTGTGGGTGTGTCTGAGGAACGATAGCTCATTGGCATCTGCGGGTGTGTCTGAGGAACGATAGCTCATTGGCATCTGCGGGTGTGTCTGAGGAACGATAGCCCACTAGCATCTGCGCTGGTGTCTGAGGAACGATAGCTCATTGGCATCTGCGGGTGTGTCTGAGGAACGATAGCTCATTGGAATCTGCGGGTGTGTCTGAGGAACGATAGCCCACTAGCATCTGCGGGTGTGTCTGAGGAACGATAGCTCATTGGCATCTGCGGGTGTGTCTGAGGAACGATAGCTCATTGGCATCTGCGGGTGTGTCTGAGGAACGATAGCCCACTAGCATCTGCGGTTGTGTCTGAGGAACGATAGCCCACTAGCTTCTGCGGTTGTGTCTGAGGAACGATAGCCCACTAGCATCTGCGGTTGTGTCTGAGGAACGATAGCCCACTAGCATCTGCGGGTGTGTCTGAGGAACGATAGCCCACTAGCATCTGCGGTTGTGCCTGAGGAACGATAGCCCACCAGCTTCTCCGGGTGTGTTTGAGGAACGATAGCCCACTAGCATCTGCGGTTGTGTCTGAGGAACGATAGCCCACTAGCTTCTCCGGGTGTGTTTGAGGAAGGATAGCCCACTAGCATCTGCGGTTGTGCCTGAGGAACGATAGCCCACTAGCTTCTCCGGGTGTGTTTGAGGAACGATAGCCCACTAGCATCTGCGGTTGTGTCTGAGGAACGATAGCCCACTAGCTTCTCCGGGTGTGTCTGAGGAACGATAGCCCACTAGCATCTGCGGTTGTGCCTGAGGAACGATTGCCCACTAGCTTCTCCGGGTGTGTTTGAGGAACGATAGCCCACTAGCATCTGCGGTTGTGTCTGAGGAACGATAGCCCACTAGCATCTGCGGGTGTGTCTGAGGAACGATAGCCCACTAGCATCTGTGGGTGTGTCTGAGGAACGATAGCCCACTAGCATCTGCGGTTGTGTCTGAGGAACGATAGCCCACTAGCATCTGCGGGTGTGTCTGAGGAACGATAGCCCACTAGCATCTGCGGTTGTGCCTGAGGAACGATAGCCCACTAGCATCTGCGGGTGTGTCTGAGGAGTGACAGCCCACTAGCATCTGCGGTTGTGTCTGAGGAACGATAGCCCACTAGCTTCTCTGGGTGTGTTTGAGGAACGATAGCCCACTAGCATCTGCGGTTGTGTCTGAGGAACGATAGCCCACTAGCATCTGCGGGTGTGTCTGAGGAACGATAGCCCACTAGCATCTGCGGTTGTGTCTGAGGAACGATAGCCCACTAGCTTCTCCGGGTGTGTTTGAGGAACGATAGCCCACTAGCATCTGCGGTTTGTCTGAGGAACGATAGCCCACTAGCTTCTCCGGGTGTGTTTGAGGAACGATAGCCCACTAGCATCTGCGGTTGTGTCTGAGGAACGATAGCCCACTAGCTTCTCCGGGTGTGTTTGAGGAACGATAGCCCACTAGCATCTGCGGTTGTGTCTGAGGAACGATAGCCCACTAGCTTCTCCGGGTGTGTTTGAGGAACGATAGCCCACTAGCTTCTCAGGGTGTGTTTGAGGAGCGATAGCCCACTAGCATCTGCGGTTGTGTCTGAGGAACGATAGCTCATTGCCATCTGCGGGTGTGTCTGAGGAACGATAGCGCACGAGCATCTGCGGTTGTGTTTGAGGAACGATAGCTCACTAGCATCTGCCGGTGTGTCTGAGGAACGATAGCCCACTAGCTTCTGCGGTTGTGTCTGAGGAACGATAGCCCACTAGCATCTGCGGGTGTGTCTGAGGAACGATAGCTCACTAGCATCTGCGGGTGTGTCTGAGGAACGATAGCCCACTAGCATCTGCGGGTGTGTCTGAGGAACGATAGCTCACTAGCATCTGCGGGTGTGTCTGAGGAACGATAGCCCACTAGCACTTGATGTAGTCAATTTTATTTTCCACAATTTTCAAATAGCTGTGATTCATTAAATTTTTCGGTTTTCTAATTTTTTTCCATTTTTTATTTGTTATTTATTTATTTATTCAATTGCAATTTTTATCAATCTTCAAATATTTATTTTGTTATTTGATTTTAACCCCCCCACCCCCCTATTTTTCAATGATTTACATATGTTTCAATTTTCAATGATTTAATTTTTCCATTCTTTATTTACTTATTTGGTTATTTATTTGTTTGTTTATTTATTTAACTCTTGAGTTTTTCCCATTATTTAAATTTTTATTGATGTGGTTTCTGAAAGGAGACATTAGTGATTGGTGTCCGTGGTGTCCTGCTTTTTAGGGACAAAAAATGTTTGTTTTCATGATGAGGCAGAATTTCAAGTTCTACCAATTGGCTAATATTACGAGCTATATTGAGAACCATTAGCGATCTCCATTCGTAGCTCTCTAGTTGCTTGGTTGCAGTCCCAGTATATCTCCACTCATCACTCTTCAGTTGCTATGTGGCAGTTCCTGTCTATCTCCACTCGTGGCTCTGTAGTTGCTCGGTGGCAGTTCCTGTATATCTCCACTCACAGCTCTGTATTTGCTAGGTTGCAGTTCCTGTCTATCTACACTCGTGTCTCTCTCGTTGCTCGGTGGCAGTTCCAGTCTATCTCCACTCGTAGCTCTGTCGTTGCTAGGTTGCAGTTCCAGTTTATCTGCACTCGTAGCTCTCTATTTGCTGGGATGCAGTTCCAGTCTATCTCCACTCGTAACTCTCTATTTGCAAGGATGAAGTTCCAGTCTATCTGCACTCGTAACTGTCGAGTTGCAAGGTGACAGTTCCAATCTATTTCCACTCATAGCTCTCGAGTTGAAAGGTGGCAGTTCCAGTCTATCTGCACTAGTCTTTCTATCGTTGCTTGGTTGCAGTTCCAGTCTATCTGCACTCGTCTTTCTATCGTTGCTTGGTTGCATTTCCAGTCTATCTGCACTCATCTTTCTCTCGTTGCTAGGTTGCAGTTCCAGTCTGTCTGCACTCGTCTTTCTCTCGTTGCGAAGTTGCAGTTCCAGTCTATCTCCACTCGTCTTTCTCTCGTTGCTAGGTTGCAGTTCCAGTCTATCTGCACTCATAGCTCTCTTGTTGCTTGGTTGCAGTTACAGTCTATCTGCACGCAGAGCTCTCTCGTTGCTTGGTTGCTGTTCCAGTCTATCTGCACTCAGAGCTCTCTCGTTGCTTGGTTGCTGTTCCTGTCTATCTGCACTCAGAGCTCTCTAGTTGTGAGGTTGCAGTTCCAGTCTATATTCACTTGTTGCTCTCTAGTTGCGAGGTTGCAGTTCCAGTCTATCTCCACTCATCGTTCTATAGTTGCTAGGTTACAGTTCCAGTCTTTCTGCACTCGTAGCTCTCTAGTTGCTAGGTTGCAGTTCCAGTCTATCTCCACTCGTAGCTCTCTAGTTGCGAGGTTGCAGCTTGTCTCTCTGCACTCGTAGCTCTCTAGTTGCTTGGTTGCAGTTCCAGTCTATCTCCATTCGTCGTTCTATAGTTGCTAGGTTACAGTTCCAGTCTATCTGCACTCGTAGATCTCTAGTTGCTTGGTTGCAGTTCCAGTCTATCTTCACTCGTCGTTCTATAGTTGCTAGGTTACAGTTCCAGTCTATCTGCACTTGTAGCTCTCTAGTTGCTTGGTTGCAGTTCCAGTCTATCTCCACTCGTCGTTCTATAGTTGCTAGGTTACAGTTCCAGTCTATCTGCACTTGTAGCTCTCTCGTTGCTTGGTTGCAGTTCCAGTCTATCTGCACTCATAGCTTTGTAGTTGCTAGGTTGCAGTTCCAGTCTATCTCCACTCGTAGCTCTCTAGTTGCGAGGTTGCAGTTCCATTCTATCTCCACTCATAGCTCTCCAGTTGCTTGGTTGCAGTTCCAGTCTATCTCCATGCGTCACTCTCTGGTTGCGAGGTTGCAGTTCCAGTCTATCTGCACTCGTAGCTCTCTAGTTGCTAGGTTGCAGTTCCAGTCTATCTGCACTCGTAGCTCTCTAGTTGCTAGGTTGCAGTTCCAGTCTATCTGCACTCGTAACTCTCTAGTTGCTAGGTTGCAGTTCCAGTTTATCTGCGCTCGTAGCTCTCTAGTTGCTAACTTCCAGTTCCAGTCTACCTCCACTCGTACCTCTCCAGTTGCTTGGTTGCAGTTCCAGTCTATCTGCACTCGTAGCTTTCTAGTTGCTAGGTTGCAGTTCCAGTCTATCTCCACTCGTAGCTCTCTACTGGCAAAGTTGCAGTTCCAGTCTATCTCCACTCGTAGCTCTCCAGTTGCTTGGTTGCAGTTCCAGTCTATCTGCTCTCATAGCTCTCTAGTTGCTAGGTTGCAGTTCCAGTCTATCTGCACTCGTAGCTCTCTAGTTGCTAGGTTGCAGTTCCAGTCTATCTTCGCTCGTAGCTCTCTAGTTGCTGGGTTGCAGTTCCAGTCTATCTGCACTCGTAGCTCTCTAGTTGCTAACTTTCAGTTCCAGTTTATCTCCACTCGTAGTTCTCTCATTGCTAACTTGCAGTTCCAGTCTATCTCTATTCGTAGCTCTCTAGTTGCTAACTTGCAGTTCCAGTCTATCTGCACTCGTACTGCCCTACTTTGACAAAAGGAAGCAATTGCCTGAAAGGAGTTTTCTTGTAAATGAGGAAAATGTGTTTTTCTTTCTGCTCTCTTTGGCAGAAATGCCAAATATCAGAAATGATATCTCAGAAATGGAGGGTCGTGTTACTTTATTTTGTGTCCGAACGTGTAGAGCATACCTCAAAATACCTCAAATACCCTAGAACAAGTGATAACTCAATTTAGACAAAAATGACAGTTGCTTCCTTTTGTCAAAGTAGGGCAGCGTAGCTCTCTAGTTGCTAACTTGCAGTTCCAGTCTATCTGCACTCGTAGCTCTCTCGTTGCTAACTTGCAGTTCCAGTCTATCTGCACTCGTAGCTCTCTCTCGTTGCTAACTTGCAGTTCCAGTCTATCTGCACTCGTAGCTCTCTAGTTGCTAACTTGTAGTTCCAGTCTATCTGCACTCGTAGCTCTCTAGCTGCTAACTTGCAGGTCCAGTCTATCTGCACTCGTAGTTCTCTTGTTGCTAGGTTTCAGTCCCAGCCTATCTTCACTTGTAGCTCTATAGTTGCTAGGCTGCAGTTGGTTTAGAATCTTACTCAATTAGCATCATAAAAGGCACCCAGCAACGTAGCAACTAGAGAGCTACGATTGCAGATAGACTGGAACTGCACCCTAGCAACTAGAGAGCTACGAGTGCAGATAGACTGGAACTGCAACCTCGCAACTCGAGAGTGACGCATGGAGATAGACTGGAAATGCACAAAGCAACTGGAGAGCTACGAGTGGAGATAGACTGGAACTGCAAGCCCATGCGTCGAAGGCACCCAGCGCCGTGCGGCAAGCAATGAAGACGGCCTTCTTTCGGGCTCCTCGAGGTTTTCCCCCGTCTTCGTCCCTGTGACGATCAGCCTTCAGCCCACCACGAACCCAGCAGTCGTAGCTCCTTCGTAATTGTCGCACCAGCTTTCCTCCAAAGCACACAAAATATATCGGCACACCAAACGCACAAAAATGGCGAACTTCTTGTCCAAGCCATGGCAAAAAGCGCACTCTCCGTCTTCCCTCTGCGAGAGGCATTCGCGTTCCTCGGGGCGTGGCCTGCCGGTGTTTTCTCTCCGTCTCCTGATTCTCCGCCTCTTTTGGGCGGGGCCTTTTCCTTCTTAGGTCCATGAGGGTGGGCTTAGTGTCTGGGAACCTGCTTGCTTGTAGTTGGTGGTTGTTGTTGTTTAAATGTTGTGCATTGCCAGCCGTGGCAGAAAAAACGTTAGGGGAAAGTTATAGAGGGAAGGCATGCACTGGGGAAAACTAGCCTTAAACCCTATGACTAATTAGCACTGCATCACCCCTCTTTAATATACAATTAAACAACATTAAGCTACATTCTCCTTACTTAATTACTTAATACATCGAAATGCTCCTGCACGTCACGCGGTTCATGCTACTTCATATACAGTTCTACCTCTCCTACGGTATTCTTTTATCTACCTCCCATAAATGTAACAATATTACCCAATTTTCCAGTTTTAATTGTTGGGGCAAGTTTTAATTTTCCTTATAGTTTATTTTTATTAATAGATAGATATAATTGACTATCTCTGACAATTTTCATTGCCGGCTGTCTTCAAGCATCTGTATTTATTTTTTAATTACCCTCAAGGCTAAAATACTTTTAAACATTGTAAGTCATAAGTCATGAGCCATGACTACACAAGTGTTTGGAAAACTTTTGTAAATTTGCATGCCCTTATCCCAAGTCCGTTGAGCAAAGTGATTCTGTAACCTGTCAGTCGTATAATCCCTGCTTTGATTTTTTTTTTTTTAAAGGCTACGACATTGCCCGACAATTGGAAGCAGGGAAAGCTGCACGCATACAAACTGATTTGCCTCATCATGACGAGGAGACAAGACATGCTGCCTAACATTGATTTCCTGGTTCACTTCTACAACATCATGCACTACAGTTTGCTCAGCTCAGATCAGGTGGTTGCTTCTTTCGCTTCTATGGAATGTTATGCCCACTCAACCAACTTTCCCAATATACCTTATGAGCAATTCTCGTACCAAAATAAAAATATATTTCTTTGAAATCTTGTTGATCATTTTGACCTCTTTGTGACCAGTGTCTATGGTCATGGAAGAACACTGAAAGGATCAGAACTGGTTCGAACAGAAAAAATATATATAATTTTAGGGATTGGGGAAAACACACCAACAGCTGGGTTGAGGAACATAATAGAGGGATACTTGGAGAAATATGGGATACGGGGAGGTATGAGAGTAAGAGGCGGACACCATGCTTCAGCGAGAAGATGAAAGAGGGTGGGTTGAGCGGGAAGATGGGAGAGCGGGAAGATGGGAGGGGAGAGATGGGACGTGAGGGTTAACATGAGGTGCAGGGATGCTGAAGATGGGGACACAAACAAGGGGTGGGTGTTGGGAGGACGAGGGTGTGTATGAGGTGGAGGGTACTGGCATGTACTGGCATGAGGGGTTTGACAACGCTTATGAACATGAATGGAGAGTTGATGTTCATGTGCAGACAAACTCTGCAAACTAGATTTCTCATGATCCCCATTTTTTATACAAGAAAAAGTACCCAGCGTAGTAACAATGAGTCGTTTCCTCACGGGAATATGAAGAGTGGGGGGGGGGGGGGGGGAGGGGGGGGGGGATGAGGGAAAAGAGGAGGGAGGGGGAAGGGGAGGGAGAGGAGAGAAACGATAGGGGGATTGGGGAAGGGAGGTGGGGAGAGAGGAAGGTTAGTATACCACCGTTTAGAGGCCATTTTTCCCCGCAAAGCGGGGGTTGGCCTTTTCGGGGACCGTGGTAGTTGTTGTTTTTTTGGTCCCCTTTTTGAAGCAATGTTTTACGGCCGGATGCCCTTCCTGACGCCAACCCTTTTTGCCGCCTTCAACGACAAACAGGGAATTACCAGTGAACTGGTACTCAATTAGCCGACCTCGGAAGGATGACAGGCTGCGTCAACCCCCCTGGCATTAATTCGGCGATCGACCGAGATTCGAACCCAGGATCCTAGGATCCTAAGCCGGCACCCTAGCCGCTAGCCCAACACCAGTATATCGCACAAAAATGTTAGTCAATAAAAAAAATGGGTACATAAAAACAAAAAAGGGAGCTCTGTCTACTGTAATGCCATGGCTTGCAGAAGCAGCCTGCATAGCGTTCACCAAGTGGTGGGTAATCATTTTCAAAAATGGTGTTATAACACACCCAAACTGCCCCGGCCTTGTGACTAATTAATTAAGTACACAGGTATTTCTGACTTCATTTGTAGAGCCCTCGCCAAGCGGCTTAAGCACTCCAACGAAATGGGTGATAAGGAACGGCTGGCTTGTATTAGCGGTAGCAAGCTGATTGCTTCTGGTTTAAATGGTCGAGGAATTTTAAAAACAGATTGCAGGTACAGTGTAGTGACACCATGGAAGTATGAAAAATTATTATTAAGTTAAATAAATAAAACAAAGCGGGCGTAACCCCTCAGCCCATGCATGGTGAAAGGAAGCACTGATGATAATTTGTTATTTGAAGCGAAGTTGTATACTGAGTAGGATTTTGCAGTAAAGAAATTTCATGATAGTGGTGATGTGTGGATATAATGTAGCTTTCCACGTAGCTTTCCAGCGGTGCTTGCAGGTCAAAGGTTTTGCCATCAAAACGCCTGAGTACCTGAGGGTCGGCATGTCGACAGAAGTTGGTGACCATTCTCTCTTTGGTCACATCAGGCACACGGTCATCGAAGAGGGCAGCTTCACTCGGTCCATCACAGCCGCTACTTTTGGAGTGATGACCGTGCGGTGGCGCTTGCGCTTGGGGGACGGCGGCTGCAGCTTTGGTCGGTACTCGTCGTCGTCGTTTTCGCTGCTCTCCTCTTCGCTGCTGGAGGCAGTCCCTGAAGGGCGGCTGTTTCAAAGGAACTTGGCAAAGCGTTTGCCTTTTGCTTTCGCGAGTCCTCGGCGGCCTTGCACTGTTGCTTGCGGGTTTCTTTTTGGGCTTGCATGACATCCATCCCAGACATAGAACAACTCTGTGGGTCGTCCCGCTGCATGAGGAGAAACTGCTTGTCCTCCTCGTTCTTCATTAGCGTGAGTGCATCTTGATGAGCAATGTCGAAAAGATCATGTAGGTCTGCCATGAATATTTCCTCCTTGGCGCAGTCTGAATCTCTCTTTCGGCCGCGATTCTTCTTCAGAAGGAGGTAAGCGTTACATTGCTTTGTGAGCTTGGTTGCGGCGTTATCAGGACGCTGGGTGGGAATACCGGCTTTCTCCCAGAACTCATTGACAGCTTGGAGTGTGAGTTTCGCGCTCTCTCATACACATCCCGTTCTCCACATGGTGGTGAGCAAAGAGCCGGAGCACACTGCCTTTTTTAGGCAAACCGGCACCTTGGATACTGGACTAGGCTTTTCCGAGAAGCCAAACTTCGGACGAACTCGTTGTCGTTGACATCGTGCGTGCCTCACTACATCCATGAGACGGAATGAATCAATAACTGACAAAATTCTTTATATATGACAACGACATTAAAGCAGAAGATTGAGGTCGTCCAATCACGACAGTTGGAGGCAAATTCAAATATTCAAAAAGTCACTCACAAAACGCAGGCAGAAACATAGATATCTACAACAACAGACAGCGTAGAAAATATCACACTAAACAATGGAAAGAATACACGCACTCAACTGACGACAACAGGGTATATAACAACATAAACATTAAAAGTCGTCATTTGGAGTGACCTCTAAATGTAATCCAATCGTCTTGATTTTTAATTTTCCAACTCCTATGATCTAATGGAACAAGGGAATCGGGTAGGATCGGTATATTTCAGACTTTGAGATTTTACCCCATAGGCTTGGGCCAGCCTAATATACATATATGGCAAAGCGTGTTATCTATGGAGGAGATAGACCTAATGTATATATATGGAGATAGACCTAATGGAAGGGGTGCAATGAGGGGTTGTTGAAGGCATGGACGAAAGTAGTGTTGCATGCAAAGGGTAACGGTCTATGGACTGAGCGTTTGTGCATTAGACAGGTTTCAGTTGGAAACCTTGTGAAGAAGAAGAGGAATAGATCATGATGAGGAATAAGGTGGGGTGCTCCTTAAATGCTATAATGAAAATAATAAATGCTTTTAGAGTAAGAAGCAATTAAATTCTACCAAATAAAGAAACAAATAAAAGAATACATCTCTCTCGCCATTCTCAGAGAGCCTCCTCAGCATCGACGAGTCTGGCATTTCACTCAGGCCAACTGGCATGGTCTTCAAGCAGCCATCAAACATCTGGACTGGTTTCCCATCTCTACTGCCTCTGACATCAACTCATCCTGGGAATTCTTCCAAAGTAAACTGCTCTCTATCTCTCATGCACAGATTTATCCCATCTTGTCTTCAGTTGTCATACCTTTCCTCCTCCCATCCATGATACACTGAATCTTGTGGTGAGGCAGTTGCCCTAAAACAACTTGCCTTCACCTCATGGAAGGCAAATCCAACTGACGGCAATCTCCATTCCTTTCACAAAGCTCGGAACAAGTGTTTGTCCTCAGGAGAGCAGTAAACGATATCTCTCTAATGTCAAGACTAAACTCTCAAACCTGTCTCCCTCTTCCAAATCCTGGTGGCATCTGGTCAAATCTGTTTCTGGTGTTTGTTCCCCCTCCATCCTCTCCCTTACCTCAAACGGCTACACAGCTGACTCCGTACATGAAAAGGCTGAATGCCAAAACTCTGTGTTTGCCTCAAAATCTTGTGTCCCAACCCCATCTCTCTCTGTACCCACCGTACCAGTCGTATCCAGCTGCTCCTTGACTCTGTGTCCTCTCCCGACAAGGTGGAGAGGTTTCTGTCAAACCTCGACTCTGGTTCTGCAACTGGACCAGATGGCATCAGCCCACTGGTCCAAAAATCCTGCTTTGTAGCTCTATCTCACTCTCTCTCTCTGTTCTCTTCACCCTCTCTTTTGCTCAAGGTAATCTTCCATCTCCTTGGAAATCAGCCAACATTTCTGCTTTACACAGAAAAGGTGCAAAAACAGATCCTTGCAACTGCAGACCAATCAGCCTGCTCTCAATCATCAGCAAGGTCATGGAATCCATCATCGTTTCTGATATCAAATCGTTCCTCTTCTCCAATCGCTTGATCTTGGATCATCAATTTGGATTCAGACCAGGTCATTCTACTCTGGACATGCTGCTTCTGCTGTCTCAACAATGGATGGAGGTCCTCAACATCAAATAGGAAATCAGAGCTGTCTCCCTTGACATATCTCGTGTCTTCGCACCCCGCTCTGCTCACGAAACTCTCCTCTTATGGTATCCATGGTAATCTCCACGCATGGCTTGCGCACTTCCTCTCCTGCTGTAATCAATGTGTGGCTGTCAATGGAATTCTCTCTTCCCATTTTCATGTCCAGGCTGGAGTTCCTCAAGGCATTGTGCTGGGCCCTGTGCTTTTTCTGGTCTTCATGAACGATCTCTCCGACTCTCTGGAGAATCCTCTCTATCTCTTTGCTGATGACTGCATTCTCTGCTGCTCCATATCTCAACCCTCAGATCGGCAGTCTGCAGCCTCCGCACTCTCTGTAGACCTGGACAATATCACAAACTGGTCAAACAAGTGAACATGTCTTTCAATCCTGACAAATCTCACACTCTCACTATGTTTCTCCGAAAAAACGACGGGAAACCCCTCCCATCTACTTTCTGAACAATCCTCTCAAAGAAGTTGTCACTCAAGCTTTGGGTCTCACTATCTGCCATGATATTTCTTTGGAAAACCACATTTACAAGCTGGCCTCCAAAGCTAGTCACCGTCTGGGCATCCTCCGTCATGCGAAGTCCTTCCTTAGCACCTCTAAGCTCTTCACCACTTACAAGGCTTTCATGACCACAGCTTGATGGAGTATTGCTCTCCCCTCTGGGATGGTGCTCCTGTCTCACACCTAGCTCCTCTTCACGCTGTAGAAGCCAAGGCTTTTAGAATCATTGGTATCTCCCACAATGAAGCTGATTCTGAGGGTCTTTCACTCTCTCACCGCAGACAGGTTGGTGGTCTTTCTGTCTTCTACCGAGTCCTCTGCGGCCTAGCTCTCCTGCTCTGTCTGTGCTCTGTCCCCCAAATATTCTTTCAGGATGCACAAGATCTGCCAGAATCCCTCTTCCTGTGAAACTATCAAAATCAAGACTCTCTGCTCACCTTCACTCTTTCATTCCTTTTTTCTATCTCCTCTTGTACAAACTCTCATACTCTCTTCAATCCAACTCTTCCCTCCAGGTGTTTAAAACAGCTGTTGACCACCTTCTTTTATCTTCCCCCATCCAAAACCTTGATCTTTTCTACCCCCGTTATTCCACCCCAAATACACTTCCTTTAAATTCCGTTTCTTCTCTGAATGTCCTTGTATTGCCCATTTGTTTATCCTGTGTACCCCGCCCCAGCCCTCTCTCTTCCAGAAGTCTCCGGATGTCCCTGTTCCCTACTGTTGCTGTGCTTCCCTCTCACTTCCCCCCTCTTGTCTCCCGTTCCCTTCATGATATGTTATTTGTGTTTTCTCTTAACGAGCCTCGACTTAGTTTACAAAATAAAAAAAATGAGGAGGTATATTAATTCATTTCGGGAGATACTGAGAAAGGCAGAGAAAACGAATTAATGAAGGAAGGAACTAATAGGCAAAATGACTGTTATTTTTTGGTGTGAAATATTTTTTGAAGCGAGTCGAGGGGAGATAAGATGAAGTTGAGGAGCATAACCAGAGAACACTTCTGATAAATAAAGCAGAATGAGGCATGCGGCATCAGAACAGAGGCAGAATTGGCACACCTACTTGCTGAGGCCTTGGTGCGTGGCCAGACACGAACAGGGACACAAATTCGACAACACACAACAGCTATGTATGGTAAAAAACAGGAAATTGGATGAAAACCCAACCATCATCACAAGGATGAAAGGTTAACAGAAATACTTTATGGATCTGGTCTGGAAAACGTCGCTTTGAGGAACTGGAAGGAGCAACTGCACGAGCCAACATTCAACATCCTCCGACGGAAGTAGAAGTCCCACTTCATTAATAAATTAAATGTCGAGACAATTAAAGAATGTTTTTTTCCCCCATCTCTAATTTAATGTTTCATCAATGTGTAATTTGCTTTTAAAACCACCATGAATTCAAAAGTATTGTTACGTTTGTGGGGGTAAAGGATGAAATACCATAGTACACGTAGGATTGTATAGTATTAGCATGGACCATGGACGCATAGGAGACACTTTAATGTATTAAGTTGGGAAACTGTTGCTTAATAGTATGGCGGCCATAGGCCATATTTTAAAACTTCGTTGCACCCACCTTGTGTAAACCGACATCTATATAATAATAGCGTAAGGACTCGACTTTGTTATCCCTTTTACGCCGCACCCAGTGACCCAATGCCCACGGCACTAATGGATTTACGATCTACGAACCGCGCTCTTTGTTTATCACGTATAGACATACTCGAAAAATCTGAATTAGCCGACGTTGGGGCCCAAAAGCATCCGATTAACTGCCGATACGACGCCATCTTACGACGCCATCGTATTGGCGTCTGCTGGGCGAAGGCGAAGCAAGCCGTCCGCTGATTGGACAGGCGAAGGCGAAAGCAAGCCGTCCACTGAGTGGACAATCCAGAGCATGCATTTGTGCCGGTGTCGGCGATCGTTGTTCATAAACGCACTCTTCATTCTCATCTTTCTTCCTAACTCTTACTCGGACAAGCAAATCACCTATGCCATCCATAATGGTACACTCTATCCATACACCACATCCTCCCTTCCATGGATGTTCCACGGGTTTCGGCTAGTCCCCAATAATTTCATTAAGTGGACCCATTTGGACCATATTAGGAGGGTTGTGAAGTTCTCGCGGTGTGCGGGGGTTTACGAGAATGCGATTAATGTCTGCTGGTGTCAGGGTCCAAACGCGTTTTCTTTAATTCTTAAAATCACACATAACTCTGCCAATAATGGACATAGAGGGTCGTGTGAGGTGTCAAAATGATCAGAGTACTTCCATACAATATGTAAGCTACAACCCAGCTGTCAGTGACATCTGCGGTTATCTCTGGGTCAAGAAATCTGTAAAAATCGTGAAATTTATATTTTGTTTTAGATTTTGATACATCATAAATGTCTTCATAACTCATAGAATAACGAAGGTATTGCTTTAATGTGTACTTTAAAAGTTTCCCAGTACACTGTGCAAAATAATGATACCACACAAATATATCTGATATTAATATTTCTGAGTTTAATACCACAAAACCTAAGTGTACCCCCTTATTTTCTTTATGGTATGCATACAACATAAGTTTGGATACAGTCGATGTGATATTGGCAATTACTTCAGCTATAACATAGAGATAAATATCATGATTTTCGCGACTGCATTGCACATTATCAATAGTAAGGGCATTTTATGAGATATTTCACAAATCTGTTAACTAAATTGTTACCAAAAAATTTCTTCACCAATATGTTTGTAAAGGTGTGTAATAACATGTGTTAAAATGTTGAAGTTCAACTCCCGTGGGAAACCCAGAAAAAAAGCTGTTGAATTCGGGTACCGAAAAATTATTTTCGAGAATTTTTATTTTTTAAAATCGGCCCTTAAGTAACTTATGAGGGGTCAAATAAGGGTTTTTCATGATTCTGAGTTGATTGTTAACATTGATTGTTAAGATTGTTAACAATTGTTAACATTGTTAACATTCTGAGTGAAGGCAAGTTTCATGATGTGTTGATAGATGGCTGCATCGATGAGGAGGTGAACACGGATTGCCTTGTCAAAACATCCTCCATCCATGATGTGGTTGGCTGTCGTACTTCCAGGATAGATCAACTGGATCACATCTAGTAGTCCAGAATCTTCCATGATGTTACCCATTGATCCAAGATAAGACTTCAGCATGTGAAAACCACCCAACCTTGGAATGACGGGTAGATTTGCCTGCTTTATTATATTCACAGCCTTCAGCCAAATCGGAAGATCAAAGGTCACTATAGCGACCCCAGCGCGCCGTATGCACTCTTTCAGAGTGGTGAAGATGGTGTTGAGGTCATTAGGGTCTCCTTCAATAACTGGGAGGAACTCGATCTGTGTGCTCTGCTTTGCATCATTAGCATGGATTCTCTTCATCCAGCCATTCCAGTTGGAGTGTGGGAACTCAGGATCGTTGGCTTTGATCACCCACCCCGCTGCCCAGAGTGTGTCACCTGGAGTGAGGAGTGGCTGATCATGAGCCAGGGAGGAGGAAAGCTCAGCGAGGGGGAGAAACATGATCGCGTTCGTTCCTATCTGTTTCCTGTTCGTAAATGGAATAATCTTTACTTCAGTTCCTCTCAGGATCTTAGCTTTGTCGAGTGCCTTCAACTTCACCCGGGGGAAAGCTGCTGTTGTCTGTGGATCTGGCAAAGGTGGTGCCGGAGAGGTGACTTCGATCCAACCCATTGAGTGAAAGGGAGTGTTTCCGTGAATAGAGACAATGTTTAAATCTATATTGTCTCCAACAAACTGAGTGACTGCATTGTTTGTTTCCCCAACCTCCATAAAGACCACCTGATCATTACTTGACAATTCACTTTCACTGGCTGGCACTTTGGCTGTCATCACTGATTGATCCTCAGGCGCAGCATCAACCGCAACCTCATCATTGATCTGTTCATCGGTTTCCTCGACAATGGTGTCAAGAGTGCCAGAAGTATCTGGAACATCATCTCCACTCCTACTATTAAGGAAGCAGTATTTGTAGTTTTGTGTCTCCGTGTAAGACTCAGTGTATCCCAGCCGGTGGAACTTGTTGAGCATCCATTTTGACCCAAATCTATGATCAAGTTGTATGGCAAGCCCCATTTGGTGTGGCAATACTCCAGACTGAGGTCGACAGGCCTTAATAAAATTCTGCCCCCAAACGGCAACTCTTTCGTCTGTCTTGACAATCGGTCTCAAGAACATCTGAAGGCTTGCAGGAACAAGTGTCAGCTGACTATCGATGTCAGTCATACTGTGTGTGGTGGGGTATGACTTTGGACCTAAATCAATCAAGGCAATATCATTGGATATGAACTTGAGTGCCGTCTTTATGATCTGAGTCTTCTCATCTCTATGGTCAAGATTAGCATGATGCCCTCGCAGAATATTGTCGGTGCCATCTTTGAGACAGAGTACATCTGCCCTTCTTTCCTGTGTTGTGAAATACAAGGTGTCTTCGTATTTCTCTCGAAGTTTTATCTTTAGCCAATGCTTTGAATAAGAAAGGCTCTTCTCTGGTGACTGATCAAACTCCTGCAGCTTTTCATGGACTTGGTCCATGTTCATTACCCCATGCTCTAATTCTGAGTCTAACCATTCGCAGAATTCAATAAAAACTGCCTCTCGCTCCTCATCAATACTCCTCTGTCCTCTCTTCCTTTTTCCTTCCTCATCAGTCTTGGACAAACTGTCACCTCTCGCAAACATAAGTTTGCATCGCAAATGGTACAGTGTTTCTTCTGCTACCAAGTCGTTGATCCCTTCCAGGCGTCCAGTGACTTCAGTGCCCCAGTCATCTCCGCGACTCCATGCTGTCTTCAGCAAGCTTGCCTTCAGTGTATCTGCAGTCAAATTATCTGGCACTCTGTATTTCTTTCTAGCTTGTGCTGGATTATTTTTGTAGAGCTGGGCTGGTTGGTTGCAAAGAATGCATACATCCTTATACAAGAGGTCAACTGACTGTGATCTTCTAGAACTGCAGCCAGTTGATGAACTGAACTCACAAGTAGTGCGTCTTCTCTTCAACTTTGATGACTCTTTCTCTGCCTTTGATGCTTGAGCTGACTTCTTGGTGGTTGCAACAAAGTTGTTGTACAGATCATTTTTACACTTCTGGTGGTACCTCAGTTTTCCTTCCTTTTGAGCCTCCTTCATACGTTCCACAACAGTAACATTTTCGACAGTTTCTGCTTGTTTCAATAAGTTGAGTATCCCTTTGGAGTTGCCTGTATGAGCCTTTCAGCTGGTGTATCCGAGCGTGCACAGATGAAGCAATTGAGCACAGGTGGAGTAACGTCTTCATCCATATTGCTAGACTCCATTTCCTGCAAAGTAGAAAATGAGATATATTTAGAAATTATTTTTCCACAAAGGAGTGTCTGTGGTGAAATATAAATGTTAACAATCAACTCAGAATCATGAAAAACCCTTATTTGACCCCTCATAAGTTACTTAAGGGCCGATTAAAAAAAATAAAAATTCTCGAAAATAATTTTTCGGTACCCGAATTCAACAGCTTTTTTTCTGGGTTTCCCACGGGAGTTGACCTTCAACATTTTAACACATGTTATTACACACCTTTACAAACATATTGGTGAAGAAATTTTTTGGTAACAATTTAGTTAACAGATTTTCATATGTTTCCCTTACTACAAGACTAAAGAGACCTTAATTAAAGATGCCTTAGATTATTTTGGGCACCTGTGGAATAATACACACAAACACAAAAATACACCATAAATGTTTAATTTGGAGATACACGTGTTTCATAATACTAAATGTTTGTCCAACAAAATCAGAATTCACTTGAAGGTCCATCATATTTTCTATTCAGTTGAATGCCCATCATGTTCATGATTTAACTAAGATGTCCAGCAAAATAAAAGTTCACTTAAATGTCCATCTTGGTAACTATCCATTTTAATGACTATCATGTTCACAATTCACTTAAATGTCCACCATAATTACAATGCATCTGAAAGTCCATCGGTTAGTCTAATCATCTGCTTCTGAATCAGATGTCTCATCACCAGCCAGAGAGTTTACCGGGTTTGTGCTTCTTGGTCCGCATTTACATGCACCAATGCATGGGACGGACATGCTTTTACACGAGCATCTTGATGATGCACAACTTCTCTGGCATCCACAGCTTATTAACTCACGGCAGGCATCTGGTACAGGTACGAGGCTCATTAGCTTTGGTACTAACTTCGTGCCATCGATGTGCCATCCACATTCCTCTGGTGGAGGAAGGTCAGGATATGCCTGTCCTACATGTGTCCAGATCAGGGCTTGATAGGTAGCTCGCATGATGTGAAATGTCAGGGCATCTTTTGTTGGTGGTAGTTTACTCGGGTCATCCTTATGGTGAAAGAGTTTACATCGTAGACTGTCAATTGACTGATGTTTGTCACATGATGGCGAATACAGCCTCATTACAAACATTTCCACTCGGGCCATGTTCGTTGGTGTGAGCGTAGCTCCTACATGTCCAGAGAGAGCAAATGACAAGAGGGATGCATGCTGTAGCATTACTCGCCATGTTGACGTCTTCCCCAGTCCAGCAAATTGACTGGTAATGTCACATCCCGTGAAAAGCTTCCTGTGAAACCACTTCGTCGCATGTCATGATGTCCGTGGACACTGGTGCTGTGAATTTTGGCAATTGTCGGGTTGGTTTTATATTAGCGGACTCAATTTCATTCAGCTGATGTGGAACAGACTTTAGAGACTTCTGTTTACCAATGACAGATGATGAATGGGGGATGTTTTCAGAGGGGCCACGCTGGAAAGCTGCCATCTCGGTCACATGAAATGTTCCCTTGCCATCCAAGGTTTCTTCTACAATGTCCAAGTTGTCAGCAGCAAACTGCACAAACCTTCCAGGAACAAGTGAGTTTGGAACAACAACATTGTCATTTTCATGAAAGCGTTCAAGTTGGTCTGCTGCAGTTGTGGTATCTATTCTGCGTAGTGTATCATAGCTGACACAGTCGCCCATATTGTGCAGATATTGAACCAGAGTCTTCGACCTTGTCAGTTGATGTACAAACAGAGCCATACCAACAGTCCAACATGCTTAGGTGTGAGTGTCTTACTGTTTGTTGCATGAAAGAGAATGGTTGCTCCAGTATTAAGGATGCGGTTGTGAACGTCGTCATCACAGTTCATTTCCAACTCTTCAGTTGAATCTGCTTCGTCAGAGTTGGTATACAGCCATTTAAGGAGCAGGTACAGGCTATCAGGGACACATGTTTCTGCGGCAGAAATGTTGATATCATCATAGGTACCAATGCCCTTTACATGATCGAGATCCGCTTTGGTTTTGGTACACACATAGCTTAGTGCTTGAAAGAATAGTTGATCATGAGAAGGACCACAAGGCACATATTCTGAAGCATCTGTCATGGACGTTGTGGTTTCTGATGTTGTTCTCAAAGCCTCAATTGCATCTCCAATGGACAGGGCTGGAAACACTAACAATGGCTTCGATTTGTCACGTTGCTGCTTGAAGAGGATCCTGGATCCATAGTGCTTCTGTAGTTTCTGCTTTAATTGGTGGGATCGATATGATGTTGATTGTATGCCTTCATCATTGAGGAGTATACAGTAATGTGTGAGAACATCACTCATTGAGTACACATTGCCTGCATCAAAGCCAGCGTCAAGCATATGCGTCAGTTTTTCAAAAGCTTTTGCAAACTTGTCTGATGTGGTGGTATCCTGTAACTGTGCTGTAGCCGAGCTCAAATGTTCAGCCTTTATTTTGCATCTCCTGTGATATTGAGCCTCGAATGCTATCAAGTCATTCTGACCAATCAGACATTTGAGTTTATGGTCAGATTTGGCGATGTCTTGGATACAGTCATTGACTGCATGGGACATCACTTGGTGAGGATCTTTGCGAGACCTACTCTGGCAGAAGATGCAAGACTTCCAATCAACACCAGGAACTACAGTCCTTGTCAGTGCAACACTGTGCTGTTCTGCTACCGGTGTTTCTGACACGACTGCTTTGCCAGAAACTTGTTTCGATTGTCTGTCCTTCATACGCTTCAGGTTCAGTGAACTTGTGAAGGCGGCGTAACATGATTTGTGCCATTTACCACCCTTCTCAACTAGAATGTTAATATCAGGACTTAAACGCTCCAGTGCTATACTGTTGTCCCCAAGTGAAACACGTTCTGTGTGAGCAGCTTTTACCTTCTCGGCCTCAACAAATTATGCCTTCAAAATCGGAAGATGAGCATCCTGGCAGAAAATGCAAGCATCCCACTGAGCCTCAGAAATGCGCTGTTTCTTGGTAGGAACAGTTGCTACGGGTGGAATGTTGTCACTCATCTTGTTCCAACTGTCTTATCGTGCTTGATGGCCTGAAAAAAAAAACCAGCATTAGTAATATCACATGCATAACGACACATATAATGCTATATTTATTTATTTGTCATATTTTAGTTATTCATCTTTAGTTATTTATTTTTTTAATTTCATTTATTTACTTTATGTATTTATTGTAAACTTCATGCATTATATTAATATCAGATATATTTGTGTGGTATCATTATTTTGCACAGTGTACTGGGAAACTTTTAAAGTACACATTAAAGCAATGCCTTCCTTATTCTATGAGTTAGGAAGACATTTATGATGTATCAAAATCTAAAACAAAATATAAATTTCACCATTTTTACTGATTTCTTGACCCAGAGGTAACCGCAGATGTCACTGACAGCGGGGTTCTAGCTTACATATTGTATGGAAGTACTCTGATCATTTTGACACATCACACGACCCTCTATGTCCATTATTGGCAGAGTTATGTGTGATTTTAAGAATTAAAGAAAACGCGTTTGGACCCTGACACCAGCAGACATTAATCGCATTCTCGTAAACCCCCGCACACCGCGAGAACTTGACAACCCTCCTAATATGGTCCAAATGGGTCCACTTAATGAAATTATTGGGGTTGTCGGTTTACACAAGGTGGGTGCAGCCAGCTCAAAATCTAGAGGCCTTTTCCCCAAATGGCCGGCCTACTATAAGGTTGTTTATGTGTCTTCACACGGGTGGAGTGGTGTTATCTAGATAGGGGTTACGTTAGTTCTCCCCCAGTTTGTGATTGCCTCCTGTGGCTTTTCCCTACATTTTTTTGCATCTACCGTATATACTCGAGTATAAGTCGAGTTTTTGAGATGATTTTCATGGCCTAAATTTCGGGGTCGTCTTATGCACGACTTGTCTGATGTGGTAGAATCCTGTAACTGTGCTGTAGCCGAGCTCAAATGTTCAGCCTTTATTTTGCATCTCCTTTGCATGTTTTGTCATAAATTATTATGCATATTATTATAAACAAGGAAAAAAATCGTAGGGAACAGTCTGGGTAGGTCAAAAATGACAAATGAGACCAGACATTACCGAAATTGAATTTAAAACATTTATTTACAACTTTGTTGCCACTTTATTTTCTCAGTCTCACATGATAAAATAAATGATGAAATATACAACAGGATAATGATTGAGATAAACAAGCATCGACGACGAAATGACATCATAAAATGAAAATGTGGTACAGTACAGTGTGAAAGAAAAGTCATGTAACTGTAGACACTGAGCACCATTCAGCTGAAGTTTGATTACACAAGTCCCTAAAGGCGGGAACCTTCAAAGTCACTTTCGTCATCGCTCTCCCCGAATAGTTCCTGCAAGTCACTAGTCTGCACCATATCATCATATCGATCATCACAGTCCATCATATGAAGTGAGTCTTGATCGGCGACAGAGACTAGTACTGGTAAAATAACTCAGACACCACTTCCTGGTTCGTGATTCCTAGAAATGCCAAGTCCTGCGCACACTAGCGATTTTTCTAGTCTTGCTTGTTGGTTGGCTCGTGTGCAAATCATGCACCTGAGAAAATATGTTTGGTAAAAAACTGGGGCCGTCTTGTACACGGGATATATGAAAAAAGCTACGGTACAACAACCGTCCATTAACCCACCATAACCGGCAGAATTGCCGACGGAAGCCGAACATTCTCGATCGACAGCTGAACTCCGCCTCAAAGGGATAGTAACCGTTAGGCCACGCCCCGAGCTTCGTCATTGGTTGAGAGGACATGGGGTGTTCCCGAAGGAGCTCGGCCACTGATCGCGTGATGTCAGAGAGCATTGAAGGTTTGAACAGGAATAAGAACTCGCTCTCTCTCTTTCTGGCTTTCGACTCGGGCGGTCGCCTTTGTCTCTGGCTCTCGGCTGCTGCTGACTGGGGTGCGCTTGTGAGGTGAAATTTTCGGAGCTCTGTGAACCTTTGCAATGTCGGTGGAGGGGGTGTTGTTGGACGGTGGTGCGTTTCGGGGGAGCTGGAGCTGGAGCTGGAGCTGCGTTGCGTTCGGAAGTGGAATCGAGGAAGGGTCGTTTCACTGTTTGCTTCGCGCCTGGGCTTTTTCAACGTGGGGGTTTGGCGCCATTGTCGGAGCGCTCACAGTGCGAGTGGCAACACCAGCGGTGACGACCAACAACCCCTCAACACATTTTGGACCAGAGCTGAGTACTGGCCAACTCAACAAAATAATTTCTTTTCTTTTATCATTTCCCTGTTGTGTATTTGTGTCTGAGTGGAGACGTCTCAAATTAGGATTTAGTTTTACCTCAACCGATATTTTGCCTTGTTTTATTTCATCTAATTCATTGTTGTGGCATTTCATTTGTTGTGTCTTATTTGCATGGTGTTTGGTCCGAGAATAAACCCATGTGGCTCCGCCAGGTAAGCACTTTGGTTCCCTCACCGCGTGCGACGGACCAACTGCCAGTTTCGGCTACGTGCCTCGGAGTAAAGGACCGTTACGGCTATTCATCACCCAGCGGTGTTAATCGCAGGGCTGACAGGACAGTATTATTACGTGAAATGGGGGGGGCTATGATCTATTGATGTGACTATGTTCCAGACCTGCACCGTTTAGTGGTGTTTAGTACATTTATGGCAAAACCTAACATGTCTTCAAAATAAAGCAATAAAAAAAAAAGAAGATTTTAAATAAACATTTTAAAAAGTGCATTTTCATGTTTTGCTTACTTCTTGTTTTGCCCTTCCCAGGACACTGTAAGCACCATCATCCGGTTTTGCTCTCCACGTATCTTCTTACTTGGCCTGCCGGGGATCAGCCTTCTCCTTTGGGACTTCATCGTCGCTGTGTGCAAAGTGACTTCCTGCAGTGTTGTTCATGTAAGAATGAAACGCCACAGTGTATGGAACAACCCAGTGAAAAAGAAAAGAATGTTGAATGCAAATTTATCATGGACAACTTGCTTCTTTCATACCTCAACGTATTATATTCCAAGGGATGCAGGTGTTACATTGTGAGGTGCTGCAAGCCATGAGCAGAGCTTGATAGTTTCTCTTTTCCTCGCTAGCTGCGAGCAACATGATTACATAACTGTGTGCAAGCACGCACAAGCAGCAGGTCTGCTCTCAAGGAAGGGATCGAGCTTCTCCATAGTTCCTGCTTCTTTTTGCCATTGCCCCATTTTCCTCATGTGATCCTTCATTTGCTTGCACGTTAAACTTTCACATTCTATTCAATCACTAGGTGGGGGTACTCAGCCGTGCTTGGGGGGGGGGGGGGGGATGGGACGGGACGGGGGGGACGGGGGACGGGGGGGACGGGACGATGTAGGGGTTCAGGCACATGTTATGCATTGAAAACATATGGAGCTATTGGCCTCGTGGTGGTTACATTTTACCTGCGCGTCGGGGGCAGCATTGCCTGACCCCACATCCCAATACACACATTATAGCGGCCTCAAAACGGACATCAAGGCCAATGTGTATGAATGAATGATCGTTTTAAGGCCATTTTCCCCGCTAGAGCGGGGGTTAGCCTTGCGGGCCCCATGACAATCATGGTTCCCTGTTTTGAGACAATGTTTTTATGACCGGATGCCCTTCCTGACGCCAACCCTTGGTCGCCTCTTACGATGTGCAGGGATACGGTGGACCGATTCTTAATCGGGGTACACACCGTGATCATTCATCCCAGCAAGCTGGTACTCAATTTGCCGACATCGGAAGGATGACAGGCTGAGTGAACCCCCCTGGCGTTAATTCAGCGATCGACCGGGATTCAAACCCAGGATCCTAGGATCCCAAGCCGGCACCCTAACCGCTAAGCCAACACCAGGCTGTAAACATCAAGGCCAATGTGTGGCAACTGTAAACCTTGTCCAGATTCTAAAGTTCATATATCCAAAATGATTGGCCTCTCGGTGCTACGGTTCGGCCGGGAAAGAGTAACGCACAAACGCTCAAACACGAGAAATCATTTAAATGACATACAAAATTGTGCACACCTTTTTCTGTGCACAGGCTGTGCTCAAATGAGAGTGAACACCTTTTCTTTCCTTGAACTTGATGCCAGTTCAGCATATACAAATCAATTTTGTCCAAAGTTCGAGCAACTCTTTAATATTTATTTATTTTTGCTGTCTACTATTTTTCCCTTTGTTCTAGTTTTAGGGGACTTGGGATAAATATGGCAGAGGGCTGGAAGTGTGGTGGCATTACAAGAGTAACAAACTGCGGGAATGAGACAAGATTGCCTCATGCGGTTGTTTTACTGGTTTTTTTTTTTGGTTTTTTTTTTTTTGTATACAAGATCGAGGCTCGTGAAAGAGCTAACATTAATCACACAAAAAGACAAACCGACACACAAAACACAAAAAACAAGGGGAGCGGCAGACAAGATGGGGAGAGAGGGAGAAGGACACAAAAGAGAGGGGGAAGAGGGGGAAGGACACAAACACAACATTTGAGAGCAGGGACATCGGGAGGACTTGGGGGGAGGTGGGAGAGGAATAAAACATATGAACACTGCAAGGACTCTGGGGTGAATTGCCGGGGGTAGAAAAGATCAAGGTTTTCGATGGGGGAAGATAAGAGATGGTGGTGAACAGCTGTTTTAAAGACCTGGAGGGAGGAGTGGGATTGAAGGGAGTGGGGGAGTTTGTTCCAGAGGCGGGAGAAAAGGGGAATGAAAGAGTGAAGGTGAGCAGAGAGCCTAGACTTTGGCAGTTTAACCATAAGAGGGTTGCAGGCAGATCTTGTGCGACCTGAAGGAATATTGGGGGGACAGAGCACAGAGAGAGCTGGGGGAGCAAGGCCGGAGAGGAGTCGGTAGAAGACAGAAAGACCACCAACCTGCCTGCGGTGAGTGAGTGAAAGGCCCTCGGAGTTGACTACATCGCAGGAGATTCCAATGATTCTGAAAGCTTTGGCCTCAACAGCGTGAAGCCGAGCAAGGTGTGAGGCAGGAGCACCAGCCCAGAGGGGGGAACAGTATTCCATTGAGCTGCGGATGAAAGCCTTGTATGTGGTGAGGAGCTCAGGTGTGCCAAGGAAGGACTTCGCACGACGGAGGATGCCCAGTCGGCGACTGGCTTTGGAGGCCAGCTTGGAAATGTGGTTTTCCCAAGAAAGATCATGGCAGATAGTGAGACCCAAAAGCTTGAGCGACAGAACTTCTTGGAGAGGATTGTTGAGAAAGTAGATGGGAGGGTTGTCCAGTCGGTCCTTTCGGAGAGACATTGTAAGAGTGTGAGATTTGTCAGGATTGAAAGACATGTTCCACTTGTTTGACCAGTCTGTGATTTTCTCCAGGTCTGCAGAGAGTGAGGAGGCTGCAGACTGCCGATCTGAGGGATGAGGAATGGAGTGACAGAGAGTAGAGTCGTCAGCAAAGAGATAGAGAGGATTTTCAAGAGAGTCAGAGAGATCATTGATGAAGACCAGAAAAAGCATAGGGCTCAGAACACTACCTTGGGGAACTCCAGCCTGAACAGGAAGAGGAGATGAGAGAAACCCATTCAGGGCCACACGTTGACTACGACCAGAGAGGAAGTCCGCCAGCCATGCGTGGAGATTTCCATGGATACCAAAGGAGGAGAGTTTGGTGAGCAGAGCAGGGTGCCAGACCGTATCGTAGGCACGTGAAATATCAAGGGAGACAGCTCTAATTTCCTGTTTGGCGTTGAGGACCTCCATCCATTGTTGTGAAAGCAGAAGCAGCATGTCCAGAGTAGAGTGACCAGGTCTGAAACCAAATTGATGATCAGAGATCAAGCCATTGGAGAAGAGGAAAGATTTAATATCTGAAGCAATGATGGATTCCATGACTTTGCTGATAATTGGGAGAAGGCTGATTGGTCTGTAGTTGCTGGGATCTGTTTTTGGACCTTTTTTGTGCAAACCGGTGATGTTGGCTGATTTCCAAGCAGATGGCAGATGACCTTGAGCAAAAGAGAGGGTGAAGAGAACAGAAAGAGGGAGTGAAAGAGCAGAAGAACATGATTTTAGGACCCGTGGGCTGATGCCGTTAGGACCCTTTTGCAGAATCAGAGTCGAGGGTTGAGAGAAACTTTTCCACCTTGTCAGGAGGAAAGGACACAGAGTCCAGGAGCAGCTGGGTATGACTGGGTACGGTGGGTACAGAGAGGGATGGGTTTGGGACACAAGATTTAGAGGAAGGTGGTTTGGTTGAAGGTGGCCCATCCTTGCCGGAGGTGTGATTTGAGTGTGAGAATGCGGCGCACAAGCAGTTTGCTGTGTGAACAAGGAATGAAACTGCAGGAATGTTGTTCTGTTCCAATGTGCAATTGGACCATCACAGTGCTGTTGGGAGGCGTCCACATTGCCAACACTTGAGTAGTTATCCATGTTGTTGACATTCTCTATCGGTAAGGTTTGTTGTGCTAAGGGTTTTTGCTTACCTGAGGATAAGTAGTGTCATTGCTTCCATTGTGTTATACTCGTACATTGTTTTTAGGTTGTTGTTGTTGATCAGTCGCGGTCAGTCTGCTCGGACAGGTCCGTGGCATGGAGATTGCTGATCGATCTCCCGGGAGCGGCCCCATTTGTAGGTTGATGCCCTGGAATCATCGTTATCCCCACGCTTTTTGTAAACAAATGGGGGGATGTTGTAATCGGCTCCGTCTGTATGTTCGTCCTTCACGCTATTTCCTCTTAAATGGTCGTGCAGAAATTCACCAAACTGGTTAGTAATCATCACCACATGGCATGAAGGTGCAGGGGCAGTGTCATTTTGCCCCCTCCTTTTGGGGGTAAAACGGCTAAATGATGAAAAATGCAATAATGGGGAATTTTTCAATGAAACCTTGTGGGGGAAATTAACATAGGGGTGGGGGGGGGGGGCATTAAATATGCAACGTAGAGGCCATTAACATTGGGGGGGGGGCATTCATATATAACGTAGAGACAACTAACATTGGGGGGGGGGGCATTAAATATGTAACATCGTGGCAATTAACATTGGGGGTGCATTAAATATGCAACACAGTGGCAATTAACATTGCGGGTGCATTAATATGCAACACAGTGGCAATTAACATTGGGGTGCATTAAATATGCAACACAGTGGCAAGTAACTGCGGGTGCATTAAATATGCAACACAGTGGCAATTAACATTGCGGGTGCATTAAATATGCAACATAGTGGCAATTAACATTGGGGTGCATTAAATATGCAACGCAGTGGCAATTAACATTGCGGGTGCATTAATATGCAACACAGTGGCAATTAACATTGGGGTGCATTAAATATTTAACATAGTGGCAATTAACATTGGGGGTGCATTAATATGCAACACAGTGGCAATTAACATTGGGGGTGCATTAAATATGCAACATAGTGGCAATTAACATTGGGGGTGCATTAATATGCAACACAGTGGCAATTAACATTGGGGGTGCATTAAATGTGCAACATAATTGCAATTAACATTGGGGATGCATTAAATATGCAACATCGTAGCAATTAACATTGGGGGGTGCATTAAATATGTCACACAGTGGCAATTAACATTGGGGGTGCATTAAATGTGCAACAGAGTCGCAATTAACATTGGGGTGCATTAAATATGCAACATCGTGGCAATTAACATTGGGGGGTGCATTAAATGTGCAACATAGTTGCAATTAACATTGGGGGTGCATTAAATATGCAACATAGTCACAATTAACATTGGGGGTGCATTAAATGTGCAACATAGTCGCAATTAACATTGGAGGTGCATTAAATATGCAACATAGTGGCAGTTAACATTGGGGGTGCATTAAATATGCAACATAGTGGCAATTAACATGGGGGGTGCATTAAATATGCAACATAGTGGCAATTAACATTGGGGGTGCATTAAATATGCAACATAGTGGCAATTAACATTGGGGGGTGCATTAAATATGTAACATAGTGGCAATTAACATGGGGGGTGCATTAAATATGCAACATAGTCGCAATTAACATTGGGGGTGCATTAAATGTGCAACATAGTCGCAATTAACATTGGGGATGCATTAAATATGCAACATAGTGGCAATTAACATTGGGGGGTGCATTAAATATGTAACATAGCGGCAATTAACATGGGGGGTGCATTAAATATGCAACATAGTGGCAATTAACATTGGGTTGCATTAAATATGCAACATAGTGGCAATTAACATTGGGGGTGCATTAAATATGTAACATAGCGGCAATTAACATGGGGGGTGCATTAAATATGCAACATAGTGGCAATTAACATTGGGGTGCATTAAATATGCAACATAGTGGCAATTAACATGGGGGGCGCATTAAATATGTAACATAGAGGCAATTATCATGGGGGGGCATCTATAACATTAATAGCACTGTTTGTCCATCTGTCTCCTCCATAACTCCAAAATCATGAAACCTAGCGGACCCAAACTTTGCATGCATACACCTGGACCTCCAACAGATTGCAAGGATGAAAACTGGGTGGTTGGGTTTGTCATTACACCATTTTTGAAGATGATTAACGACGTGCTCATCAGAAAAAAACCTGATGTGGCTTACCAATATTGCGGCCCGCCATCTTGGGCAGCCCACTGCCACTCTCTGGGTTCTTAAGCCGCCATTTCGTTTCGGCCAATTCAAACGTGCCTTGCCTTGGAAACACGATCAATTATATCATTGCATAATTGACACATCAAAATATGGATTCGGATATGAGGATTGGATGCTGTCGACGAAATATATGTCCAATACTGGAGTGAAATCTGACAAAATTTACCATTTCTAGTGATTTTTTTTATAGCTGAGTGTACAATCGTGGCCAAAAATTTGGCACCCTTGCACTTTTTTCAAATAACTCACAATTTTCTCTAAATATAAGTTGAAATTGACGAAAGTATTTGATCTCCACAATTCTTTATTTGACTGTTAATATTACAGAACCTTTGTTTTTGATTCAGAACTTAATATATCCTTGTAAATCAGAAAATAAAAACAAATGGCATTCACAAAATTATTGACACCCTTGACTTAATATTTGGTAGCACGGCCTTTGGACAAAATAACTGCAGTCAAGTGCTTCCTCCACCTCTCTACTGGCAGTTTGTCCCACTCTTCTTGTGCAAACTGCTCCAGTTCTCCCAGATTTGAAGGGTACCTTCTCCCAACTGCTGTTTTCAGATCTCCCCACAGGTGTTCAATGGGATTTCGATCTGGACTCATTGCTGGCCACTTCAGAACAATCCAGCGTTTTGTCTTGAACCATTCCTGGGTGCTTTTTGAAGTGTGTTTGGGGTCATTGTCCTGCTGCTAGACGCATGACCTTCGACGGAGACCCAGCTTTCTCACACTGGGTTGAACATTGCGCTCCATAATGCCTTGTAGTAAGGGAAACATATGAAAATCTGTTAACTAAATTGTTACCAAAAAATTTCTTCACCAATATGTTTGTAAAGGTGTGTAATAACATGTGTTAAAATGTTGAAGGTCAACTCCCGTGGGAAACCCAGAAAAAAAGCTGTTGAATTCGGGTACCGAAAAATTATTTTCGAGAATTTATATTTTTTTTAATCGGCCCTTAAGTAACTTATGAGGGGTCAAATAAGGGTTTTTCATGATTCTGAGTTGATTGTTAACATTTATATTTCACCACAGACACTCTTTTGTGGAAAAATAATTTCTAAATATATCTCATTTTCTACTTTGCAGGACATGGAGTCTAGCAATATGGATGAAGACGTTACTCCACCTGTGCTCAATTGCTTCATCTGTGCACGCTCGGATACACCAGCTGAAAGGCTCATACAGGCAACTCCAAAGGGATACTCAACTTTATTGAAACAAGCAGAAACTGTCGAAAATGTTACTGTTGTGGAACGTATGAAGGAGGCTCAAAAGGAAGGAAAACTGAGGTACCACCAGAAGTGTAAAAATGATCTGTACAACAACTTTGTTGCAACCACCAAGAAGTCAGCTCAAGCATCAAAGGCGGAGAAAGAGTCATCAAAGTTGAAGAGAAGACGCACTACTTGTGAGTTCAGTTCATCAACTGGCTGCAGTCTAGAACATCACAGTCAGTTGACCTCCTGTATAAGGATGTATGCATTCTTTGCAACCAACCAGCCCAGCTCTACAAAAATAATCCAGCACAAGCTAGAAAGAAATACAGAGTGCCAGATAATTTGACTGCAGATACACTGAAGGCAAGCTTGCTGAAGACAGCACGGAGTCGCGGGGATGACTGGGGCACTGAAGTCACTGGACGCCTGGAAGGGATCAACGACTTGGTAGCAGAAGAAACACTGTACCATTTGCGATGCAAACTTATGTTTGCGAGAGGTGACAGTTTGTCCAAGACTGATGAGGAAGGAAAAAGGAAGAGAGGACAGAGGAGTATTGATGAGGAGCGAGAGGCAGTTTTTATTGAATTCTGCGAATGGTTAGACTCAGAATTAGAGCATGGGGTAATGAACATGGACCAAGTCCATGAAAAGCTGCAGGAGTTTGATCAGTCACCAGAGAAGAGCCTTTCTTATTCAAAGCATTGGCTAAAGATAAAACTTCTAGAGAAATACGAAGACACGTTGTATTTCACAACACAGGAAAGAAGGGCAGATGTACTCTGTCTCAAAGATGGCACCGACAATATTCTGCGAGGGCATCATGCTAATCTTGACCATGGAGATGAGAAGACTCAGATCATAAAGACGGCACTCAAGTTCATATCCAATGATATTGCCTTGATTGATTTAGGTCCAAAGTCATACCCCACCACACACAGTATGACTGACATCGATAGTCAGCTGACACTTGTTCCTGCAAGCCTTCAGATGTTCTTGAGACCGATTGTCAAGACAGACGAAAGAGTTGCCGTTTGGGGGCAGAATTTTATTAAGGCCTGTCGACCTCGGTCTGGAGTATTGCCACACCAAATGGGGCTTGCCATACAACTTGATCATAGATTTGGGTCAAAATGGATGCTCAACAAGTTCCACCGGCTGGGATACACTGAGTCTTACACGGAGACACAAAACTACAAATACTGCTTCCTTAATAGTAGGAGTGGAGATGATGTTCCAGATACTTCTGGCACTCTTGACACCATTGTTGAGGAAACCGATGAACAGATCAATGATGAGGTTGCGGTTGATGCTGCGCCTGAGGATCAATCAGTGATGACAGCCAAAGTGCCAGCCAGTGAAAGTGAATTGTCAAGTAATGATCAGGTGGTCTTTATGGAGGTTGGGGAAACAAACAATGCAGTCACTCAGTTTGTTGGAGACAATATAGATTTAAACATTGTCTCTATTCACGGAAACACTCCCTTTCACTCAATGGGTTGGATCGAAGTCACCTCTCCGGCACCACCTTTGCCAGATCCACAGACAACAGCCGCTTTCCCCCGGGTGAAGTTGAAGGCACTCGACAAAGCTAAGATCCTGAGAGGAACTGAAGTAAAGATTATTCCATTTACGAACAGGAAACAGATAGGAACGAACGCGATCATGTTTCTCCCCCTCGCTGAGCTTTCCTCCTCCCTGGCTCATGATCAGCCACTCCTCACTCCAGGTGACACACTCTGGGCAGCGGGGTGGGTGATCAAAGCCAACGATCCTGAGTTCCCACACTCCAACTGGAATGGCTGGATGAAGAGAATCCATGCTAATGATGCAAAGCAGAGCACACAGATCGAGTTCCTCCCAGTTATTGAAGGAGACCCTAATGACCTCAACACCATCTTCACCACTCTGAAAGAGTGCATACGGCGCGCTGGGGTCGCTATAGTGACCTTTGATCTTCCGATTTGGCTGAAGGCTGTGAATATAATAAAGCAGGCAAATCTACCCGTCATTCCAAGGTTGGGTGGTTTTCACCTGCTGAAGTCTTATCTTGGATCAATGGGTAACATCATGGAAGATTGTGGACTACTAGATGTGATCCAGTTGATCTATCCTGGAAGTACGACAGCCAACCACATCATGGATGGAGGATGTTTTGACAAGGCAATCCATGTTCACCTCCTCATCGATGCAGCCATCTATCAACACATCATGAAACTTGCCTTCACTCAGAATGTTAACAATGTTAACAATTGTTAACAATCTTAACAATCAATGTTAACAATCAACTCAGAATTATGAAAAACCCTTATTTGACCCCTCATAAGTTACTTAAGGGCCGATTTTAAAAAATAAAAATTCTCGAAAATAATTTTTCGGTACCCGAATTCAACAGCTTTTTTTCTGGGTTTCCCACGGGAGTTGAACTTCAACATTTTAACACATGTTATTACACACCTTTACAAACATATTGGTGAAGAAATTTTTTGGTAACAATTTAGTTAACAGATTTGTGAAATATCTCATAAAATGCCCTTACTATTGGTAATCTCCTGATTTCATGATGCCATGCACATATTCAAGGTACCCAGTGCCAGAGGCAGCACAGCAAGCCCAAAACATCAATGAAGCTTTTTCATGTTTGGCTGTCGGGAAGGTGTCCTTTTCTTTGAAGGCTTCATTTTGTTTTCTGTAAACATAGAGATTATGTGCTTTACCATAAGCTCTAATTTGGTCTCATCTGTCCACATGACGTTTTCCTGGAAGGATTTTGGCTTCTTCAGGTGGGTTTTCGCAAACTCCAGTCGGGCTTTCTTATGTCTCTCTTTGTGAGCAGTGGGGTCCCCCTGGGTCTCCTACATGAAGGATTCCTAAGGGGGATTATGGATTCCAGGACAGGTTCAAAAGCAGGAACAGAAGAATAGGAGATTAACAGCCAGGAGAGCAGAGAACGAAGGAACAGAGGGAGGTGTACAAGCATTTGTATTTGTGTTAGTTCGGGAGGAGGGGCCTACTTTTTAAGTTCTTCATTAACTTTTTTTTGAAGGTTAGGTGAAAGTGGATCAGAGGAAGATGGAGAAAGTTGAAGGAGTATGGTGAAAACTAGAATTGGAAAGGTGTCGGCTGAAGAGGATCGAATTATAAAGGAAGAAGAGAAGAAGAAAAAAAGCGGGTGGAGCGAAACACGTGGTCACGATCGGTGGAGAGGAGGCCGCTGGGAGAGAAGGAAATTAGGATTTTTTATTTGTTTATTTATGGGAAGTATGGAAATATGTCTGAAAATACAGGCAAAGGAAAAAGCAATACAGTGAGAGAATGAAAGTAAATGGACGACAAAGGCTGCCGATGAGACAGGAAAGCCTCGAGGGACAAGGCCTGAAAACGCGGCAGGAACAACCGCCTATTACACACAGGAATGCACGATTTACACCGAGATCTTTCTAGAATCACACCGTAGACAGAAACACAGTAAAATAAAAATACAGTTTTGACAAAAATACAAACGGGAAAAATACTTTACTTTGATAGCGTGGAGAGGTTACATGATAGCATGTTTACATGTTTAAGTATTATGGCAGGACTCTCTGTACATGTTTGCATGTTTAAATATTGTGGCAGGACTCTGTACATGTTTGCATGTTTAAATATTGGCAGGACTCTGTACATGTTTGCATGTTTAAATATTGGCAGGACTCTGTACATGTTTGCATGTTTAAATATTATGGCAGGACTCTCTGTACATGTTTGCATGTTTAAATATTGGCAGGACTCTCTGTATATGTTTAAATATTGGCAGGACTCTCTGAACATGTTTGCATGTTTAAATATTGGCAGGACTCTCTGTACATGTTTGCATGTTTAAATATTATGGCAGGACTCTCTGTACATGTTTGCATGTTTAAATATTGACAGGACTCTCTGTACATGTTTGCATGTTTAAATATTGACAGGACTCTCTGTACATGCTTGCATGTTTAAATATTGGCAGTACTCTGTGCATGTTTGCATGTTTAAATATTGGCAGGACTCTCTGAACATGTTTGCATGTTTAAATATTGGCAGGACTCCCTGTACATGTTTGCATGTTTAAATATTGGCAGGACTCTGTACATGTTTGCATGTTTAAATATTGGCAGGACTCTGTACATGTTTGCATGTTTAAATATTATGGCAGGACTCTCTGTACATGTTTGCATGTTTAAATATTGGCAGGACTCTCTGTATATGTTTAAATATTGGCAGGACTCTCTGTACATGTTTGCATGTTTAAATATTGGCAGGACTCTCTGTACATGTTTGCATGTTTAAATATTATGGCAGGACTCTCTGTACATGTTTGCATGTTTAAATATTGGCAGGACTCTCTGTATATGTTTAAATATTGGCAGGACTCTGTACATGTTTGCATGTTTAAATATTATGGCAGGACTCTCTGTACATGTTTGCATGTTTAAATATTGACAGGACTCTCTGTACATGTTTGCATGTTTAAATATTGACAGGACTCTCTGTACATGCTTGCATGTTTAAATATTGGCAGTACAATGTGCATGTTTGCATGTTTAAATATTGGCAGGACACTCTACATGTTTAAATATTGGCAGGACTCCCTGTACATGTTTGCGTGTTTAAATATTGATAGGACTCTCTGTGCAATGTGCATTTTTTTTTTTTTTTTTGTATACAGAGTCGAGGCTTGTGAAAGAGCTAACATTTATCAAACAAACAAATCAAACAAACAAGCAAACAAAGTATATAAAAAGGGGAACGGTCGACAAGATGGGGAGAGAAGGGGAGGAAGCACACAAACACAACATTTGAGAGCAGGGACATCGGGAGATGTGTGGGAGGGAGAGGGCCTGGGGGGAGGCAGGATAGGCATAAAACGCAAGGACACCAAGGACTTCCAGGAAAGAAGTCAAAAGTCACCTAAAAAAAATGGATTTGGGGTGAAATTAGCAGGGGCAGAAAAGATCAAGGTTTTGGATTGGGGAAGATAAGAGATGGTGGTGAACAGCCGTTTTAAAGACCTGGAGGGAGGAGTGGGATTGAAGAGAGTGAGGGAGTTTGTTCCAGAGGTGGGAGAAAAGAGGAATGAAGGAGTGAAGGCGAGCAGAGAGTCTTGATTTTGGCAGTTTAACCATAAGAGGGTTGCAGGCAGATCTTGTGCGACCTGTAGGAATATTTTGGGGACAGAGCTCAGAGAGAGCTGGGGGAGCAAGCAACCTCCGCACGCTCTTCGAACGCCTGGGCCAGCATGGCCTGATTGTGAACCCCGCAAAGTGCTGGTTCGGCGCCGCCACAATCGATTTTCTGGGGCACCGTGTCACCAGGCACGGAGCCGTCCCCCTGCCGGCCAAGGTGGAGGCGGTGAAGGGGTTTCCGCGCCCCCGCACGATCAGAGGGCTGCAGGAGTTCCTGGGCATGGTGAACTTTTACCATCGGTTCCTGCCCCGTATCGCCCAGCTCCTGTGCCCCCTGCACGAAGCTCTCCGAGGTAAGCCGGGCAAAGGCGACGTTACCTGGACCGAGCAGATGGACACGGCGTTCACGGGCGCGAAGCTCGCCTTGGCTAACGCCACCATGCTCGCGCACCCGGCGCCCGATGCACCGATTGCCCTCACCACCGATGCCTCGGACTACGCGGTGGGCGCGGTGCACGAGCAATGGGTGCGTGGAGCTTGGCAACCGCTGGCGTTCTTTAGCCGGCAGCTTCGCCCGCCCGAACGCCGTTACAGTACCTTCGACCGCGAGTTGCTCGGACTTCACTTGGCGGTCAGGCACTTCCGCCATCTGCTCGAGGGCCGGGCGTTCACTGCCTTCGTCGACCACAAGCCGCTGATCTTCGCGATGGGCAAGGTCACTGAGCCGTGGTCGGCCCGGCAGCAGCGTCACCTCTCGGCCGTGTCCGAGTACACGACGGACATCCAGCACGTCGCGGGGAAGGACAACCCGGTGGCGGATTGCCTTTCCCGGGCCGTCGCCCACGCAGTCCACCTCGGCATCGACTATGCCCGGATGGCAGCGGACCAGGCCGCTGACCCCGACGTCCAGGCCTTGCGGACCGCCGTCACGGGCCTCCGCGTCACCGAGGTGCCGTTCGACGGCGCGGGCGCGGCCCTCTTGTGCGACGTCTCCCTCGGGCGTCCTCGCCCCATTGTGCCTGCGGGCTGGCAGCGCCAGGTGTTTGACGCCATCCACGGCCTGTCCCACCCGGGCGCGAGGGCCTCCCAAAGGCTGATCGCCGACAAGTTCGTCTGGCATGGCCTCCGGAAGGCCGTCCGCGGCTGGGCCAGGACGTGCCTCGCGTGCCAGCGCGCCAAGGTGCACCGGCACACCCAGGCCCCGTTGGCCCCGTTCACGGTGCCGGAACGCCGGTTTGACCACGTCCACGTGGACCTGGTGGGACCTCTGCCCCCCTCGCGGGGTTTCACCTACGTCCTCACCATGGTGGACCGCACCACCCGGTGGCCGGAGGCCGTGCCCTTGGCGTCGACAACGGCGGCCGAAGTCGCGCAGGCTTTCATCGCCACCTGGGTCGCCCGGTTCGGTGCCCCCTCAGACATCTCATCCGACCGTGGCCCCCAGTTCACCTCGGAGCTCTGGGGGGCGGTGGTGGACCTCATACGCGGCTACCATCAGGTCCCCGTCAGGCCGGAGGACGTCCCGAAGACGGCGGTCATCACGCCATTCGGACTCTTCGAGTTCCTGCGCATGCCCTTCGGTCTGAAGAATGCGGCTCAGGCGTTCCAGCGACTGATGGACAGCGTCCTGCGCGACTTGGATTTTGTCTACGTCTACCTGGACGATATCCTCGTCGCCAGCGCGTCCCGCGAAGAGCACCTACGCCACCTCCGCACGCTCTTCGAACGCCTGGGCCAGCATGGCCTGATTGTGAACCCCGCAAAGTGCCGGTTCGGCGCCGCCACAATCGATTTTCTGGGGCACCGTGTCACCAGGCACGGAGCCGTCCCCCTGCCGGCCAAGGTGGAGGCGGTGAAGGGGTTTCCGCGCCCCCGCACGATCAGAGGGCTGCAGGAGTTCCTGGGCATGGTGAACTTTTACCATCCGTTCCTGCCCCGTATCGCCCAGCTCCTGCGCCCCCTGCACGAAGCTCTCCGAGGTAAGCCGGGCAAAGGCGACGTTACCTGGACCGAGCAGATGGACACGGCGTTCACGGGCGCGAAGCTCGCCTTGGCTAACGCCACCATGCTCGCGCACCCGGCGCCCGATGCACCGATCGCCCTCACCACCGATGCCTCGGACTACGCGGTGGGCGCGGTGCACGAGCAATGGGTGCGTGGAGCTTGGCAACCGCTGGCGTTCTTTAGCCGGCAGCTTCGCCCGCCCGAACGCCGTTACAGTACCTTCGACCGCGAGTTGCTCGGACTTCACTTGGCGGTCAGGCACTTCCGCCATCTGCTCGAGGGCCGGGCGTTCACTGCCTTCGTCGACCACAAGCCGCTGATCTTCGCGATGGGCAAGGTCACCGAGCCGTGGTCGGCCCGGCAGCAGCGTCACCTCTCGGCCGTGTCCGAGTACACGACGGACATCCAGCACGTCGCGGGGAAGGACAACCCGGTGGCGGATTGCCTTTTCCGGGCCTTCGCCCACGCAGTCCACCTCGGCATCGACTATGCCCGGATGGCAGCGGACCAGGCCGCTGACCCCGACGTCCAGGCCTTGCGGACCGCCGTCACGGGCCTCCGCGTCACCGAGGTGCCGTTCGACGGCGCGGGCGCGGCCCTCTTGTGCGACGTCTCCCTCGGGCGTCCTCGCCCCATTGTGCCCGCGGGCTGGCAGCGCCAGGTGTTTGACGCCATCCACGGCCTGTCCCACCCGGGCGCGAGGGCCTCCCAAAGGCTGATCGCCGACAAGTTCGTCTGGCATGGCCTCCGGAAGGCCGTCCGCGGCTGGGCCAGGACGTGCCTCGCGTGCCAGCGCGCCAAGGTGCACCGGCACACCCAGGCCCCGTTGGCCCCGTTCACGGTGCCGGAACGCCGGTTTGACCACGTCCACGTGGACCTGGTGGGACCTCTGCCCCCCTCGCGGGGTTTCACCTACGTCCTCACCATGGTGGACCGCACCACCCGGTGGCCGGAGGCCGTGCCCTTGGCGTCGACAACGGCGGCCGATGTCGCGCAGGCTTTCATCGCCACCTGGGTCGCCCGGTTCGGTGCCCCCTCAGACATCTCATCCGACCGTGGCCCCCAGTTCACCTCGGAGCTCTGGGGGGCGGTTGCGCAGGGGCTCGGGGTCCGGCTGCACCGAACCACAGCCTACCACCCCCAGGCTAACGGCCTGTGTGAGCGATTTCACCGCTCATTGAAGGCCGCGCTCCGGGCCACCCTCCGCGACGGCGGCTGGGTCGACAGGCTCCCCTGGGTCCTGCTGGGCCTCCGGACGGCGCCCAAGGAGGACCTGCGCGCATCCGCGGCGGAGTTGGTCTTCGGGCAACCGCTGCGGGTGCCGGGCGAGTTCCTCCCCGACTCCACGGCACCATGGTCCGCGGCACAGCAGCGCTCCGCTCTGCAAGAGACCGCCCAGAGGTTCGCCCCGGTGCCAACGGGGGTCCTCCTTGGGCGCCGTCCGGAGGCCCAGCAGGACCCAGGGGAGCCTGTCGACCCAGCCGCCGTCGCGGAGGGTGGCCCGGAGCGCGGCCTTCAATGAGCGGTGAAATCGCTCACACAGGCCGTTAGCCTGGGGGTGGTAGGCTGTGGTTCGGTGCAGCCGGACCCCGAGCCCCTGCGAGAGGAGACGGTAGAAGACGGAAAGACCACCAACCTGCCTGCGGTGAGTAAGTGAAAGGCCCTTGGAGATAGCGTCATCGCGGGAGATTCCAATGATTCTGAACGCTTTGGTTTCAACAGCGTGAGATCTCTACATGTTTAAATATTGACAGGACTCTCTGTACATGTTTGCATGTTTAAATATTGGCAGGACTCTCTGTACATGTTTGCATGCTTAAATATTATGGCAGGACTCTCTGTACATGTTTAAATATTGGCAGGACTCTCTGTACATGTTTGCATGTTTAAATATTGGCAGGACTCTCTGTACATGTTTGCATGTTTAAATATTGTGGCAGGACTCTCTACATGTTTGCATGTTTAAATATTGGCAGGACTCTCTGTACATGTTTGCATGTTTAAATATTGTGGCAGGACTCTCTGTACATGTTTGCATGTTTAAATATTGTGGCAGGACTCTCTGTGCATGTTTGCATGTTTAAATATTGTGGCAGGACTCTCTGTACATGTTTGCATGTTTAAATATTGTGGCAGGACTCTCTACATGTTTGCATGTTTAAATATTGACAGGACTCTCTGTACATGTTTGCATGTTTAGATATTGTGGCAGGACTCTCTACATGTTTGCATGTTTCAATATTGGCAGGACCCTCTGTACATGTTTGCATGTTTAAATATTGTGGCAGGACTCTCCACATGTTTGCATGTTTAAATATTGTGGCAGGACTCTCCACATGTTTGCATGTTTAAATATTGACAGGACTCTGTACATGTTTGCATGTTTAAATATTGTCAGGACTCTCTGTACATGCTTGCATGTTTAAATATTGGCAGTACTCTCTGTACATGTTTGCATGTTTAAATATTGGCAGGACTCTCTGTTCATGTTTGCATGTTTAAATATTGGCAGGACTCCCTGTACATGTTTGCATGTTTAAATATTGGCAGGACTCTGTACATGTTTGCATGTTTAAATATTGGCAGGACTCTCTGGACATGTTTGCATGTTTAAATATTGGCAGGACTCTCTGCACATGTTTGCATGTTTAAATATTGTGGCATGACTCTATGTACATGTTTGCATGTTTAAATATTGTGGCAGGACTCTCTACATGTTTGCATGTTTAAATATTGGCAGGACTCTCTGTACATGTTTGCATGTTTAAATATTGTGGCAGGACTCTCTACATGTTTGCATGTTTAAATATTGACAGGACTCTCTGTACATGTTTGCATGTTTAAATATTGTGGCAGGACTCTCTGTACAATGTACATGTTTGCATGTTTAAATATTGGCAGAACTCTCTGTACATGTTTGCATGTTTGAGGCTCAGACGACACTATTGAAAATGGAAATTGATGCATTTGCTTTCGTCTGACTACATAATGAAGCAGATGTTGTGTTTTTTTTTTATAATGACAACTGTCCCTCACAGGGGTTTGCGTAGATTTATTTATGTACATCAGCCGTTAAACCAAGCCTGGTGTTGGGCTCGCGGCTAGGGTGCCAGCTTAGGATCCCAGGATCCTGGGTTCGAATCCCGGTCGATCGCTGAATTAACGCCAGGGGGGTTGACTCAGCCTGTCATCCTTCCGAGGTCGGCTAATTGAGTACCAGTTCACTGGTAATTCCCTGCTTGTCGTAAAAGGCGACAAAAAGGGTTGGCGGCAGGAAGGGCATCCGGCCGTAAAACATTGCTTCAAAAAGGGGACCGATTACAACAACAACCACGGTCCCCAAAAAAGGCCAACCCCTGCTTTGCGGGGAAAAATGGCCTCTAAATGTGGTTATTTTATATATTTTTAGCCGTTTAACCCTGGTGTTGGGCTTGCGGCTAGGGTGCCGGCTTAGGATCCTGGGTTCGAATCCCGGTCGATCGCTGAATTAACGCCAGGGGGGGTTGACTCAGCCTGTCATCCTTCCGAGGTCGGCTAATTGAGTACCAATTCACTGGTAATTCCCTGTTTGTCATTAAAAGCGGCAAAAAGGGTTGGCGTCAGGAAGGGCATCCGGCCCTAAAACATTGCTTCAAAAAGGGGACCAAAAAACAACAACAACCACGGTTCCCGAAAAAGGCCAACCCCCCGCTTTGCGGGGAAAAATGGCCTCTAAGGGTGGTTATTTTTTTTAGCCGTTCCTCAAATAACCTACATTTCTGCTGTTTATTATGTTTTTGTTATTGTCCTTTGCACTCCCCTTTGTTCATATCACTTTGTTAGAGTGTTGAGAATGGATGGACTGAAGGAAAAGATGAACACGTGGAAGGAATGTATGGAGACAAAAGGTCTGAAGGTGAATATCGGAAAGACGAAGGTGATGGCAAGTGGTAAAGGATGTGGTGAGGTGGAAAGAACTGGGAAGTGGCCGTGTGCTGTGTGTAGGAAGGTGTCGGAGTGAACTCCATTCAGTGTACAATGTGCGCTGAGTGGGTTCATAAAAAATGTAGTGGTCTGAGAGGGTCATTAACCAGTGTGGCAGCTACATTCAAATGTAAGGTGTGCACAGAGGGAGCTGCAGATGGAGGAAATGTTGAGTTGGATCTTGGAGACGGCGTGAAGCTGGAAGGTGTGAAAACATTTTGCTACCTTGGAGACATGCTGAATGGAGAAGGTGGATCAGACTCTGCAACGGTTGCTCGAGTGAGATGTGCATGGAAGAAGTTTCGGGAATTGAGTGGCGTGCTGATGATGAGTTGGAGTGTCGTTGAAGCTGAAGGGAAAGGTGTATGCTGCATGTGTGAGAAGTGTTATGATTTATGGGAGCGAGACATGGGTAATGAACGTAGAGCAGCAACGAAGGCTGGAAAGGGTGGAAATGCGAATGGTTCGACGGATGTGCGGAGTATCGTTGAGAGAGAGGAAGACAAATGATGAATTGCGAAAGATAATGGGAATAGAGCCTGTGATTGATGCTGTGAAGAGGAACAGGTTGAGATGGTTTGGTCATGTGTTGAGGAAGGATGAAAGTGACTGGTTGAGAAGAGTGATGGAAATGAATGTAGAAGGAAGTAGAAGACGGGGAAGACCGAGAAAGACTTGGCTAAAGATGGTGGAAGAAGAAATGCGGGCAAGGGGGTTAACAAGGAGAGATGCAGAAAATAGGGCAAAATGGAGAAGATTGTCATGGGGACCGCAAGGCTAACCCCCGCTCTAGCAGGGAAAATGGCCTTTAAAATGCATGTTGTTGCATGTTGTAGCCGTTCCTCAAATAACCTACATTTCTGCTGTTTATTACGTTTTTGTTATTTTCCTTTGCACTCCCCTTTGTTCATATCACTTTGTTAGAGTGTTGAGAATCGAGTGAAAAGGGAGACTTGTGCTTAAAGGAAGTTGTATATTGCTCTGTGTTGCCTCGATTATTCAGGCACCAAGGACAGAGGCCCAGATGCTGTTGGGGTCCATGCTGTGCTTCCCCAACCTCTACAAGGAGATCAACACATTGCAAGCGAGTTCGACTGACATCTGCTTGGTCCCATGCAAGGACCTCAAGGTTCCATCAAATGACATTTGTTTGGGTTTCAAATATTTTGAAGAGAACCTTTTTATTTTGGTTGATTCCATATCATGTGTTAGAATGTTGACGTTATAATTAGCATTGCGAGAAATGCTTCCTTTTTTTTTTCTTCTCTCTAGGACCAAATTGTAAAGACATTGTTGAAGTCTGCAAAAGAAGAACCATCTGTTTCAGCAAGGTTGTTATTATTTATTGTTACATGAGTGTAGTACAGGTTAAGTGTGAGGCCTTCACATGGACCGTGTGCTCATTCATTTTTACCACAGGTAAAACAGGTAAAAATGTCACAGGTGAAAATGATGGTTCATTTTTACCTTCGACAGAAATTTCATGTTTCGGATAAAATTGTCCTGTTTTAGTTTTCCAGAGGAAGATGGTGTTGTGTACAACAACAACAACAACAGGCATTTTAAAGGCCATTTTCCCTGCTAGAGCGGGGGTTAGCCTTGCGGGCCCCATGACAATCCCCTCCACCCCACCCCATCCTTCGTATCTCCCCCCCGTCAACCCCCCCGCCCACGCCCCCTCCTCCACCACCCCCAGCCAAGTCCCTCCCGGTCCCCCCCCCCCATCCTGCACCCCCCTCCACATCCACATCCATCACGCCCCCCAACCAGCCATCCCCATCCCCCCTCAACACATGACCAAACAAACCATCTCAACCTGCTCCTCTCCACAGCATCCACCACAGGCTCCACTCCCACCATCCCTCGCAATTCATCACCCGTCTTCCTCTCCCTCAACGACACACCACAGTACCACACATCCACCGAACCACCTGCACCTCCACCCCCCGAGCCCTCGCCGCCGCCCCACGCCCAGCACCCACGTCTCGCTCCCACAAACCACAACACTTCTCACACATGCAGCATACACCCCTCCCCCCAGCCCCAATGACACTCCCCCCCTTGCCAGCACACTACCCAGCTCCCGAAACTTCCTCCATGCACATCCCTCTCCACCGCCGCTGAGTCAGATCCACCGTCTCCATTCAGCATGTCTCCCAGGTAGCAAAATGTCCTCACACCTTCCAGCTTCATGCCGTCTCCAAGATCCAACTCAACATTTCCTCCATCTGCAGCTCCCTCTGTGCACACCTTACACTTGAATGTAGCTGCCACACTGGTTAATGACCCTCTCAGACCACTACATTTTTGATAACCCACTCAGCGCACATTGTACATTGAATGGAGTTCACTCCGACGCCCTTCCTGCACACAGCACACGGCCACTTCCCAGTTCTTTCCACCTCACCACATGCTTTACCACTTGCCATCACCTTCGTTTTTCCGATATTCACCTTCAGACCTTTTTCCTCCAAACATTCGTTCCACTTGTTCATCTTTTCCTTCAGTCCATCAATACTTTCCCCAATCAACACCAGATCATCTGCATACAACAACTCCCACGGTAAACCCTCCTTTACGTTCTGAGCCAGCACCTCCATCACAGCTACAAATAGTAGTGGACTTAGTACCAACCCCTGATGCACTCCCACCTTCACCTCAAACTCACCACTGTTCCCGTCCTTCGTCCTTACAGCTGTGCGCGCTCTCTCGTACATTGCCATCACTACTCTGATCAACCATTCCTCCACTCCTAACTTCCTCCATGCCCATGTCACTACTTCACGTGGAACCCTATCGAATGCTTTCTCCAGATCAACAAACCCAAGAAACAACTTCTTCCTCTTCTCCATGTGCTTCTCCTGCAACTGCCTTACAATAAAAAGCGCGTCTGTCGTTCCACTTCCTGGCATAAATCCAAACTGCATTTCATCGATCTTCACTTTCTTCCTTATCCTCCTCTCCAACACCCTTTTCAATACCTTGATTCCATGCTCCAATAACCTTATCGCTCTATACGAGCCACACTCCAGAGGGTCACCTTTCCCCTTGTATAGAGGGACGAGGGTACTCAGTTCTCAACCACTGGAATGCGGCCTTCTTTCACCGGTTGTCTTTTGTTTTTTTGTTTTTTGTTTTTTTTGTATACAAGATCGAGGCTCGTGAAAGAGCTAACATTAATCACACAAAAAGACAAACCGACACACAAAACACAAAAAACAAGGGGAGCGGCAGACAAGATGGGGAGAGAGGGGGAAGGACACAAACACAACATTTGAGAGCAGGGACATCGGGAGGACTTGGGGGGAGGTGGGAGAGGAATAAAACATATGAACACTGCAAGGACTCTGGGGTGAATTACCGGGGGTAGAAAAGATCAAGGTTTTCGATGGGGGAAGATAAGAGATGGTGGTGAACAGCTGTTTTAAAGACCTGGAGGGAAGAGTGGGATTGAAGGGAGTGGGGGAGTTTGTTCCAGAGACGGGAGAAAAGGGGAATGAAAGAGTGAAGGTGAGCAGAGAGCCTAGACTTTGGCAGTTTAACCATAAGAGGGTTGCAGGCAGATCTTGTGCGACCTGAAGGAATATTGGGGGGACAGAGCACAGAGAGAGCTGGGGGAGCAAGGCCGGAGAGGAGTCGGTAGAAGACAGAAAGACCACCAACCTGCCTGCGGTGAGTGAGTGAAAGGCCCTCGGAGTTGACTACATCGCAGGAGATTCCAATGATTCTGAAAGCTTTGGCCTCAACAGCGTGAAACCGAGCAAGGTGTGAGGCAGGAGCACCAGCCCAGAGGGGGGAACAGTATTCCATTGAGCTGCGGATGAAAGCCTTGTATGTGGTGAGGAGCTCAGGTGTGCCAAGGAAGGACTTCACATGACGGAGGATGCCCAGTCGGCGACTGGCTTTGGAGGCCAGCTTGGAAATGTGGTTTTCCCAAGAAAGATCATGGCACATAGTGAGACCCAAAAGCTTGAGCGACAGAACTTCTTGGAGAGGATTGTTGAGAAAGTAGATGGGAGGGTTGTCCAGTCGGTCTTTTCGGAGAGACATTGTAAGAGTGTGAGATTTGTCAGGATTGAAAGACATGTTCCACTTGTTTGACCAGTCTGTGATTTTGTCCAGGTCTGCAGAGAGTGAGGAGGCTGCAGACTGCCGATCTGAGGGATGAGGAATGGAGCGGCAGATAGTGGAGTCATCAGCAAAGAGATAGAGAGGATTTTCCAGAGAGTCGGAGAGGTCATTGATGAAGACCAGAAATAGCACAGGGCCCAGAACAATGCCTTGGGGAACTCCAGCCAGAACAGGAAGGGAAGATGAGAGAAATCCATTCAGGGCCACACGTTGCCTACGACCAGAGAGGAAATCCGCAAGCCATGAGTGGAGATTTCCCTGAATACCACAGGAGGTGAGTTTGGTGAGCAGAGCTGGGTGCCAGACCGTATCGAAGGCACGTGATATGTCAAGTGAGACAGCTCTGATTTCCTGTTTGGCATTGAGGACCTCCATCCATTGTTGAGACAGCAGAAGCAACATGTCCAGAGTAGAATGACCTGGTCTGAATCCAAATTGATGATCAGAGATCAAGCCATTGGAGAAGAGGAAGGATTTGATATCTGAAGCAATGATGGATTCCATGACTTTGCTGATAATTGGGAGCAGGCTGATTGGTCTGTAGTTGCAAGGATCTGTTTTTGCACCTTTTTTGTGGAAAGCGGTAATGTTTGCTGATTTCCAAGATGCTGGCAGATGACCTTGAGCAAAAGAGAGGTTGAAAAGAACAGAGAGAGGGTGAGATAGAGCGGCAGAGCAGGATTTTAGGACCCGAGGGCTGATGCCATCTGATCCAGTTGCAGAATCAGAGTCGAGGTTTGATAAAAACTTCTCCACCTTGTCAGGAGAGAAGGACACAGAGTCCAGGAGCAGTTGGGTTCGACTGGGAAAGGTGGGAACAGAGAGAGATGGGTTTGGGACACAAGATTTTGAGGCAAACACAGAGTTGAGGCATTCGGCTTTGTCACGTGCGGTGTCAACTGTGTAGCCATTTGAGGTAAGGGAGGGGATGGAGGGGGAACAAACACCAGAAACGGATTTGACCAGACGCCACCAGGATTTGGAGGAAGGAGACAGGTTTGAGAGTTCAATCTTGAGTGTGGAGAGATAGTGCTTCCTGGCACTCCTGAGGGTAGAAACACACTTGTTTCGAGCTTGGTGGAAGGAACCGAGATTGCCTTCAGTTGGATTTGCCTTCCAAGACGCAAAGGCAAGTTGTTTCAGGGCAACTGCCTCACCACAAGATTCAGTGTACCATGGACGGGAGGAAGGGTAAGACAACTGAAGACGAGATGGGATAAATCTGTGCATGAGAGAGAGCAGTTTGCTTTGGAAGAATTCCCAGGAAGAATTGATGTCAGAGGCATAAGAGATGGGAGACCAGTCCAGTTGATTGATGGCTGCTTGCAGACCGTGCCAGTCGGCCTGAGTGAAATGCCAGACTCGTCGGCGCTGAGGAGGCTCTCTGAGAATGGCCAGTGAGATAGATGTCCACTTTAACAAGCACATGATCAGAAGAACCGATTGGAGCAGAAGAAGAGCAGCAGACATTTGCAGGGAAGTTAGTCATAACCAAGTCCAGAAGAGAAGATACTCCATTGACTGAGATCCGGGTCGGGAAATTGACAGATTGTGTCAGTCCCAATGAATCGCAGAAGTCCTTTGCTGAGGTGCCATGGCTGGTGAGAGATGAACCCACACCCAGCCAGCTGGAATGATGACAGTTGAAGTCGCCACATATGAGGAAGAGAGAGTTTGGATGAGTTGATAGAAGTTGGTCAATGTTGTCCGACAGAGAAATGTAAATGGAGTCATCACTGTTTGGAGGACGGTACAGAACACATATGAACAAAAGGTGGGAGCGGAGAGGAAGCCGTAGCCAGAGGTACTTCTGTGGGTGGGGTGGAGAGAGGGCAGTGCAGGGAGAGTGAGGAAGAGAGTTTTTGATAAAGATAGCCACCCCACCACCAGGACGAGGATCAGGTCTATCGTACCGGAGGAGGGAGTAACCAGGAAGAGATATTAAGGAATCAGAGACATCTTGAAGGAGGAAAGTTTCTGTTAAGCAGATCAAGTCTGGATTTTCAGAAGCAACCTGAATGGAGAGATCAATCAGGTTTGAGCGAAGGCCCCGGATGTTTGAGGTCCATACCGTTAGTGAGGAGAGAGGGGGAGCATCGGGTGCCGGACAGGGGAGGGGAGGGGTAGGGTCAGATGAAGGGTGAGAGGGGGATGTAGGAAGAGCAGTTGATAGTGTGTCAGAGATTACAGAAGAGTTACAAGAAAGGGAAGGATGAGGAGGACGAAAGGTTTGATGGTGATGGAATGAGGCACAGTGAGAGTTTGTTTGAGGGGGGGGGGGGGCAGAGGAAAGTAGAAGGTTGGGGGAGGTGGAGGTATGACATAGGAGGGAGAGGAAGTGGGGAGGAGGCAGCTTTGAGAAGGAGGTGGGAGGACGGAGAATTTGGGAGGGATGGTTGGTGGGGAGATTTGAAGGGGAGGGGCAAGGGGGGAGTTTAGAAAGTGAATGATTAATGAAAGATGAACACATATAACAAATTGGGTTTGTTGTGATTTTCAAGTTAGCGATTCGTTTAAGAACGATGGAGGAGGGATGGAATGAATGAGAATTTAGAGCATGGAGTGATTTGGAATCATAAGAGATTGAATATTTTTTTGAAATGGAATGAGTTGAAGAGGAAATTGAAAGGAGCCTTTTAAATAAGAAGGAAAACAGCGTGTTGTAATAAACCACTGAATAAAACACTGAAGGGGATAGTTGAAACATATTTAAACAGAACTGTGAAGAACAATCTTATATTCACAAAAATACCAATGGGGAGAGGAAGCCTATAGCGACGACCACGAGTCACTTGGACAGGGCAAAAGGTGGAAGGCAAGGGGAAAATGGGGGCGGGGCGAGACAGCGCTCGTGGGCAGAGGCAAAAGCACACGAGGAGAAAGGGAAATAAAAGTTTTTTTTGTTTGTTTTTTTGTTTGTTTTTGGGGAGGGGGGTGTGGGGGTTACAACGTTAGACAAATCGTAGATGTTTGGTGAAGCTTGGTGGAGAAGGGGAAATCAAAAAAGCTAGCAAAACAGCGAAGGAAGGAACAACCTTCGACGGGGGAAGCCTGAGGCTGCAAGGCCTTGCTCGCGACGCGGCAAACAAACGATTAATATATGAAAGATAAACGCCGAGAAACTTCCAAGGGGCACACTATAAGTTCACACACCGAACGATAAATACAGTTTCGACAAAATACAATTGTGAACAGACAACTTTGAAAAACGTGGAGACGTTTCTCTGAAGGTCTGCGACATAAGGGTGAAAGGTACGAGGAGAGCTCGGCGGGTGAAGTACCAACCGAGAATGAAGGTGTGGAGGTTGAAAGAGATGACAGTAAGGGAGGCATTAAAAGAGAGGCTGAGTGGGGTAGAGGATGATGTGGTTGAGCTTGAAAGTGGTTGGATGTCAATGAAAGCTAGTCTGTTGGGAGCCGTTGGTGAGGTATGTGGATGGACAAACGGACCACCGAGGCACTCGGAAACATGGTGGTGGGATGATGAAGTTGGAAAGAGGATTGACGAGAAGAGGAAGAAGTTCAAGGAGTGGCAGAAGGCGAAGGGTACGGGAGCAGAAACAGCAGAGCATGAAAGTTATAAGGCAGCCAGGAAGGCTGCAAAGAAAGAGGTAGCAAAGGCGCAGGAGGCACGTAGGAAAATGTTCGGAGAATGCTTGGATTCGGAAGAGGGTCAGAAAGCAGTATTCAGGATTGCAAAGCAGATAGCGAAAGAGAGGTGTGATGTGATGGGGGTGAGTTGCTTGAAGGATGAAGTGGGACAAATTGTTGTCGACCCAGATGGAATTAAGGGAAGATGGAAAAGATATATGGAAATGCTGTTGAATACAGAGAATGAATTGGATGGCAACATAGAGAGTACCCCAGTTTTAGGACCGGCAGAGAAGATAACTGAGAAGGAAGTTGAGGAAGCGATAAAAGCAATGAAGAGTGGAAAATCGGGAGGGCCGACGGGAGTTGTGGGAGATATGTTTTTTGTTTTTTGGGTTTGTTTATCTGGAGAAAGCATTCGATAGGGTTCCACGCAAAGTATTGACATGGGCATTGAGGAAGTTAGGAGTGAGGAATGGTTGATCAGAGTAGTGATGGCAATGTACAAAAGAGCGCGCACAGCTGTAAGGACGAAGGACGGGAACAGTGGTGAGTTTGAGGTGAAGGTGGGAGTGCATCAGGGGCCGGTACTAAGTCCACTACTATTTGTAGCTGTGATGGAGGTGCTGGCTCAGAACGTAAAGGAGGGTTTACCGTGGGAGTTGTTGTATGCAGATGATCTGGTGTTGATTGCGGAAAGTATGGATGGACTGAAGGAAAAGATGAACAAGTGGAAGGAATGTATGGAGACAAAAGGTCTGAAGGTGAATATCGGAAAGACGAAGGTGATGGCAAGTGGTAAAGCATGTCGTGAGGTGGAAAGAACTGGGAAGTGGCCGTGTGCTGTGTGCAGGAAGGGTGTCAGAGTGAACTCCAGTCAATGTACAATGTGCGCTGAGTGGGTTCATCAAAAATGTAGTGGTCTGAGAGGGTCATTTACCAGTGTGGCAGCTACATTCAAATGTAAGGTGTGCACAGAGGGAGCTGCAGATGGAGGAAATGTTGAGTTGGATCTTGGAGACGGCGTGAAGCTGGAAGGTGTGAAAACATTTTGCTACCTCGGAGACATGCTGAATGGAGAAGGTGGATCAGACTCGGCAACGGTTGCTCGAGTGAGATGTGCATGGAAGAAGTTTCGGGAACTGAGTGGCGTGCTGATGAGGAGGAGAGTGTCGCTGAAGCTGAAGGGAAAGGTGTATGCTGCATGTGTGAGAAGTGTTATGATTTATGGGAGCGAGACATGGGTAATGAACGTAGAGCAGCAACGAAGGCTGGAAAGGGTGGAAATGCGAATGGTTCGATGGATGTGCGGAGTATCGTTGAGAGAGAGGAAGACAAATGATGAATTGCAAAAGATGATGGGAATATTGCCTGTGATTGATGCTGTGAAGAGGAACAGGTTGAAATGGTTTGGTCATGTGTTGAGGAAGGATGAAAGTGACTGGTTGAGAAGAGTGGTGGAAATAAATGTCGAAGGAAGTAGAGGACGGGGAAGACCGAGAAAGACTTGGCTAAAGATGGTGGAAGAAGAAATGCGGGCAAGGGGGTTAACAAGGAGAGATGCAGAAAATAGGGCAAAATGGAGAAGATTGTCATGGGGACCGCAAGGCTAACCCGCTCTAGCAGGGAAAATGGCCTTAAAATGCATGTCGTTGTTGTTGTTTCACCCCCAGATTACAGATCTCTGTCATTCTCTTCACACCCCAACTTACTGCAGCCTTCAACATATCTCCCACAACTCCCGTCGGCATTGCTTCAACCTTTTATAGCAGGTTGACTCAGCCTGTCATCCTTCCGAGGTCGGCAAATTGAGTACCAGTTCACTGGTAATTCCCTGTTTGTCGTTAAAGGCGGCAAAAAGGGTTGGCGTCAGGAAGGGCATCCGGCCGTAAAACATTGCTTCAAAAAGGGGACCAAAAAACAACAACAACCACGGTTCCCGAAAAAGGCCAACCCCCGCTTGCGGGGAAAAATGGCCTCTAAAGGTGGTTATTTATATATTTATTGCTTTTATAGCTTCCTCAACTTCCCTCTCTGTTATTTTCTCTGCCGGTAAATGATGTAAAGGTCTAACTTACCGGTGTTGTGTGGTCGTGGTTATCTAGTTGAAGGGTGTTGCACGATCTGTCCTTCCTGCTGAACACCAGCGAGGGTGAGGCAAGGTCGGATGAATAGTTCCGGAATGGGTAATTAATGAGTTCGCCCAGCACGCAGCACAAAGTTCGCTCCTTTCTTCCCCCTCCCTCCACCGTCAGCGCTGGTCCAAGGATCTGACGTTCCCACCGGTGTCATCAATGTCACCACCTGGTGTGGAGCCCCTTTGAGGAACCTCCCACTTCTGCAATAAAGTCGCGTGCTATTGGCCTGACCTGCTGGCAAGGAGGGGTGCCTCTATTGGCCGAAGCCGCCGGCCATAGCCTGATTATGCGGCATGGTGCTGACCGATTGGTCATACTGTGTATTGTGAGGGCAAGAGGAGTTCAGACATTAGGTGGGGGAGGGGTAGCGGGTACCATTTAATCACCCGAGTAGCAACTTATTTCTTTTGTTGGGGACATCCATGAAAGCCTGACGCTCTTTTTTCACTTTGGACGCTCCGTGGGCCGGAGCTCTTATTTTTCTGCGTGGGACTCTCTGTGGTGACAAACACATCTGCTCGGTACTACGCTCCTCTCTTCTCCTTTTGTACTGTTCCCTCAAAGACATTTGAGCTTGTTTAACAATCGTAGCCTTGTTTGGCATTCAAGTGTGTATCTGGGACCATAAGCTTGTGTGAGGTGGAGAGGTAGCGTTTGTGACAAGGACGAAATGATTAGATTTTAGTGAAGATCCGGATTCGGATCTGGCTAGTATAATTTATTAAGTGATTCTTCACCATTGGGAGATCGGGACAAAAACGATACATAGCAGGATATCTCAGAAAGTTGTGGACGGATTTGGACGAAACTTCACCCCCGCCAATTCACCCCAGATACACTTTTTCGAAATTCCAACTTCTTTCCTGGAAGTCCTTGCAGTGTCCATATGTTTTATACCTCTCCCACCTCCTGCCAAGCCCTCTCCCTCCCACAGTTCTCTCGATGTCCCTGCTCTCAAGTGTTTGTGTCCTTCCCCCTCTCTCCCCATCTTGTCTACCGCTCCCCTTATTTTGTGTTTTTTTGTGTCGGTTTGACTTTTTGTGTGATTAATGTTAGCTCTTTCATGAGCCTCGATATTGTATACAAAACAAAAACTAAAAAAAAAAATTAGTCGACAGGTTGAGTGTCTGACATGGACGATTCGATTCAATTTTGGTGAAGATCTGAATATGGATTCGGAGATGAGAATTATTTAATTTTTTAAGTGGTTCTTCACCATTGAGATGAGGCTAAAACCAACATATATATATAGCAGGATATCCCAAAACGTTATGGACGGATTTGGACGACACTTGGTGGACAGGTTGCGCGTGTGACAAGGAAGAATCACTTCAATTTTGGTGAAGATCCAGATCCGGATCCGGCTCGTAGAATTTTTTAAGCGATTCTTCACCATTGAGAGATAGAGCCAAAAACTATATATAGCAGGATATCTCAAAAGGTTGTGGACGGATGATTTTGATTTAATGTGATTCTGTGTTGTGATTTTCTGGTCTACTGAATGAATGAATGATCGTTTTAAGGCAATTTTCCCCGCTAGAGCGGGGGTTAGCCTTGCGGGCAACATGACAATCATGGTTCCCTGTTTGAGGCAATGTTTTTATGGCCGGATGCCCTTCCTGACGCCAACACTTGGTCGCCTCTTACGATGAGCAGGGAGGGATACGGTGTACCTATTCTAAATCGGGGTACACACCGGGATCATTCATCCCAGTAAGCTGGTACTCAATTTGCCGACCTCGGAAGGATGACAGGCTGAGTCAACCCCCTGGCGTTAATTCAGCGATCGACCGGGATTCGAACCCAGGATCCTCGGATCCCAAGCCGGCACCCTAACCGCTAAGCCAACACCAGGCTAGGTCTACTCTAGGATACAAAACTTAAACGATTTACCTGGTGGAAGTATGCTCTCTACTGAGTGCCGTTCTAGTTTCTTGCTGTGTGTATGAAACTCTCCACCTGGTGTCGAGTAACCAAATTTATCTGTAATATTGTATTACCATACGATTCCTTTTCTAAGATTTTTTCAAACTTTTGAGATGCTCCAAGCAAGATGAAAATTTGAGCACTTTCACCGGGTTTCGTTCTTCATGTGCTGCCGTTGTATCTGAGCTTTTGCTGCCTCTGCCTCAATTCACTGCATCTTTCTTTGTTGCGCAGGTGTATAGCATTATGTAATTTGGGAATCTGGATCTGCGAAGAGCTGGCTCATCAAACTCAGCATATCAATATCAAAGACGCCCTTAATGTTATCGGAGTTTCTCTGAAGGTAAGCAGTTGATGTTGTCTTTGTAATTTTGAATTCTTCGTTCTGGCTATTTCAACAAAAAAAAAGGAAATATAATGCATGACTTTCTACTATTTCTGTAATATAAGCCGTAGTGGGCTGGCCGGATGGCATAGAGGTACGCACACTAGCTCCTGCATCATGTAGCCTGCGTTTGAATCTTGCGCCAGCTACAAACTGTCATCCTGGTGTCTCACAGGCGGGTGCTTCATCAATGTGTGTGCTGTTCCTGTGATGAGCGTTAAACTGTGCGTCCCGTCTGCTGGCATTAGTTGATGGACATTAAAGTTCCCACGGTGTCCTTTGCACAGAGTCGGCCAGATATTGCCAGCATCCTGAACAAATTCCAAATTTTTGCCCTGACCTCGAGAAGCCACTGCATCAGTTGCACAGCAGTGCTTCCAGCCAATGATGCTACTCACAGCCTTGTGCTGTATATGATAAAGAAGAAGAATCCACAAGCTGTTCACGCCTTGGCTGTTTGTTGCTTCCGGAGAAACTTTTCAACATTCTGTACTCGTGTTAGTTATTGCCTTAATTTTTGTTTATGTTTGTCATGTAATTCGTTAGGGTTAGTGTATAACAACTAGGCATTGTTGTTCACTAACCCTAACCTAACCTTAACCCTAACAGCTCCGTTGACGTGAATTATGTATGGATATGATCCTGCGCTCCTGCTGCAACAATGCCGATTATCTACAACCTTGTATTTTATCCCTTGATATGTCGTTATCTCCGCCACCAAAGGTGAATGGAAGTTATGTTTTCACCCCTGTCTGTCTGTTTGTCCGTTTGTTTGTGAACAAGATATCTCAAAAAGTTGTCGACGGATCCAGACGAAATTTGTCAGACATTAAGTGTGTGTGACCAGGACGAAACGATCAGATTTTGGTGAAGATCCGGATTCGGATCCGGCTACTATAATTTGTTAAGTGATTCTTCACCATTGGGAGATCGGGCCAAAACCGATATAAAGCAGGATATCTCAAAAAGTTGTGGACGGATGATTTTGATTAAATGTGATTCTGTATTGTGATTTTCTGGTCTACTCTAGGATACAAAACGTAAACTTTTCACCTGGCGGAGGTATGCTGTCTACTGAGTGCCGTTCTAGTTTAACTATGAAATTAAACAAGAGATAACACTGAAATGGTAGATAATCCAGTGCTATGACATGAAATTTCCATCTTTCCAACTCCTGCCTCTCCTCTGCTTCTTTCAAATTGACATCTTTCCCAATCAGCTGTGAATGCGTTTGTATTTATTTGGACTCATAAATACTGTGTACTGCAGTGTTCGCATCGTATCGTATTGCAACACAATTTGTCATGACAATCAGGATTTAAATGCCATTTTAAAAAAGCAAGGAGATGCCACCACCTTCCTGAAAATACTTGTGGCCGCACAATGAAATAACAAAATTTATTGTTTGTAAATGGTGCTCAAATCTTCCTGTTGTTCACCAGAGAGGAAGGAAATGTACTTTAAAACAAGTAGTTTAATTTTTATTGTTTTGTATTTCGTGTTCATATGTCCATCATCATTGTTACCAAACCTCGTAGACTGGAGTATCCAGATAGATTGAGGGCACTTGGTGTGCCCACTCTTGTATCAGGTAGATTGAGGGCGCTTGGTCTAACCACTCTTGTATTAGATAGATTGAGGGCACTTGGTGTGCCCACTCTTGTATCAGGTAGATTGAGGGCGCTTGGTCTAACCACTCTTGTATTAGATAGATTGAGGGCACTTGGTGTGCCCACTCTTGTATCAGGTAGATTGAGGGCGCTTGGTCTAACCACTCTTGTATCAGGTAGATTGAGGGCGCTTGGTCTAACCACTCTTCTATCAGGCAGATTGAGGGCGCTTGGTGCAACCACTCTTGTATTAGATAGATTGAGGGCGCTTGGTCTAACCACTCTTGTATTCGGTAGATTGAGGGTACTTGGTGTAACCCCTCTTGTGTCAGGTAGTTTGAAGGCACTTGGTGTAAACACTCTTGTATTAGGTAGATTGAGGGTACTTGGTGTAACCACTCTTGTATCAGGTAGATTGAGGGCACTTGGTGTTACCACTCTTGTATCAGATAAATCGAGGGCACTTGGTCTAACCACTCTTGTATTCGGTAGATTGAGGGTACGTGGTCTAACCACTCTTGTAGTAGATAGATTGAGGGCACTTGGTGCAACCTCTCTTGTATCAGGTAGATTGAGGGCGCTTGGTCTAACCACTCTTGTATTAGGTAGCTTGAGGGCACTTGGTCTAAACACTCTTGTATTAGATAGATTGAGGGCACTTGGTGCAACCACTCTTCTATCAGGTAGATTGAGGGTGCTTGGTCTAACCACTCTTGTATCAGGTAGATTGAGGGCACTTGGTCTAACCACTCTTGTATCAGGTAGGTTGAGGGTGCTTGGTCTAACCACTCTTGTATCAGGTAGATTGAGGGTACTTGGTGTAACCACTCTTGTATTCGGTAGATTGAGGGTACTTGGTCTAACCACTCTTGTATTCGGTAGATTGAGGGTACTTGGTCTAACCACTCTTGTATCAGGTAGATTGAGGGTACTTGGTGTAACCACTCTTGTATCAGGTAGTTTGAAGGCACTTGGTCTAACCACTCTTGTAGCAGGTAGATTGAGGGTGCTTGATCTAACCACTCTTGTATCAGGTAGATTGAGGGTGCTTGGTCTAACCACTCTTGTATCAGGTAGATTGAGGGTACTTGGTCTAACCACTCTTGTATCAGGTAGATTGAGGGTACTTGGTCTAACCACTCTTGTATCAGGTAGATTGAGGGCACTTGGTCTAACCACTCTTGTATCAGGTAGATTGAGGGTGCTTGGTCTAACCACTCTTGTATCAGGTAGATTGAGGGTGCTTGGTCTAACCACTCTTGTATCAGGTAGCTTGAGGGTACTTGGTGTAACCACTCTTGTGTCAGGTAGTTTGAAGGCACTTGGTGTAACCACTCTTGTATCAGGTAGATTGAGGGTACTTGGTCTAACCACTCTTGTATCAGGTAGATTGAGGGTACTTGGTGTAACCACTCTTGTGTCAGGTAGATTGAGGGTACTTGGTCTCACCACTCTTGTGTCAGATAAATCGAGGGCATTTGGTCTAACCACTCTTGTATTCGGTAGATTGAGGGTACTTGGTGTAACCACTCTTGTGTCAGGTAGGTTGAAGGCACTTGGTGTAAACACTCTTGTATTAGGTAGATTGAGGGTACTTGGTGTAACCACTCTTGTATCAGGTAGATTGAGGGCACTTGGTGTAACCACTCTTGTATCAGATAAATCGAGGGCACTTGGTCTAACCACTCTTGTATTCGGTAGATTGAGGGTACTTGGTCTAACCACTCTTGTATTAGGTAGATTGAGGGTACTTGGTCCAACCACTCTTGTATCAGGTAGATTGAGGGTACTTGGTCTGACCACTCTTGTATCAGGTAGATTGAGCGTACTTGGTCTTACCACTCTTGTATCAGGTAGATTGAGGGTACTTGGTCTAACCACTCTTGTATCAGGTAGATTGAGGGCACTTGGTCTAACCACTCTTGTATCAGGTAGATTGAGGGCACTTGGTCTCACCACTCTTGTATCAGATAAATCGAGGGCACTTGGTCTAACCACTCTTGTATTCGGTAGATTGAGGGTACTTGGTCTAACCACTTTTGTATTAGGTAGATTGAGGGTACTTGGTCTAACCACTCTTGTATCACTATCAGGTAATTTGAAGGTACTTGGTCTAACCACTCTTGTGTCAGATAAATCGAGGGCACTTGGTCTAACCAGTCTTGTATTCGGTAGATTGAGGATACTTGGTCTAACCACTCTTGTATTAGGTAGATTGAGGATACTTGGTCTCACCACTCTTGTATCAGGTAGATTGAGGGTACTTGGTCTAACCACTCTTGTATTCGGTAGATTGAGGGTACTTGGTCTAACCACTCTTGTATTCGGTAGATTTAGGGTACTTGGTCTAACCACTCTTGTATTCGGTAGATTGAGGGTACTTGGTCTAACCACTCTTGTATTCGGTAGATTTAGGGTACTTGGTCTAACCACTGTTGTATCAGGTAGTTTGAAGGCACTTGGTCTAACCACTCTTGTTATTTATCATTATTAATCATTATTTATCTCACCAATTCAAATTTACAGTGAAGTATCATAACCAAATGCTTCTGGGTTTTCCATTGTTACAGTAATATATGCAGTCAAAGCAATAACTCCAGCTAAAAATAAATAAATATATAACCCACTGGCCAATTATAACTTGGTCGAACTAGCAAGTTGCCCATGTTTACCCGAGATTCCAAACGGGGCAGGGACGGGGAGGCAAAATGCAAATGGCGTCTTCTGTCATCAAGCCAGCATGCTGGGAGCAATAATTTTCGTTTATTTCGACTTGTGATGCAATTTAATTGCTCTAATTGCTGTGAGCTCCTCCATTTTATAATATTTGTTCGATATATGTAGCTTTTTGATGCCTAAGGTCTGTAATAAATAATTGTATTGGTGTCAACGCCAGTGACCAATTGCAAATTAAGAGTGTGATTCTAATTGGTATCAGGTATTGAAATTGGCGAGAGTCCTCCGTTTGTTATTTATATCGGTCTTTTTTGATATTTTTAATGGAAATTCCAATTATTTTGTTTATTTTCTTTTTTAAGCAAATTTATGGAAATTGCTTTGAGAGTTTACTGCTGTATGTAATATAAATGTTACTGTTGCATGCGATATAAGATTTACTGTTGCATGCGATATAAAATTTACTGTTGCATGCAATATAAACTTTACTGTTGCATGCAATATAAAATTTACTGTTGCATGCAATATAAATTTTACTGTTGCATGCGATATAAGATTTACTGTTGCATGTGATATAAAATTTACTGTTGCATGCAATATAAACTTTACTGTTGCATGCAATATAAACTTTACTGTTGCATGCAATATAAACTTTACTGTTGCATGCAGTATAAACTTTACTGTTGCATGCAATATAAAATTTACTGTTGCATGCAGTATAAACTTTACTGTTGCATGCAATATAAAATTTACTGGTGCATGCAATACAAAATTTACTGTTGCATGCAATATAAACTTTACTGTTGCATGCAGTATAAACTTTATTGTTGCATGCAATATAAAATTTACAGTTGCATGCAATATAAACTTTACTGTTGCATGCAGTATAAACTTTACTGTTGCATGCAGTATAAACTTTACTGTTGCATGCAGTATAAACTTTACTGTTGCATGCAATATAAACCTTACTGTTGCATGCAATATAAATTTTATTGTTGCGTGCAATGTAAATTTTATTGTTGTGTGCGCTATAAATTTTCCTTTTGTGTGTGACAAATTTAACTGTTACAAGCAATGTACAATATAAATTTTAGTGATAATAAATTACACTTCTAACAAATTACACTAAGATCTTTTCAGATCTTACTTTTATGTCTGAAGTTATTTTAAAATGTAACGTTCTATAATGTCTTTTACATGCGTTAATTTCAACTGTGGCATGTTCTTGTTTACTTTTTGTGTTTACAATATGAATTATATGCGTTACAATCCTGATATGAACTTGCAGAATTAAAAATGTGTGCTTGTAGAGACTGCAGTATAATGAGTTTGAAAATAAAAGTAAACTGTATGAGTTCTTGTCTTTATTTTATTCACCTGTCTAATTTCTTGAAATCCCTTCTGAAATGATCTACCTAATCTTGCTTTTCCACAGTTTTCCAATAATACAGTGGCTATGGTCGCTTGTGATCTCCTACACCTGTTGCCAGCATATATTGACAAACTAATGAACAATGAAGCGGATCTACCAAAGAAGATAATTGGGGTGTGTCAAACTTTGTAACTATTTCTGTTGATCACACTGCATAACTGACATTTGTGCACCTTTGGGCACGTGCAGTGTTTGTGCATGTGTGTGCTTGCACTGTTTGTGTTTTTGTGTGTTTTAATAAGAGTTCCCTTGCAATGAACTTCCATGCAGGAGGAGGCCATGCGGCTCATCAAAGCCTGCGCTATGATTGCCAACCTGTGGTTGGTTGTTCTTGCGCTGGCCCTTTTCGTAATGCTGAGCATCAAGCAAGGAAGTAGCACGAACCATTTAAAAAGTCTTTTGTATGACTTGACCGTGGTTCGAACCAATGACCACCCAGACTCAGAGTGGATGCTCATAATTACTATTACACCACTGAATCTGGTTGGTGTGTTGTGTTTTTTGTATGTGGTTGTGTTTTGGTGTTTGGTTGTGCTTGTTTTTTTTGTTGTTGTTTTTTCTTTTTAATTGTCTCTTGGCCCTGTTTGTACTATTCAAGCTTTCATTATTTTAACCTGTTACTTTCGACAATCATCTTACATATTGTCGTGTCCATAGCCAATGACCACCAGCCTTGGACGAATAGCCAGAACGGTCCTTATTTCCCGAGGTGATCAGCCGAATATATTGCGGTTATTCTTTTGGCGCGTGCAGGACGGAAGGCAGCGAAGGCGCTTACCTGAACAGAAGCACACGGGTTTATTCCCGAACCCACAACTAATAAACGAACACAACAAATGAAAAATGCCACACAATAAATTTAATGAAATTATTTCAAAGAAGAAAATGAATGTTGAGGTAAACTAATATTTTCTACTGTGAGACGTCTCCAATCTATTGTTACAATATAACACACAGGGGAATGATAAAATAAAAATAAATGTTCCTTTAGCCAGTCAGCACTTTGCTTTGGTCCCAAATGGTTTTTAGGAGCTTTGGTGGTCGTCGAACCTCAAAGCCAACGCTCGGGAAGCGCACAAGATGGCACGGAGTCTCTCTCCATGGCGCCACGAATGTGAGGTAATTCGTGAAGGCTGTCCTCTTTCGTGCCCCTCTGCCCGAAGCGAAGCCACAAACCACCGCCTTATTGCTCCGCTTTAACGGCGGCAGCAGCCTCCTCCTCCAAAGCGCCAAAAGTCCACACAGAACAAGCACAGAAAATGCCGAGTAGGGACAAAAATGGCACAGCTTTCCGGTCCGTGCAAAAAGACCAAAAAACATTCTTCTTGCTCGAAGCTTCCCGCTCTGACATCACCCCGACCAATGGCCGAGCTCCACTGAATCACCCCATCTCTACTTGACCAATCACGAAGCTCGGGGCATGGCCTGCAGGCTTTGCTCCATGGTGACCTGCCATGCTGTACTCCGGGAGTGTGGCCTCTGTCCTTATTAGGTTGGTGGGGCGGGATTTACTTGCCGAACAGCTCTGCCTGGCATGCAGGGAAAGGCTGTTGTTGTTTAAACGGAGGGAAAAGCCACAGGGGGCAATCACATACTGGGGGAAAACTTACCTTGATCCCTATCTAGTTAATACAGCTTCACCCCCCCCCCCCCCACCCCCCACGTGTGAAGACACATAAACAATCTTAAGCTCTAGTTTCCCTACTTAAATACATTGAGATGTCTCCTACGCGTCCACGGTCCATGCTCTACCTATACAATCCTATCTTTAATATGGGATTCCATGTACCCCCACAAACGTAACAATATTTATCATGATTTGTCCAATTTCGATTGCTGTCCCTGTGGTGACCCCAATATGATGACTGTGTCTTTTAAAATGACATGTGTCATGAAAATGAAATGAATATAGAGGACTTCTTTAACTTGGAATATAGCCACGAATGCCTTTATAAGTCAAAGGAATGCTTTGATATTTCTTTCATACATTGTTGCATGAAGGAAACAAAGACAAGAATATAAGTTGTATCTCCTGTATTAAGGAATTGTGGATGTAGTTTTAACTAGCAGAGTTACCCGGCGTTGCCCGAAAAATAAATACAGTCATGCAATTTTGTTTAGTGGGCTTTTTATAGTCAGAGGAAGCCACGCCCCTTGGACACGCCCTGCTGCCACGCTCCTTGGGCACGCCCCTAGTCTAAATCTGATGTGCCCATGTTTTCTGTCTGTGAAAAGTTACCACCCATGGATCCCCTCCCTTCATCCCTCTCTAAGTCACCTCCTTCGGCTGTCCATGAGGCACAACTGAACAAACAGACGGTCACATTTATATGTATAGACATACTAGATTAACTGTTTGCATTCAAAGAAACATTTAACTTAGCATTTATGATTTATACTAAAAAGGAAAATGCATCAATTCATCAAGTGACGTCACAATGGCGTTGGTATTTCCCTACTTTTTAATCACACAGGTTTAGCTTTGAACAATGAAATCACCTTACATTGATTAGACGTTTTAAAGAAGTTGTGGAAGGACCTCTTTGCAAGTTATTTATGTTTTGTACATCTGACATGGTTCCTCTTGTTTAATCTGTATTTTGTCTTCCTGTTTAATTTGAACCTCTTGACATCATACCTGTGCACAGATCTTGGTCGCAACCATAACTTACTTGCTTCCTTCTGCTGAACATTCTCAACATGAGCAGGATAAAAGGGTAAGCAAGAACAGCAGCACTATCAACAATGTTTCTTTCTTTGCTTTCTTTCTTTCATTATCCCCATGGTTTTTGAAAAAAACACGGGTATTGTTCTCGGCTCTGTCTGTCTATCTGTCCGTCATGCTATCTCCTCGAAAACAGTTCGGTAGAAAATCCCCAAACTTGGTCGCTATGATCACCACATGGCAAGAAGGTGTGAGAACGGTGTTATTTTTGCCACCGCCCCATCAAAATACCAAAAAATGCAATTGCATGCACATTTTTAAACATTTTGGATTGAAACTGTGTATGCTATCTGCATTGGGAACACATGAAATATTGAACGATTTTTTGGATTTGACCTCTGGTTCATGTCCTAGGGGGTGGGACTTAGGTTCACTGGGGTAAAAACAAGGGGAAATTTTTAAACTCTAAATTTGGTACTGGGTCATTCCTGGTGGATCTTTCTGACAACTTTGTACTTTTCTTTAGCTGGGAAGCGTTTGGGAGTTTGCGATGTCACGCCATTGACGTCGCTCGAGTTTGTTACTTGCCGGAAAAGATTCCGGCAAGTATGTTGATCGGTTGGTTTGTCTGTCTGTTTGTCTGTTTGTTCGCAGTGCTGCGTCTACACCGTTGCACGTGGAATCGCCAAACTTTACACACATATTTGTCTTGCCCTGGAATAGACTGGTCAATTTTTAACTCTCTCGGCCCAAGGCGTCATATGACGTCATAATTTGATAATTCGACAAGTACAAAACTTCATCCAATCAAGATGCAATTTCTTGAGCGCCATGTCGGCATAAAGTGGTGGAGAAAAAAAATAATGATGACGTCATCAGTCACGTGGTTCGGCCGCCATCTTGGAAAAACCGAAAAACTTTGCACCTCCATATCTCTGAAAGTGCAGAAGAGAAAAAATTGAGACATAGCTCATTGTAAAGAACTTTTCATGGGGAATAAAATATGTTCATGATGATGTCATTGGTGCCTCCATCATGACGTCATAATTTGACAAGTACAAAACTTCATCCGATCAAGATGAAATTTCTTGAGCATCATCAAGGAATAAATTAGTTTAGAAAACAAATAATGATGACCTCATCGGTGACGTGGTTCGGCCGCCATATTTGTCCAAAATGGCCGATAAAAAAGTACATTCCGGCAAGTCCTCGGTCTCTGACCGATTTTACTTGTTTGTCTGTCTGTGTCTGTCTGTCTGTTTGTTCGCAGTACTACGTCTACACCGTTGCACGTAGAATTGCCAAACTTTACACACATATTTGTCTTGCCCTGGAATAGACTGTGCCCAATTTTTAACTCTCTCGGCCCAAGGCCTCCATTATGACGTCATAATTTGATAATTCGACAAGTACAAAACTTCATCCGATCAAGATGCAATTGCTTGAGCAACATGACGGCATAAACTGGTGGACAAAAAACAATAATGATGACGTCATCGGTCACGTGGTTTGGCCGCCATATTGGAAAAACGGAAAAACTTTGCACCTCTATATCTCCGAAAGTGCTGAATAGAAAAAATTGAGACATGGCTCATTGTAAAGAACTCTCCATGGGGAATAAAATATGTTAATGATGATATCATAGGTGCCTCCATTATGACGTCATAATTCGACAAGTACAAAACTTCATCCGATCAAGATGCAATTTCTTGAGCGCCATGTCGGCATAAACTGGTGGAGAAAGAAAATAGTGTGACGTCATCGGTCACGTGGTTCGGCCGCCATCTTGGAAAAACAGAAAAACTTTGCACCTCTATATCTCCGAAAGTGCTGAATAGAAAAAATTGAGAAATGGCTCATTGTAAAGAACTCTCTATGGGGAATAAAATATGTTAATGATGATGTCATAGGTGCGTCCATTATGACGTCATAATTCGACAAGTACAAAACTTCATCCGATCAAGATGAAATTTCTTGAGCATCATCAAGGAATAAATTAGTTTAGAAAGCAAATAATGATGATGTCATCGATCACGTGGTTCGGCCGCCATATTTGTCCAAAATGGCCGATAAAAAAAGTACATTCCGGGCAAGTCCTCGGTCTCTGGCCGATTTTTCATTTATGTATTTTTGTGTTGATGCATGCTGAAGTATCAGGAAAAGTGAACACTACTGTTGATATTCAAACATTTAAATACACTCGACTACTGTGGAACAGTCTGACAGGATGGTGCACATGTCGTGCACTTGCCTCTAAGCTGTCTCACTTTGGTTATATTCTCGGCCCCATTATAAGATGTTGGATTTGTTCTTCATAGGTAGGAAGTGTATCACTGAGTGCACCATCCTTCAGATGGATGTTAACCCTGGTGTCCCTTCTGCCAGCATCAGTTGTTGGAATTAAATATCCCACAGTTTTTCTTGAAGATGAAGTGAGTCATCACCTTGGACAAATTCCTAATTCTTACCCTACCTTTCAGGTGACATTGTACCAGCGGTACAGCCACACCATGCAGCGGTACAATGTATTTCTGTCAGTGAACCCCAGTGTATTTCTGTCACTGAACCCCCAGTGTATTTCTGTCATTGAACCCCCAGTGTATTTCTGTCAATTAACCCCCAGTGTATTTCTGTCAGTGAACCCCCAGTGTATTTCTGTCATTAAACCCCCAGTGTATTTCTGTTAGTGAACCCCCAGTGTATTTCTGTCAGTGAACCCCAGTGTATTTCTGTCACTGAACCCCCAGTGTATTTCTGTTAGTGAACCCCCAGTGTATTTCTGTCAATGAACCCCCAGTGTATTTCTGTCAGTGAACCCCCAGTGTATTTCTGTCAGTGAACCCCCAGTGTATTTCTGTCAGTGAACCCCCAGGGTATTTCTGTCAGTGAACCCCCAGTGTATTTCTGTCAGTGAACCCCCAGTGTATTTCTGTTAGTGAACCCCCAGTGTATTTCTGTCAGCGAACCCCCAGTGTATTTCTGTCAGCGAACCCCCAGTGTATTTCTGTCAGTGAACCCCCAGTGTATTTCTGTCAGTGAACCCCCAGGGTATTTCTGTCAGTGAACCCCCAGTGTATTTCTGTCAGTGAACCCCCAGTGTATTTCTGTCAGTGAACCCCCAGTGTATTTCCCAGTTTATTGCTGTGGGAAACCATTGTGAGAGGTACATTTTCCCGAGTCGCTTGGCCTTGCTGTTAGCCGTCACCTTAATTTTGGCATCAATGATAGTTCCAGGCCTTTAAGAATGGTCAACGTCCTGGAATTCTCCACATAACCACATGCATTCTGATCATCTGTTGGCTCATTATGGTGTATGAAGGCTTCATTCACTGTCTTGGAGTACAGCTCCCTACTATGGGCTGGTAAAGCAACAGCTCATCTTTCTCCATGGGTGGTGGTTGAATCCAAGATTCTTCAGCTGTTCTCAGGGTCTGCTTCTCCCCCCACCATAGTCAGGTTGGTAGCCTTTCAGTTCTCCAGAACCTATTTTCGCGTCTCTCTCCACCCACCCTCTCTTCCCATTATCCATTGCCAGCCTCCCAGGTCACACAGGTTCGTCCAGAAACCCACATGTTTTGACACTTTTCTTTCTTTCCTTTTCTTTCCCTTTTCATGATGTCACAAAACCCAAGGTTGTTTGATTGGTTCACGTCCAACCCGCAGTCGGGCGTAGTCACGAGTTGAGTTTATTGAAAAGATGAAGCGCAAGCGATACACGAACACGCTGACACGGCACGGCGCAGAGCAAAGCAAACGATGACCGACTCTTCTCTTCACTCTCACACTCGGCTCTGCTTTGTCATTTATAAACAGAGCTCACAAACATTCACGAAAGCCCCTTCCTCTACCCATCACGCATAATTACAAGACGTGTCTATGTCCAGACTAAGCCAGAAACTGCGTGTTACCGCAAGATGGCTCCATATTCAGAAGAAGCTGCAAATTCCCCAAACACTTGTGATCTTCAGACAAGCCTTAAAGTCAGACTTCAGCATGAACACTCGTCACCTTTTTACTCTCATCTACGTTTACAATGAGTGTGTTTAGCCCCAATGAAAATCACAAGGTCCCATATAGTAAACAATAGTCCCATATTGAATCAAACGTATGCAAGTGTTAACAGCGCACTCAACACAATACACCACCTCACAGTCAGTTGTAAAGTTTTTGTGACGCATACTGTAATTGTGTAGTGTATCTTTGAGATTTTGTTTGCCTGCATGTTACCCTCCTCCTCTTTGTTCATTTGCTAAATTGCCACCCATCATCATTTATCTCTTACATCAGTCATAACTTCTGGAGAAACTTTTTGGGGAGTTTTTTGCAAGCATGTCCTGCATTCTGTGGGATTCTGATATAAGGTAGACAAGGGGGTGTTTTGCTAGACTCTGGTGGAAGTTTCCTTGAATTATTGTTGTCCCAAATATAATTACCATTGATTTGGTGAAACCTTTGTCTTGCTTGTTACAGCTGGTGGTATCACTGCTGCTTTGCCTGCTTGATTGGTGCATGGTGCTTCCACTGGACAGCTTGTTGCAGCCGCTTCTAAGCAGCTGTGAGGAGCGACCACCCAGCACTTCCTTGATTAGCAGCATTCACAAGGTTTGACTGGTTTGCTGTACATTTGTCTACGATGTTTTTGAAACAACAAATGGGCATTCTGTTTACCTTTCAGACTAGAATTGCGATGCAATTTAAAAAACAAAGGAGGAAGGAATAATGGTCTGGGGCTGTTTTTCATGGTTCGGGCTAGGCCCCTTCGTTCCAATGAATGTAAATCTTAACGCTACAGCATACAATGACATTCTAGACGATTGTGTGCTTCCAACTTGGTGGCAACAGTTTAGAATTGGAGCATGAAAGGGAAGGCCCTTTCCTGTTTCAGCATGACAAAGCCCCCGTGCATAAAGCGAAGTGCATACAGAAATGGTTTGTCGAGATCGGTGTGGAAGAACTTGACTGGCCTGCACAGAGCCCTGACCTCAACCCCATCGAACACCTTTGGGATGAATTGGAACGCCGACTGCGAGCCAGGCCTAATCGCCCAACATCAGTGCTCGACCTCACCAATGCTCTTGTGGCTGAATGGAAGCAAATCCCCACAGCAATGTTACAACATCTCATGGAAAGCCTTCCCAGAAGAGTGGAGGCTGTTATAGCTGCAAAGGGGGGGGACCAAATCCATATGAATGCCCATGATTACCTCCGCCACCAAAGGTGGATGGAGGTTATGTTTTGACCCCTGTGTTTGTTTGTTTGTGAACAAAATATCTCAAATAATTGTGGACATATTCGGACGAAATTTGGCAGAGTTGTAGCGTATGTCACAAGTACGAAATGATTACATTTTGGTGAAGATCAGGATTCAGATCAGGCTACGAGAATTTTTACGGTGGTTCTTCACCATTGGGACATAGGGCCAAAAACGATATAAAGCAGGATATTTCAAAAAGTTGTGGACGGATGATTTTGATTAAATGTGGAGCTGCGTTCGGCCGATCACATGGGCAAGCACCATTCTGGGGTGGATTGAGAGCGTTGTCTGAGATACCTCTTCACATTGGATTATGCTTTCATTCTTAATGACTATCTAAATGAGTGGTGGTCTTTTCTTGCACCATTTAGGCCCCTTAAGGCCCTGTTGACCCTTTAGACCCCATATACCCTAAAGACTATGAGACCCCTAAAGAACATTTTGACCCTTCAACACTTTTGACCCGTTAGACTACTTAGACCCCTTGATGCTTTGATACTTTAGACCCTTTAAACCCCTTAGACCTTTTAATATCCTTTCGACATTTACATCCTTTGGAACCCTTTAGACCCAAATGAGACCAATTAAACCCCAACTACTTTTGCAACATACCTTATAGACCTTTAGACCCCATATACCTTTAGACACGTTATGATGCTTTAAACCCCTATAGACCCCCACACCTGGAGACCTCTTTGACCTTTAGACTCTTTACCCCCTTTCAACACATTAGACCCTTTCACCCTTTAGACCTTTTGGACCACTTTTAAACCCTTTTGGACCACTTAAACTCTAACTACTATTGGAATATACCTGCTAGACCTCATAGACCTTGAGACACCTTTGGACATATACATCCTGTATAACCTATTAGACCCTATCCCGGTGTGGACCCTGGTTGAGAATAGGTACACTGTATCCTTGCGTGTCGTAAGAGGCGACTAAGAGGGTTGGCGTCAGGAAGGGCATCCAGCCATAAAAAAACATTGCCTCAAAAAGAGAACCATGACAATTACAACTACATATGGGCAGGGTACAGCCCGAAGTGGAGATCGGTTTCTGAGGTTTGGGACATGGAATGTAGGGACAATGACAGGGAGATCAGGAGAAGTGGTGGAAGTATTGATCAGAAGAAGAGTGGACATGTTTTTTTTTTGTTTTTTTTGTTTTTTTTTGTTAATACTGAATCGAGGCTCGTGAAAGAGCTAACATTTATTTCACAAACAAATCAACCAGACAAACAGAATATATAAAAAGAGGGAGCGGAAGACAAGATGGGGAGAGAAGGGGAAGCACACAAACACAACATTTGAGAGCAGGGAGATGTGTGGGAGGGAGAGGGCTTGGGGGGAGGAGGCGTGGGAAGGGGGGGGGGGGGGGGGAGAAGTATAAAACACAAGGGGACCGAAATCAGCGGCGGAAGAAAAGGTTTTGGATGGGGGAAGATAAGAGATGGTGGTGAACAGCTGTTTTAAAGACCTGGAGGGTGGAGTGGGATTGAAGAGAGTGAGGGAGTTTGTTCCGGAGGCGGGAGAAAAGAGGAATGAAGGAGTGAAGGTGAGCAGAAAGTCTTGATTTTGGCAGTTTAACCAAAAGAGGGTTGCAGGCAGATCTTGTGCGACCTGTAGGAATATTTGGGGGACAGAGCCCAGAGAGAGCTGGGGGGGCAAGGCCAGAGAGGAGTCGGTAGAAGATGGAAAGACCACCAACCTGCCTGCGGTGAGTGAGTGAAAGGCCCTTGGAGTTAGCTTCATCGCGGAGATTCCAATGATTCTGAACGCTTTGGTTTCAACAGCGTGAAGACGAGCTAGGTGTGAGGCAGGAGCACCAGACCAGAGGGGAGAGCAGTATTCCATAGAGCTGCGGATGAAAGCCTTGTAAGTGGTGAGGAGCTCAGGTGTACCAAGGAAGGACTTCGCACGACGGAGGATGCCCAGTCGGCGAATGGCTTTGGAGGCCAGATTTGAAATGTGGTTTTCCCAGGAAAGATCATGGCAGATAGTGACACCCAAAAGCTTGAGTGACAGAACTTCTTGGAGAGGATTATTCAGAAAGTGGATGGGAGGGTTGTCCAGTCGGTCTTTTCGGAGACACGTCGTAAGAGTGTGAGATTTGTCAGGATTGAAAGACATGTTCCACTTGTTTGCCCAGTCTGTGATTTTGTCCAGGTCTGCAGAGAGTGAGGAGGCTGCAGACTGCCGATCTGAGGGATGAGGAATGGAGCGACAGAGAGTAGAGTCGTCAGCAAAGAGATATAGAGGATTTTCAAGAGAGTCAGAGAGATCATTGATGAAGACCAGAAAAAGCACAGGGCCCAGAACACTGCCTTGGGGAACTCCAGCCTGAACAGGAAGAGGAGATGAGAGAAACCCATTCAGGGCCACACGTTGACGACGACCAGAGAGGAAGTCCGCCAGCCATGCGTAGAGATTTCCATGGATACCAAAGGAGGAGAGTTTTGTGAGCAGAGCGGGGTGCCAGACCGTATTGAAGGCACATGAAATGTCGAGGGAGACAGCTCTAATTTCCTGTTTGGCGTTGAGGACCTCCATCCATTGTTGAGAAAGCAGAAGCAGCATGTCCAGAGTAGAGTGACCAGGTCTGAAACCAAATTGATGGTCAGAGATCAAGCCATTGGAGAAGAGGAAAGATTTCATATCTGAAGCAATGATGGATTCCATGACTTGGCTGATAATTGGGAGAAGTCTGATTGGTCTGTAGTTGCTAGGATCTGTTTTTGCACCTTTTTTGTGCAAAGCGGTGATGTTGGCTGATTTCCAAGCAGATGGCAGATGACCTTGAGCAAAAGAGAGGGTGAAGAGAACAGAAAGAGGGAGTGAAAGAGCGGAAGAACATGATTTTAGGACCCGTGGGCTGATGCCGTCAGGACCAGTTGCAGAATCAGAGTCGAGGGTTGACAGAAACTTTTCCACCTTGTCAGGAGGAAAGGACACAGAGTCCAGGAGCAGCTGGGTACGACTGGGTACGGTGGGTACAGAGAGGGATGGGTTTGGGACACAAGATTTAAGGCACGCAAGGTTGTGTGCAAGAGATGAGATGGGAGGGAAGTGGTGTGAGAATGGTGAAGCGTAGGCAGGGACAGAAATACAAGTTTGTTTGGCAAGGGTGCCCGGAGGGCGTGAATGGTGTTGGTGTCCTGTTTTCTGAGGAGTTTGTAGACAGTGTGGTGAGTGTGACGAGAGTGAGTGATAGGTTGATGATGGTGAAAATGATGATTGGAAAGCTCTTGGTGAACGTCATCTCGGGATATGCTCCGCAGGTTGATCGGAGCGATGAAGAGAAGGTTCTGGTGTGCGATAGAGAAGCTGATGGAAAACATGAAAGATGAGGAAGTTGTTGTCGTAGGAGGAGACGTAAATGGACAAGTGGGAAGGAGTATGGACGGTTTTGAGGGAATTCATGGGGGTTACGGATATGGTGTAGGAACTGGAGAAGGTGAAAGGATTTTGGAGTTTGCTGATGAAGCTGATTTGTTGATTTGTAATACTCAGTTCCAGAAAGAGGATAATAAGCTTGTTACATACACTGTCAGGTGGGTCGACGACAACCGTTGACTACCTGATGGTGCGTAGGCGAGATAGGGGGCACCTCCGGGACACAAAGGTGATCCCGGGGGAGGAGGCTGTTTCACAGCACCACTTGGTTGTCTGCGACATGGGGGTGAAAGGTGCGAGGAGAGCTCGGCAGGTGAAGTACCAACCGAGAATGAAGGTGTGGAGGTTGAAAGAGGTGACAGTAAGGGAGGCATTAAAAGAGAGGCTGAGTAGGGTAGAGGATGATGTGGTTGAGCTTGAAAGTGGTTGGATGTCAATGAAAGGTAGTCTGTTGGGAGCTGTTGGTGAGGTATGTGGATGGACAAAAGGACCACCTAGGCACTCGGAAACATGGTGGCGGGATGATGAAGTTGGAAAGAGGATTGACGAGAAGTTGAAGAAGTTCAAGGAGTGGCAGAAGGCGAAGGGTACAGGAGCAGAAAAAGCAGAGCATGAAAGTTACAAGGCAGCCAAGAAGGCTGCAAAGAAAGAGGTAGCAAAGGCGCAGGAGGCATGTCGGAAAATGTTCGGAGAATACTTGGATTCGGAAGAGGGTCACAGAGCGGTATTCAGGATTGCAAAGCAGATAGCGAAAGAGAGGTGTGATGTGATGGGGGTGAGTTGCTTGAAGGATGAAGTGGGACAAATCGTTGTGGACCCAGATAGAATTAAAGGAAGATGGAAAAGATATATATGAAATGCTGTTGAATACAGAGAATGGATGGAATAGCAACATAGAGAGTAACCCAGTTTTAGGACCCGCAGAGAAGATAACTGAGAAGGAAGTTGAGGAAGCGATAAAAGCAATGAAGAGTAGAAAAGCGAGAGGGCCGACGGGAGTCGTGGGAGATATGTTGAAGTCAGCAGGAAGTTGGGGTGTGAAGAGAATGACAGAGATCTCTAATCTGGTGGTGAAAGAAGGCCGTATTCCAGTGGATTGGGAACTGAGTACCCTCGTCCCTCTATACAAGGGGAAAGGTGACCCTCTGGAGTGTGGCTCGTACCGAGTGATAAAGCTATTGGAGCATGGAATGAAGGTATTGGAAAGGGTGTTGGAGAGGAGGATAAGGAAGAAGGTGAAGATCGACGAAAAGCAGTTTGGATTTATGCCAGGAAGAGGAACGACAGACGCGCTCTTTATTGTGAGGCAGTTGCAGGAGAAGTACATGGAGAAGAGGAAGAAGTTGTTTCTTGGGTTTGTTGATCTGGAGAAAGCATTCGATAGGGTTCCACGCGAAGTATTGACATGGGCATTGAGGAAGTTAGGAGTGGAGGAATGGTTGATCAGAGTAGTGATGGCAATGTACAAAAGAGCACGCACAGCTGTAAGGACGAAGGATGGGAACAGTGGTGAGTTTGAGGTGAAGGTGGGAGTGCATCAGGGGTCGGTACTAAGTCCACTACTATTTGTAGCTGTGATGGAGGTGCTGGCTCAGAACGTAAAGGAGGGTTTACCGTGGGAGTTGTTGTATGCAGATGATCTGGTGGTGTTTGCGGAAAGTATGGATGGACTGAAGGAAAAGATTAACAAGTGGAAGGAATGTCTGGAGACAAACGGTCTGAAGGTGAATATCGGAAAGACGAAGGTTATGGCAAGTGGTAAAGCATGTGGTGAGGTGGAAAGAACTGGGAAGTGGCCATGTACTGTGTGCAAGAAGTGTGTCGGAGTGAATTCCATTCAATGTTCAATGTACAATGTGCGCTGAGTGGGTTCATCAAAAATGTAGTGGTCTGAGAGGGTCATTAACCAGTGTGGCAGCCACATTCAAATGCAAGGTGTGCACGGAGGGAGCTGCAGATGGAGGAAATGTTGAGTTGGATCTTGGAGACGGCGTGAAGCTGGAAGGTGTGAAAACATTTTGCTACGTGGGAGACATGCTGAATGGAGAAGGTGGATCAGGCTCGGCAACGGTTGCTGGAGTGAGATTTGCATGGAAGAAGTTTCGGGAACTGAGTGGCGTGCTGATGAGTTGGGGAGTGTCGTTGAAGCTGAAGGGAAAGGTGTATGCTGCATGTGTGAGAAGTGTTATGATTTATGGGAACAAGACATGAGTAATGAACGTAGAGCAGCAACAAAGGCTGGAAAGGGTGGAAATGCGAATGGTTCGGTGGATGTGTGGAGTATCGTTGAGAGAGAGGAAGACAAATGATGAATTGCGAAAGATGATGGGAATCGAGCCTGTGATTGATGCTGTGAAGAGGAACAGGTTGAGATGGTTTGGTCATGTGTTGAGGAAGGATGAAAGTGACTGGTTGAGAAGAGTGACGGAAATGAATGCAGAAGGAAGTAGAGGACGGGGAAGACCGAGAAAGACTTGGCTAAAGATGGTGGAAGAAGAAATGCGGGCAAGGGGGTTAACAACGAGAGATGCAGAAAATAGGGCAAAATAGAGAAGGTTGTCATGGGGACCGCAAGGCTAACCCCCACTCTAGCAGGGAAAATGGCCTTAAAATGCATGTTGTTGTTGTTGTTGTTGTTGTTGTTTTTGTTGTAGAACCTATTAGACCCTACTACTTTTGGAACATATCTTCTAGACCCCATCGACAAACATCGTATTGAGGAGCTGTGCTCCTACGCGAGTCGAAAGGATTGACGCGACAAAAGACGGGAATTCGTCCGAGCTCCTTTATTGGTAAAACGAAAACTCGGGTACACTGAAAAGCCCGTTTATCGGGTCGCAATATATATAAGCACAATCAAACACGTCATGCCGGAAGCCACGCCTCCCAAGCCGGGCGCGGCATGCCGATCGGAGCGTTTGCCCGGGAAAGGCGAGTCTGGCAATGCCCGGGCGGCCTGGGCGAGCCCAGGAAAGGCGAGTCTGGGCATGCCCGGGCGGCCTGGGCGAGCCCGGGAAAGGCGAGTCTGGGCATGCCCGGGCGGCCTGGGCGAGCCCGGTACAGTGATCGCTCCCTGGTTGCGTCGTCGGCAGGTGTAAGGCGATTGTGTATGCTCAGCAGCAACCGCTACACGCGCCCCCCCAGAATCGACTTGCACCGGCAGGGTCAATTTAAGGGGGGTCCTGATGACCTGGCCGAAGCGACCCCTGGAGGGTCGTGGGGGGGGGTCCGTTTTGGTGGTGGGTGGTAGAGTGGGGAGAACCGTGGACGGGGGGCGGCCTCGCCGCGGAGGAAGGGCCAACCGTGGTGGTTGGTCGACGTCCAAGTGCGCCGGCTTGAGGCGGTCCACCGAAATCCGATTCGACCTGCCGTCGACGACGAAGGACTTGTTGTCCCGTCGCAGGACCCGGAAGGGCCCGTCGTACGGTGGCCGGAGTGGCCTCCGGTGTGCGTCATGGCGCACAAAAACGTACTCCGCTGTGCGAAGCGCTGGGGGGACGTAGGACTGGGGGCCACCGTGGTGGGACGTTGGCACGGGGGCAAACCGTCGGGCGGCCTCCTGGAGGTCCGAGCGCTGGCGAGCCGCGGACCAGGGACTGGTAGCGTCGGGCACGAACTCGCCCGGGACGCGTAGCGGCTGGCCGTAGACGAGCTCGGCGGTGGACGCCTGGAGGTCCTCCTTGGGGGCCGTGCGGAGGCCCAAAATGACCCATGGCAGCCGGTCGGCCCAACCGCCGTCCTGAAGGCTGGCCATGAGCGCGGCCTTCATGGAGCGGTGAAAACGCTCGCACAACCCGTTGGCTTGGGTGTGGTAGGCCGTGGTACGGTGGAGCTTGACCCCCAGGTTGCGGGCGACCGCGCCCCAAAGCTCGGAGGTGAACTGCGGACCGCGGTTCGAAGAGATGTCTGCCGGTGCGCCGAAACGGGCGACTCAGGTGGCGATGAAAGCCTGCGCCACGTCGGCGGTTGTGGTGGAAGCGAGGGGAACGGCCTCCGGCCACCTGGTGGTCCTGTCCACCATGGTGAGCAGGTGTGTGAAACCTTGTGATGGGGGAAGGGGGCCCACCAGGTCCATGTTGACGTGGTCGAAACGCTGTTCGAGCACGGTGAAAGGTGCCAGCGGGGCCTGGGTGTGGCGGTGGACCTTGGCCCGCTGGCAGGCCGTGCAGGCGTTGGCCCAGTCGCGGACGTCCCGTCGAAGTCCGTGCCAGACGAAACGCGCCGACACCAGCTTCTGGGAAGCTTTCCGGCCCGGGTGAGAAAGGCCGTGGAGGGAGGCGAAAATGCGGCGCTGCCAGGTAACGGGCACGACGGGGCGAGGCTGGCCTTGGGAGACGTCGCAGAGCAGGACAGTGTCCGCGAAGGGGACGTCGGCCAGGCGGAGGCCCGTGTCCGCCGCCCGGAGGGCCTGCACCATGGTGTCGGCGGTCTGGTCGGCCGCCATAAGCGCGAAGTCCACGCCCAGGTGGACCGCGTTCTCGCTGGCCCGAGAAAGACAGTCGGCCACGGCGTTGTCTTTTCCGGTGACGTGCCGGATGTCCGTGGTAAACTCCGACACAGCGGAGAGGTGGCGCTGCTGGCGGGCCGACCACAGCTCCGTGACTTTGGCCATCGCGTAAACCAACGGCTTGTGGTCGACGAAAGCCGTGAACGGGTGGCCCTCCAGGAGGTGGCGGAAGTGGCGAACGGCCAGGTATAGACCGAGGAGCTCGCGGTCAAATGTGCTATATTTTAGCTCATTCGGCCGGAGTTGCCGGCTAAAAAAAGCGAGTGGCTGCCAAACCCCGTTCACCCATTGTTCATGTACGGCGCCCACCGCGTAGTCGGAGGCGTCCATAGTGAGGGCGATGGGAGCGTCGAGCACCGGGAGAGCAAGCAGCGTTGCGTCGGCGAGGGCCAGCTTTGCACCTGTGAATGCCGCGTCCATGTCTGCGGACCAGACGACGTCATGCTTGGCCGGCTTGCCCCGGAGGGCTTCGTAAAGGGGCCGCATGAGCTGAGCAGCGCGGGGCACGAAACAGTGATAAAAATTCACCATGCCGAGGAACTCCTGCAGGGCCTTGATGGAGCGGGAACTTGGTGATGGCCTCGACCTTGGTTGGCAGCGGCACGGCCCCGTTCTTGGTGATGTGGTGGCCCAAAAAGTCAACGGCCGTCGTGCCGAAGTGGCATTTGGCCGGGTTGACGATTAAGCCGTGCTCGCTGAGGCGTCCGAACAGTGTTCGGAGGTGGAGGACGTGCTCGGCCCGGGACGTGCTGGCGACGAGGATGTCGTCCAGGTAGACGAAGAGGAACGGCAGGTCGCGCAGCACGCCGTACATCAAGCGCTGGAACGCCTGAGCCGCGTTATTGAGGCCAAACGGCATCCTCAGGAATTCGAACAGGCCGAAAGGTGTGATGACGGCCGTTTTTGGGACGTCGGCCGGCCTGACAGGTACCTGGTGGTATCCCCGTATCAAGTCAATTTTCGAGAAAATGACCTGCCCCGCCAAACGGGCGGAAAAGTCCTGGATATGCGGGACAGGATACCTGTCGGGGGTGGTAACGTCGTTGAGGTGGCGGTAGTCGCCACATGGGCGCCAGCCGCCCCCTGGCTTCAGCACGATGTGCAGAGGTGAGGCCCACGCGCTATCGGAGCGCCGCACGATGCTGAGGTGCTCCAACGCGTCGAACTCGGCCTTTGCCACGGCGAGCTTGGCCGGGTCGAGGCGGCGGGCTCTGGCGTAGACCGGCGGGCCCGTAGTTGGTATGTGGTGCTCGATACCATGTCTCACTGCGACGGCCGAAAACGTCGGCCGCGTGAGGGCCGGAACTCTGCGAGCAGGCGAGCGAACTCGTTCGCCGCCGGGAGGGCGCATGATAGTTCGGTCGGCGCGGAGCTGCTCATTGTGCATGCCAGGAAGCTGAAAGTCTCGGCGTTGACGAGGCGACGCCGTTTTACGTCGACAAGCAGCCCGTGCGCGCAGAGGAAATCGGCGCCTAGCAAAGCCATGGGCACGCTTGCCGTCACAAAGGTCCAATTAAAGCGCTGGCTGCCGAAGCAGAGGGTGACGTTGCGTGGGCCGAAGGTGCGGATGGCCGATCCGTTGGCAGTGACCAAGGAGGGGCCGCAAACGGCGGTCTGCCTGTCCTGCTCGGAGGTGGGTATGACGCTCAGTTGGGCGCCGGTGTCACAAAGAAAACGCCGCCCGGACGCTTTGTCCTTGATGAAAAGCAAGTTGCCCGAGTGGCCGGCGCTCATGGCTTGTAATGAACGCCGGCCCGGCCGTTTCCCGACTCGCCGAAAGTGCACGGGGGTCGGCATGTCCGAGCCTTTTGTCCGAACCTAGCGTGGTAATAACACCATGCCTGGTCAGGTGGAGGCCCCGGCCGTCGTGTTGGAATCGGTCGGCGCGGCGTGGCGGCCGCCAGTCGCACTGGCAGTTCGGCCTCCAACCGCACCGGGCGCTCGGGCGCCATGGGCGTCGCCTCAGACGGCGGCGGGCTCCAGGTAGCTGCCGCGATGTGCTGGCCTGCCGAGGAGATCTTGTTGGCTTCCCTGACGAGGGCGCGGGGATCCGTGATCTGCGTGCCTGCCAGAGTGAAGCGTACCTAGCTAGGTAGCTGGCGGAGGAACAGCTCCCGGAAAAGGAAATCCGAGGAGTGCTCACCTAGCAGCGAGAGCATGTAGTCCATCCGCTCGGACGGGCGCGTGTCGCCGAGCTCGGGCAGGTCGAGCAGGCGTCGTGCCCGTTCTGCCGGTGAGAGGGTGAATGCGTCGAGGAGGAGCGTCTTGATCGCGCCATATTTGTCAGCGGCTGGCGGGTGCTGGAGGAGGCTCAGGGCGCGGGCCGCAGTGGCGGAGCTGAGTGCCGCTACCACATGGTGGAAGCGGGTGTCGTCTGTGGTAATGCCTCGCAGGGCAAACTGGGAGTCTGCCTGGGCGAACCAAACCGCCGCGTGAGCCTCCCAGAAGGTAGGCAGTTTAAGGGTAACTGCCGTGTCCATGTTGGGGGTCACCAGTGAGGAGCTGTGCTCCTACGCGAGTCGAAAGGATTGACGCGACAAAAGACGGGAATTCGTCCGACCTCCTTTATTGGTAAAACGAAAACTCGGGTACTCTGAAAAGCCCGTTTATCGGGTAGCAATATATATAAGCACAATCAAACACGTCATCCCGGAAGCCACGCCTCCCAAGCCGGGCACGGCATGCCGATCGGAGCGTTTGCCCGGGAAAGGCGAGTCTGGGCATGCCCGGGCGGCCTGGGCGAGCCCGGTACAGTGATTGCTCCCTGGTTGCGTCATCGGCAGGTGTAAGGCGATTGTGTATGCTCAGCGGCAACCGCTACAGTATGACCCTTTAAACTCCTATAGACCCCTTACACCTGTAGACCCTTTTGACCTTTAGACTTTTGACACCTTAGACCTTTTCAGACACTATCAACACTTTAGACCCTTTCACCCTTTTGGGGTGAAACTTTTTGAGATATCTTGTTCACAGACAAACAGATGAAAAATCACTCATAGAGCGACACTTGGCAAAAGAGAACAAAGTTGAATGGCACTCGGTAGAGCATCCTTTTGACCTCAAAAATAAATGGTGGTTGAATTATGTGACTGGATATGCAAATCTTCTTCAAATTTTAAGTGAATCGGATGAAAATTGAGGGTTTTAGAAATTTGGAAAACAGTGGTTGACCTTTGGCCTATGTTGACCTTGTGACCTATGTTGACCTAAAAAATAGTTGGTTCAATTCAGTGAACTGATAAGAAAATTCTTTTCAAATTTCAAGTTGATCGGAAGAAAAATGAGGATTTTAGAAATTTGAAAAGGTTGTTAACCTTTTGGCCTATGTTGACCTTGTGACCAATGTTGATCTGAAAAATAGTTGGTGGTTGAATTCAGTTCGCTGATGTGTTAATCCTATTCAAATTTCAAGTCAATCGGATGAAAATTGAGGATTTTAGAAATTGGAAAAAAGTGGTTGACCTTTGGCCTATGTTGACCTTTTGACCTCGAAAATATATAGGATTTTATCGGACCACAAACTCTACCATTTGATGAAGTTTCGTGAAGATCAATTTACAATTGTGACCTGTAGGCAAGTATAAGTGAGTGGACAAACAAACAAATGAAAAATCACTCGGAGAGAAACACGAAGCAAAATAGAGCAAATAAATCTTTCTTTTTAATAAATTTGCAAAACTTTCTAAAATCCTCTTTTCTCTTTGTCATTATGGGGTATTGAGTGTAGATTGATGAGGGGAAAAATGAATTTAAACGATTTCAGCACAAGGCTGCAACATAAGAAAATGTGAAAAAAGTGAAGGGGTCTGAATGCACTGTACGCACTTCCTTAACCGAATGCCTATCCCTGCTTTTCTCTTCGTCAGCGCAGGGTAACAATTGCGTGATTCTAACACTAATTCATATTTCGCATCACTCGGAATTCTTTGAATGTTGATGGCAATGGGCATTTTAAACAGGACTCCATTACTGCTACCTTTCAGGTCTTGCACAGCTGCATGTATGGCTATCACTTCTTCAACAATGCTCGCTACTGCCCGATTACCCTAAAGGACATCTCCAGCACCGAGTACAATCCCAACTTGCCATTGGAGGAGATCAAGGACCCCGAACTATTGTACTCCCATGGTGATCGTGAAGGAAAGATGGTGAACATCTCCAACGGTCAGCTTTCATAAACACTGCATCATATGCTTTGCCTTGGGTACCTTGTACCTGTTGCCGTGTTTGAGCCTTGGGTACCTTGTACCTGTTGCCCTGTTTGAGCCTTGGGTACCTTGTACCTGTTGCCCTGTTTGAGCCTTTTGAGTAACTGTTGCAATCTATCTATCCAGGTTCTTCGCGACGTCTTTGATCTTTCTTCCTTTCCCATTTGTTTCAACTTTTTCACATTTGTTTCAACTTTTTCACATTTCTTTCTACTTTTTCACATTTCTTTCTACTTTTTCACATTTGTTTCTACTTTTTCACATTTGTTTCTACTTTTTCACATTTCTTTCTACTTTTTCACATTTCTTTCTACTTTTTCACATTTCTTTCTACTTTTTCACATTTGTTTCTACTTTTTCACATTTCTTTCTACTTTTCACATTTCTTTCTACTTTTTCACATTTCTTTCTACTTTTTCACATTTCTTTCTACTTTTTCACATTTCTTTCTACTTTTTCACATTTCTTTCTACTTTTTCACATTTCTTTCTACTTTTTCACATTTCTTTCTACTTTTCACATTTCTTTCTACTTTTTCACTTTTATTTCTACTTTTTCACATTTCTTTCTACTTTTTCACATTTCTTTCTACTTTTTCACATTTCTTTCTACTTTTTCACATTTCTCTTTTTTAATTCTAATTCTTGCATTTTCTTTTCTTTTTGTTCATTTTCCTCTCTTATTTCTCTGTTACTCATAATTTCTCTCTTTATCTATCTGTCCAGGGAGAAGTGAATTTTTCCAAAAATAAAATTTGTTGGGCTCACTTGGCTGCACCTGGATGGGTTTGAGGGTAGAGGAGCAGCAGGTGAAACCCGAACCATATCCAGGTTCCTCCATGTGACTTGCTTTGCTCTTTGCTTGTTGGGGTTCATTATGATGAGTCCAATGCAGTATTTAAATTTGGTGTTTCATTTGATTATTTGCTTCAACTCATGGTTCTATAATACACTTGTGTGCAGAGAAGCCTTCTAAAAATTCTGAACCCATCTTGCTTGCCATAACTTCCCCCCCCCCCCCCCCCCCCCCATCTTCTCTCTCATGCAGGCCTGTTGGATTGAAACAGGCCAGACTTTGCAGCACTTCGTTTATTCATAAACTTAAAACGAAATCTGTTTTGTTGATGCATTGGTAAATTTTACCGGTGTGTACCCCGGTTTAGAATAGGTACACCATATCCCTGCGCATCGTAAGAGGTGACTAAGGGTTGGCGTCAGGAATGGCATCCGGCCATAAAAACATTGCCTCAAACAGGGAACCATGATTGGCATGGGGCCCGCAAGGCTATCCCCTGCTCTAGCGGGGAAAATGGCCTTAAAACGATCATTCATTCATATTCATATTGGTAAATTTTACATCGTGTCATTATTGTGCCCACCTCACATTCCTCACGTGTTCTCTCCTCTGATTGTACTGTATTGTGTGCTTGCTGACATGGGCTCAAGGCCTCGTATGATCTACAATCACTCAGATAGTGTGCTGTTGACTTCATCCTTCATCCATACTTTTTCATCCATTCTGTTCCTCTTCTCACCAAGCATGCATATATTTCACATTGTCTTCAATCCCACTACTCCCTCCAGGTCTACAAAACACCTGTTCATGACCATCTCTTATCTTCCCCCATCCAAAACCTTGATCTTTTCTACCGCCATTAATACACCCCAAATCCACCTCCTTCAAATTCCGATTTCTTTTCTGAAATCCCCTGTAGTGTCCATCTTGTTTATCCCGTGTACCCCGCCCCAGCCTTCTCTTCCACAGATCTCCCAATGTCCCTGTTCCCTACTGTTGTTATACTTCCCTCTCTCTCCCCTTCTTGTCCCATGCTCCCTTTATTATACTCGTACACCCGCTCACTACGGTTGCGGCAGGAAGGGTCATACCTCTTTGGGGTATATACATTACAGTAGATCTATCGGGTCTCAAGAACGTTGTGTGTGTGTTAATTTACCACGTTTCTTGTGGAGAGATCTCCAAGTGGTTTAAGCATTCGAGCAAGCACTCCATTCAAAACCATTAACGAACGGCTGGCTTGCAAGCGCAAGCTAGCAGCTTGGCAAATGAGCACAACCCAGGCTTCCTCCCTTTCAGTTTCATGTTAAACAGCAGGAGCGAGTTTCAAAAGTTCGCTACGAAAAACGCCACGTTAGCGGCAGGAAGGGTCATGTTATTAACCAAACCCTTGTGGGGTATATAGAGTACCGTAGATCTTCACTCAGTTCTGTAAGTAAAACTTACCTCATGGATGTCCAGATTTCATTTTGTGTTATAAAGATCATAAGCAACTGTTTAAAAAGCTAATCATACGAGTTATAATATAATATATTCCGGTAATATATACGAGGTTTATAATATTTTTACTTCCGGTAGAGGCCGTTGCTCCCACAAAAACGCCATGATAAGTTATTTATAAACGTTGATTCGATGTTTGTTCAATGAGGAAAAACCCTTTGGGGAGGTGGGATATTATTTGTATTAATATTGTTTTGTAATCTATATAATAATAGCGTAAGGACTCGACTTTGTTATCCCTTTTACGCCGCACCCAGTGACCCGATTCCCACGGCACTAATGGATTTACGATCTACGAACCACGCTCTTTGTTTATCACGTACAGCCATACTCGAAAAATCTGAATTAGCCGACGTTGGGGCCCAAAAGCATCCGATTAACTGCCGATACGACGCCATCTTACGACGCCATCGTATTGGCGTCTGCTGGGCGAATGGCGAAGCAAGCCGTCCGCTGATTGGACAGGCGAAGGCGAAAGCAAGCCGTCCACTGAGTGGACAATCCAGAGCATGCATTTGTGCCGGTGTCGGCGATCGTTGTTCATATATGCACTCTTCATTCTCATCTTTCTTCCTAACTCTTACTCGGACAAGCAAATCCCCTATGCCATCCATAATGGTACACTCTATCCATACACCACATCCTCCCTTCCGTGAATGTTCCACGGGTTTCGGCTAGTAACTAATATTATGCTATTATCGTTAGTTTTGTTACTAGAAGCGGCCTTGGAAAAACACTATGATAAAGCCAACTTAACATGGATATACGCCTCAACATTGATGGCAATGGCGGGGAAAACTTGCTCAGGGGAGAAAACCCCCTTGAGGAGGGCGGCAAATGAATGCGCTCCAACCTTCATTGTGTAACCCTTAGTCACCCTGTCAAGTTTGGTTGAGATTGGATAAGTAACGATGGAATGTATCGCGGTCAAAAAATCATCAGACAGACAGACAGATGCAAAATTGCGTATTTTAGGATGATGTCCTTTGTATTAGCTCTTGCATGAGCCTCGACATAAAATCTGAAAAAAACCTGGATCTTCACCATTGAGTGGTTGGGCCAGTAATGATATCTCAAAAAGTTATGGACGGATTCGGACAAATGCCCCTAATTTGCATAAGCAAATAAACCTGACCAAGTGCTTGCTCTTCATGCAAAAAAACAGCGAAGCAAAGACAGCAAGTCGCTATTTATTATCCCTTCTACTGATAAGTTTCTCTCCCTCTCCCTCTCCCTCTCCCTCTCCCTCCCGTTTGTGGTGGGCATGGCGTCATGGCGGCTGTGAGCAACTGCTCTGTGTTTTGGTGAGTCCGTTGTGAGTTTTTCCCCCTCTCCTGCACCCCCTCCCTCTCCTTTTCCATCCTGTGTGCTTCGGCATTGTGTTTTCATCCGTTCTGCACCCTTGTCTTCGAGAGAGAGAGGATTGAGAGCGAGCCCATTTTGGGTGCGGCCTACTGGCTTTGACGACGCTTTGTAAGCCATTTTTGTGCTTATAATGCACGTTTATTATTTACTTTAGTTCGATTATTTAGGTTTGATACCTTCTTGTCCGGTTCGGACAGGGGGGGGGGGGGGGGGGGAATTTCGCTGGTATGGCGAATACACGCTCTCGTTACGAGACGTTCGAAAATTTAATGCGTAAGCATGCATTCGCATGTGTTCCGCCCGAAGGAGCTCCTACTGAGGACATTATCCTTGCCGTGGGATCCATCATAGGAGACGGTAATGTTCGTGCGGCATCACGAATGAACCAGAAATTTGTTGTCTTCGTGTCAAGAAAAACTCGTTCATGACGTCGTTAGTACCGGTCTAACCATAAAAGGGGGTCATTATATTACGGTATCCCCTATGGATACGCCAGCGACCAAGATAACAATATCCAACGTCCCACCGTTTATGCCAGGCGAGAAACTCCTATCCGTTCTGTCTCGTTACGGTAAAATTGTCTCCCGAATCTCAATGATTCTGCTCGGGTGTCGCAGCGATCGTGTCAAACACGTAATGAGCTTTCGGAGACAAGTGTACATGATTCTCCCGGATCGCGGAGCCGATACAGGTTTAAATATATCCTTTAAAGTATCGTTGGATGATCGGGAATACCACATGTATGCTTCCTCAGCCTCCTTAACATGCTTCAATTGTGGAGAATTCGGACACGTTAAAAGATTCTGTCCTAGGGCCTCTTGTCCGAAGTGTGGTGAACCGGGACATAACGAAAGGGTTTGTAAAAAGGCCAATCCCTCCACCGCGCCTTCTGACACCCCGACCATGGTCGCTGACACCCGGACCGTATCTCCTGTTACCCCTACCGTACCTTCCGTCACCCGGACCGTATCTCCTGTCACCCCTACCGTACCTTCCGTCACCCGGACCGTACCCTCTGACACCCTGACCGCACCTTCGGACACCCCGACCGTACCTTCTGACACCCCGACCGTACCTTCTGACACCCCGACCGTACCTTCTGACACCCCGACCGTACCTTCTGACACCCCGACCGTACCTTCTGACACCCCGACCGTACTTTCTGACACCCCGACCGTACCCTTTGACCCCCCGACCGTACCTTCTGACACCCCGACCGTACCTTCTGACACCCCGACCGTACCTTCTGACACCCCGACCGTACCTTCTGACACCCCGACCGTACCTTCTGACACCCCGACCGTACCTTCTGACACCCCGACTGAGTCGTCTGTCACACCGGTGCTTTCCGATTCCAATGTGATGACACCCACCGATGTGACTGACACAACTAGCATTGCCCCCTTTCCCGAACCCATGAACGAAGAATAATCCATAGTGTATGCTAAAAAGCGAAGAGCACCAGCGCCAAGCCATTTCGCTGGTGCTGCAAAAAGGCGGTCATGGGCGGCACCATTTCCGGTGCACATGTGTCCGAGTGTCCCTCTGACATTCCCTCACTAACTGAGTACATGAATACCGTTGTCAATGACACCAGCGAGTCTCATTATGTAAATGAGCCGAAAAATAAAATTTGTACCTCTCACCTGGAAGTTTCCGAGTGCGAAACCTCCAGTGAAAGTATTACCATGAAAGTATTACCAGCTGGGAAATGTTTTTTCCGCTTGCCCCCCCCTTTAAATACCGAGCAGACTAAGGATTCAATAAATGTTCCCACTGTACAAACGGGGCCGGTAAATCTGAGTTTGCTGGGATCTCAAACCCAAGCTCCGACCCCAGATACAAATATCCACCAAAGTGTTAACGAGTGCTCTCGGGAACACCTTGGGAAACTTGTGAAGGTGCCTCCAGACAAGACCGCGGGGGCAGCGGGTAATACCCCAGATCCTGACGACATGTTATCTGACGTGTCTGAGTCCGAAGATGACATTGAGGCAACCGCGCTGTCACAAGCGATGACAGGTCACTCGCAGGTATCCCCTCAACTCATTTTTACCTTCCTTAACGAAACGTATCGTCACCGCAACATTGCCATTAAAGACTATTTCCCTGACTTGGCTGCATTCATTTGCACTGCAAAGTCAATAATCAAAGCGCGTGAGGATTTTGACCTGACGAAATCTCAATTCCACAGGTTAAGAAAGTTTGTTACCCGAGCAGGTACGGAGTGTTCCCAAGCACAGGGCGATTTCATTACCACGGAATGAAAAACATTTCCTTTGCGACCTTAAACATGAATGGTGGGGGTGCAAGTCACCTCCGTCAGGCCCAAGTCAAAAACGTGTTTGATCGTAAAAAGGCAAATGTTCTTTTACTGCAAGAGACCCACATCACACCTAACGTGGAACATGACTGGTGCCAAACTTTCAAAGGGCAATGCTATTTTAGCAATCTGTCAGCCTCATCTGCTGGGGTTGGGTTTTTTCTAAAGCCAGGTCTAGCTTTTGAGTCTTGTAATTTTCAGGAAGTCATAAAAGGCCGGCTTATTTCCCTTCAGCTTGCACATCAAAACTTCCGCTGTACCATTTTCAATGTGTACGCACCTAGTGAGAGCAGGGACTGAAAGGCCTTCTTCACCTCCATGGTAAACCACCTGAAATCAGTTGATCTCGACCAATGTGTGTGCATTGGTGGTGACTTTAATTGCACCTTTGACCCTTCGAAGGACAGAAACTCTGCAGAACCCCACCCCGAGTCCCATGCGGACCTATCCCGTTTCTTTAAGACGGCCGGTCTACTGGATGTTTGGCGATTGCATCACCCCAACATAGTCCCGTATACCTGGTGTCGATGTGCCAATGGCCGGGTGTCTTCGGTAAGACTCGACCGCTGGTACATTAATGTACCCTTTAGGAACGTCGCGGCCTCTTCAGGTTGTTTTCCGTCATTGTTTTCAGACCACCATATGGTAACCTTAGATCTTTCTTTTCCTCGACCCACATGCAGAAATAGTTACTGGAAGTTTAACGTTAAACTTTTAGAAGATAGTTTATTTACAGACTCCTTTCGTGATTTCTGGGCTGAAATTAGTACTAAAAAATCCTCTTTCTCCTCAATTAGTCTCTGGTGGGATAACCTAAAGGCCCAAATTCGAGTATTTTGTCAACAATTTAATTCGCACTGTACCAATGTAAAACATATCACGATGGCTTGCTTGGAAGCAGACATCTTAAGGTTAGAGGGCAAGTTGGCCAATGAGAGCAACCCAATGAACTATCGGTTGCTACTCGAGAAGAAGGCCCAATTAAGGGATTTGATCCATGAAAAAGCAGCGGGCACACTAGTTAGGCTAAGAATACAGAATATAAAGGTTTCAGATACCCCAACTAAGGCTTTCTTTCACCTAGAAACTGTAGAGAAACCAGCACGACTTATATCTTCGGTTTTGGACCCGGGGGGAACATCCTAACAAATCCGAGTGATATAAGATTAAATGTAATCGATTTCTTTTCTGAACTTTTCAAGGCCAAAACAGTTTCTCACGAAATGATGAATGTTTTGACCTCTCATCTTCCTTCTGTGGCTGAGGCCCAACGTCTGGAACTGGATGCTCCAATTACCCTTCCAGAGCTAACCGGTGCACTTGCTGAGATGGAGTCGGGAAAGGCCCCTGGCATCGATGGCCTACCGGCCGAATTTCTTTCGGCATTCTGGGACATTTTGGGCCCAGAGCTGCTCAATGTTCTGGATGCATCTCTTTTATCCAGAGAATTACCGCTCAGTTTTAGAAGAGCAGTACTCTGCCTGCTACCCAAGACTGGCGATCTCCGACACCTGTCAAACTGGCGTCCGATCTCTTTGTTGTGCACGGATTACAAACTGTTTTCCAAGGTCCTTGCGAACCGGTTGAAGACAGTTATTGGGGACCTGGTGTCACCTGATCAAAGTTGCGGCATCCCTGGCAGATCCATCTATGACAACATATTCCTAGTCAGAGATTTGTTAACTGGTAAATGTGTCAAAGAGGATTTTGGATTGGTGTTTCTTGACCTTGCAAAGGCCTTTGATAGCATTGATCATGAGTTTTTGTGTCATGTGTTACAACCTTGCGGGCTCGGCACTAATTTTAGAGCCTACATAGCTTTGTTATATGCAAACATCTCCAGCTTGATCAAAGTTAACAACGAATTTTGCCCACCCATAAAGGTTCAGAGAGGGGTAAGGCAAGGTTGTCCACTTTCAGGTCTATTATTTGCCCTCGCCTTGGAGCCCCTCTTAATCGCCCTCAGAAAGGATATCCCTGGACTTGTCCTTTCTCCAGGACACCCACCTTTGACCCTGTCAGCTTATGCCGACGACCTTTGTGTCATTATAAAAAGAAAATGCGACAGTGACGCCATGGCAAAGTGTTTGTCGGACTTCAACCTTGCCTCATCATTAAGGTGTAATTGAGGGAAAAGCAAGGCTCTGTGGATCCCCTTTCCAAAAAATGACTTACCTATGCCACCGTTATTACCACCACCTCCCCTTCCTGCAGAGCTAGTGTGGGCAAACGATGGCATCAAGTATTTGGGCGTCTTCCTCGGTCCTCAGTATGCCCAGAACAATTGGGACAGGATCATTGACCAGGTAGATGGGCGTTTGAGCCGATGGAAAAGAGCTCTACCCCACCTTTCCTATAAGGGTCGCGCGCTAGTTGTCAACAACTTCGTCACTACCCTTTTGTGGCACCGGTTCATCTGCCTGCAACCACCGGAGGTTTTGCTCCAAGCTATCCAGAGGAAACTGGTGGATTTTGTTTGGGGAGGCTACCACTGGCTTCGACCCAGCGCCATATGTTGTCCCTCGGCCGAGGGTGGTCATGGCCTAGTCGATGTGAAATGCCGCCTGTTGGCCTTCCGGCTCCGCTCCATCCAACGCTTGCTTTATGCAGAACACCTACCAGGAAAGCCCTTAGCCTGCTCCATTCTTCAACAAGCTGGGAGGCTCGGATACGGACATGAACTTTTCCTGACCAACCTTCAACACGTCGAAACATCTCTGCTCCCAGTCTTTTATCAGAGCCTCTTGAATGCCTGGCAGGGCGTTTCGATAAGTCGCCAAACAGACTCGTATGGCACTAACATGTATGCACACGAGCCTTTATTTTTCAACCCACTTTTCCCCGATATCCCGAGGAGTCGCGACTTCTACCAGCATTTTATAGTGGCCAACATCCTGAAAGTGTGTCATCTCCGGCACGACTCTGGACAGGGATGGAAGCCTGCGAACGAGCTGGCGGACCTAACAGGTGTTCGGTCCAGGAGGCAAATCGGGAACATACTAAGAGCGGTGATCCGAAGGGGCCACCAGCTCGGCCTACATTGGACGCAGAGGTTGAGCCCACAGTCCCAAAATTAGGTGTCGCTTTTACCCCAAACGAGCTGCCCCCCATGAGCGCAGGGTCACCCCCCTTCCATGATATGAGCAGCAAGAGTATTTATAGGTCTTGTGTGAAACTTCTTCTTGGGGACCCACCTCTAGCTGGGGTTACCCGGTGGAAAGGACTCTTGCCTCCCGGTCCCCCCTCTGAGCCTTTATGGGATACAATGTATGCTGGACTTATTTCTAAAAGAACAGGTGACCTTCAGTGGCGTTTGGCCCACTGGATTGTTCCTTCCAATGCTGTCATTCGTTTTTTTTCCCCCCATTTCCGGCTGTTGCCCCTTTTGTCCGGTGAGGGAAGATTTGTTTCATGCTTTCATTAATTGTGAAAGACTTTCTCCTTTGTTTCATTGGTTAAATTGTATTTCCCATAGATTGCGGGTTACCTTTTCTTTGAAAGCTTACATCTTTGGCTTTCCTCCCAAAAAGGGAACCACATCTATTGTATTCGGGTTCCTAACCGCTACCGCTAAACTGGCCGTATACCTGTCGCGGAAGGCGAAGCTGGGCGGCAGACCCATGCAAGAATGCAGTATTATGGTGTTTTTTAGTTCGTTGGTGTCAGCAAGGCTCAAGCTTGAATTTGGCTGTGTCCAAACTGCAAACGACCTTGCAAATTTTGTTGCGACCTGGTGTGTTGGAGGGATTTGTGAGGTCCAAGATAACAAATTGTTAATTTCTGTATAATACAGTGCGGGTGTTTCTTATACACTGTTCCATGCTTCTCCTTGCCGGCGTTTTTCTCCCCCTGGTCTTGACCTACTCTTTCTTTCTTAAGTCTCTCCTCAGGGTTGCAGATGCGATTGTAAATTTGTACATATAAAATTATGCCTAGTTTAGAAATTATGCCTAGATTTTCTCCTCGTGTTTTTTTTGGTATTTGCACCTTTTCTGTCGCTTGGTTTGCAGTGCACCGATTGTTTTTTCCTTCCGGGAGTGCTATGATTTTACTGATTTTCCTGGATGAATTGCTTTTGGTGGTACTCTTGTTTTATACTTTTATAATAAAAAGAGTTTAAAAGTCAAAGTCAGTCTCTCTCTCTCTCTCTCTCTCTCTCTCTCTCCCTCTCCCTCTCCCTCTCCCTCTCCCTCTCCCTCTCCCTCTCCCTCTCCGCGCTGTGTGTACTGTCATGGCGGCTTCCCGCTTCGTGTCGTGAGTGCTCTGTCTTGGTTGTTTTTCCTATCCCCCCTATTTTGCTCCTTAGTGTCCTTGTTTCTGTTTGTAAAGTTTCCTTGTGTTTCCCTTCTATGTTGAGACAAGAGAGAGAGCCATAGAGCACACTTATCGTGTAGGTTAAGGGTAATTGTCGTTTTTGGGTGGTTTCCTGTTCTTTTTTTTCCCAACTTATTTTTTTCACTTTAAACCTGTTTTATTTTAAACCTTTTTTTCTCGCTTATAATTTCTTAGTTTGTTTTGTTAACACTCCCTTTCCCTAAGCTGGGAAAGTCGGAGTGCATTACTAACTTCCTCTTCCTGAGATGGGAGGATGAGGTCGAGCCTCGTGTGTTCAAACATGGCGGCTGCTCACTCGCAGCGATATGCAGCTTTCGAGCAATTATCACGTGAGCAAGGTATTGTGTGTTCTCCACCGGAGGGTGTTTCAGTGGAAGCGATTGTTCTCGCGATCGGGAACATGATCGGGTTTGTTAAGGTACGTGTGGCGTCGTGTATGAAAAAACGAGTTGTCGTGTTTGTATCCAATGTAGAGCACGTTTCTCTCATCGTCCAACAAGGTTTGTCCCTCGACTCCGGACACTTTATTATGGTTTATCCCTTGGATACTCCTGCTCAGAAAGTGGTTATTTCAAATGTACCACCATTCCTGGATATCGATGCCATCCTTGCAGCGCTTCAGCGATATGGTCACTGTCTGTCTCCATTAATAATGCTCCCTTTGGGCTGTAAGGATGAACGTGTCAGTCACATGATGAGTTTCCGTAGACAGGTATTGATTGTTCTCAAAAAGGAATATTCCTCTTTGAATGTTGTTTTAAAATTCACTTCAAATGGTCGCGATTACCAAGTATACACCCTAAAGTGCTTTGGTTGTGGTGCTGTGGGACACATGTAACGGTTTTTCCATCTTCACAAGGAACAGCCTAACATGGTCAAAACGGGTAACAATGACTCTCAGACTAATGTTAACATTTCCCTCTCAACAAATGTGCAGGATAAACCAGATAAACAAGTGGATACGCCTAGAACCAATGGACAGCGCAAATGGGTTTGTTACCGTTTCCAAAGTTTAAAAACGTAAATCGGCTGTAAGAAGTGCGTCACCTTCTGGGAAAAGGCAAATCAATGAAAACTCCATCACTGGAATTTTAATATATGTCTGGTGTATTCAGCACCCTATGCAATTCAGCAATTTATGTCAATACTGTTATGCTTGACAAGATATTGAAATCTGATATCGTGCTTTCTCTTTTCTCTGATCATCTGGCTGTAACTTTGTCCTTTAAGCAGCAACATGGCAGTCCATATTAGAAGTTGAATGTTATGTTGCTGGAAAATGCTGCTTTTTGTGAAGCTTTCAAAGTGTTTTGGATTAGCCTCAAAGAAAGAAGGAATACTTTTGATAACCCGATGTTATGGTGGGACTACGCAAAGGCACAGATCGCTGTCTTGTGCCAACAGTTTAATTCCTTCTCATCTTTTAGTGTAAAAAGGGAGAGTTTTGCACTAGAAAAGGAAATAATGAGGTTACAAACTGATGTGGCAAATAACCCCAATAGAACAAATAATCATTTGCTATTGGAAAAGAAGACTCTAATAAATTAATCTAGTCGAATAGCAAGCAAAAGGTGCAATGGTCCGTCTACAGATGGATCAGCTATATAATTTAGATGCACCGACTAAATCTTTCTTCCAATTTGATAAAAAGACCCAATCAAAGGCAAATTGAAACCTTAAAGCTCCCAACTGGTAACACTGTGACGTCACAAGATAATATAAAGAGGGAGGTTTATAACTTATTTCCAGGCTTGTTTATGGCAAATGATGTTGACGATGACTCAATAAGTTATTTCACATCTGAATTACTGTTACGGATTCGGCCCTAATGATTGTTGTAATGATTATTGTTGTTGGTTCGAAGTATTCTGGTGATTGTGGTTGAAGGGAAAGGGTTATTATAGTTAAAAGATTTAAAAGCGCTCCTGGTAAAATGTGGCCGGAAATCCGGATCGTGACCGGAAGAGGTGGAGCGAGAAAGAAGAGGCGGTAGGAGATCGTGAAGAGACGTGGTTGTTTTAGCTCCGGACCGAGCGGTCGACGTACAGTGCGAGTGAACTTTGCGTCCTTGAAGGGAAGTTCGGGCGATAAGAGATATCGCCGGAGTGCGTGGAGCATGTGTCGTCGGGTATCCTCATTGAGGTTCCGGAGGATCCTGGCCTCAAAGCCCGGGTTCAAGTGAAAGCCGTCCGCCATCTTCGCCACGCGAGCAACCTGCAGTGAACCAGGTTTGGTCGTGTCGGCTGGGCATTATTCCCCGGTGGTTTGCCGGGGACGGCTGTGCCAGAAAGGGCACTTGAGAATTATACGGAGGCTCACGGATTGAACCGCAACGTGTATGTCGGAGCGTGTCTTTGTGAGGTTCCTTTCCACCGCTGTATTGCTGGGTGCTGAACAACGTGACCTCGGGGTCCCCTCGATCGACTACGCCTCAATTGACTTTGATCGGGCCTTGACTCCCCGATCGCGGGAACGCACAGAGACATTGGGACTTTGCCTTGGAGGGGGGGCAGAGACATTGGGGAGGTGCCATGAGTTTGGGGTTAAGGGGCTTGATAAGGTTATCATCGTAAGATTTGAAAGTAGGGGTGATTGCCCCCATTGTTGTATGGCTCTTTGTGTGTGATTTATAATATACTAGCAGAAGTACCCGGCATTGCCGGGGAGGGGAGGGGAGGGGGGAGGGGAGGGGAGGGGGGAGGGGAGGGGAATGGGGGGGAGGGGGAGAGGGGAGAAGAGGGGGGAAGGGGGAGGGGAAGGGGGGAGGGACCCGGCCGAAGTACCCGGCATTGCCGGGTGGGGGAGGGGAGGGGAACGGGGGGGGAGGGGAGAAGATGGGGGGAGGGGAGAAGGGAGGGGGGGAAAGGGAGGGGGAGGGGGTAGGGTGGAGGGGGATGGGGGAGGGGAAAATGGAGGGGGAGAGGGGGAAAGGGAGGGGGAGGGGGAAAAGGGAGGGGGAGGGGGAGGGGGAAAATGGAGGGGGAGGGGGAAAAGGGTGGGGAGAAGGGGAGGGGGAAGGGGAGGGCCAGTCAACAATGATGTTGCAGTTGTCATGGTCGGAGAGCAGCACAACAATCGCGACATAGTCCTGCATATTCGCAACAGCACGAAGTGGATTTTGGAGACTCACCGATCCTGTGACGTCCTCCAGTACCGGCGTTGCCGGGCGGGGGAAGGGAGACCCGTACATTCCCAACCCGTACATTCGCCCTCTCGACAAGCTCACTCGGACAAAAGCCTCGCACAAATTACACCGTGAAGGCCCAATGGTCATGTCTATGCCACAAATCACGGGCGCACTGAATTGAAAATATATAGAACGCTCATACTCCGTGAAAAGTGAAGCCGCCGTGTCGCCATCTTGGTCAGCACGACTCGACCAACTCGCTTCGGGGATCTCGTTTTGTGCGGCAAGAAACTGCTCCAATCGGTTACGGAAGGGTTGTGGAAAGACGTTTCACAGCTGTTTCAAAGACATTTAATTCATATCGCACAAAATCGATACAAAACACGATCGCATAAAAGGTGAAAAAACGTGTGACGTGTGACGGGATGGAACATCACGTGATCGCTCCGAGCGAATCAGTCTGGCGGCGGGAATGGAACATCACGTGATCGCTCTGAGCGAATCAGCGCGCTGCTCTGGAACCGGCTGAGATTAGCGGGTACTTCGCTGAAATGCGCTGAGGTAAATATGAATAAAAAATATGGATCGTCAAATATTTTGAGTTCGGCCATGTTCGTCCCAGGCTCAATGGCCATGTCTATGCCAAATATCAAGCACGTAAGCCTCTCCGTTTAGGAGTCTATCGGTAACATTACACACACACACACAAACTGTGTTTTATATATATAGATTATTGTTTGTTTATAACCTGGTGTGGTTGCATTATTGATTTGACTGTTTCATTTGCTGGTTCCATTGAGGGTTTCATTATTTGCTGGATTTCAACCAAGGATAACACATCTTTCTGCCGGGGACCCTCTCGGGGTTCGGAGGTCTACCGAGACCAGAGGTAAGGGGGGGACCCCGTAACACTTAACCATGCTAGGTGCTGCTCAAAGGGATCAGCTTGGCTCCTTACTTTCCTTGGAAGACCTTACACTTTCTCTTGCTTCTTTACCTTCTGGTAAATCTCCTGGATTGGACGGCCTCCCAATTGAGTTTTATAAATCCTTTTGGCCCTTGTTAGGCCCAGAACTATTGGAGGTCTTTACTCGTTCGTTACGTTGTGGTGACTTGCCAATGAGCTGCCGTAGAGCAGTAATTGGTTTATTACCTAAGAAAGGAGACCCTCAGCTCATTGATAATTATTGGTGTCTATCGTGGCTCGATGTCCGCTTGTCCGAGCAGAACTTGGGACAACGCCTTGAAAATATGAGCCGTTTTATTACGGAGCCGTTACACATGCGGGAAAACAGGAGGGCACGAAACTGGCCGGTTCCTTTCTCAAAATATAATCATCAGCTCATCCTGTTTATATACACAGGGGTTAGCGCAAAAAAAGATAAGACATCTCCGCTGGGAGCTTGCCCAGAGGGTTTGGGCACATGCCCATAGCATCACACCAATTCCCTCAAGGCTCACCCTTATCAGTTGCGGAGGCCATTACTCTAAAAAGGGAGGGAGAGTCGAGCATTCCTTTGTTCAATTCACAATGGGGAGAGTTATAAAATGCAAGTTGGCTTTGCAGAGGAGATACAATAACACACTTGAGAGAACATAGACCTACAGGCTGTTCTTAAAGGCTGCAAGGCAAAATTAAAATGGAAGTAAAATGAAATTACTTCGACATGTCGAATCCCTCTTCTAACTTCAGATTATAAAATATTTTCAAAAGTTTTAGCTCGACGCATCGCCCCCCTTCTAGAGTCTTTGATTCAAAGTGATCAGTCTTATTGTATCTCTCACTGACAGATACACAATAACATATTTTTATTAAGAGATCTTTGGGATGTGTGCAAAATAGAAAATGACTATTCTGGTTTGATTGTGCTTGACCAAGAGAAAGCTTTTGACCGTGTAAGTCATGTATATCTTTTCAAGGTCCTAGAGTGTTTTGGACTTGGTCCTATTTTTCTCTCCATGGTAAAACTGCTCTATAATGGCATTTCCTCAATGCTCAGAGTAAACTCTGAACTGGCTTCACCTGTAAAGGTTGGAAGGGGTATCCGTCAGGGATGTCCTTTATCCGGTATTCTGTACTCTTTAACCATTGAGCCTCTTTTAATCAAAGTGCGCAGCATCTTAACCGGATGCAGAAATTTGCTCACAAGGCCTGTGAAAGTCTCTGCATATGCTGACGATATTTGTGTCATCGTACATAATAGCGATGAGATCAAGAAACTGGTGGACTGCTTGGACTATTATGGTTCAGCTTCTTCAGTTTGGTAAACTGGAACAAGTGCCAGGCGATGTGTATGGGCCCATGCCAGCTGCCTATGCCTGTCCTTCCGAAACACCTCACCTGGTCCCTCAACGGAATGAAGTACCTTGGTGTTTTCATCGGTGATGCAGCAACACAAGCGAAAAATTGGGAGGGTATCGCTGACTCTCTCGAACAAAAGCTGCGGAAATGGAAAGGGTTGCTGGCTTTGCTTTCATACCGGGGACGAGTCCTGGTCATCAACAATCTAGCAGCATCCATACTGTGGCACAGAATCAAAGCCATTCCACCTCCTGAACACTTTCTGGTGAATATACAGAAGACAATAATAAACTTCTTCTGGAGTGGAAAACATTGGCTTCGTCCAGAGATCTTGAATCTTCCCTTAGAGGAAGGCGGACATGGTCTTGTGGACATCGTATGCAGGGCAATGGCATTTGGCATCGCCTCAATCTGGCGGCTTCTCTATGGCCATCAGACCTAGCCTGGAGGTCCACTGCTCTCCTCCGTCAAGCCGGCATGCTAGACTATTCATCTGGTCTATTTCTAATGAACATGAAATGTATTGATTTGTCCTTGCTTCCACCATTTTAAAATATAATTTTAAATGCTTGGCGTGTTTTCATGGTCGACCGTGATTATGTTTCTTATGCCAAAGATATGTTTTTCAGTGAACCTCTTTTCTACAACTCTCTTTTCAAAAGAATAAGAACGGAACGCTCCTTTGTTGATTATTTTGTTCAGAACGGTGTCCATCGCGTTGCTGATGTAATGATTGACAACAAGAGATGGTTAAGTGCTGCAGCACTTGCGAATAAAGTTGGCATGCGGTCTAACTGCATAATATCTGCTGTACTATGTGAAATACTTAACGTATACCGCAAAGTTAAGGTGCACTGGGAGCAATCTCCTCACACTGGTGATGGCCCAATTGTTTGTGAACCAAGCCTCTGTTTCCCAAATTTAGAACTCACCTACACTGTAATGAATTCTGGTACAATAATAAAATATTTACCAAAAATACGATTTTTACCTGCAGGTCTGGAAAATCGTGCAATATACCAGGCCTGCGTCAAAGCAATACGGCCCTCCTTAGGAACTTGGCAGACAAGGAAGTGGCACAATTGCTTGCCTGCAGAATACCCCTCCAACCTAACTGGAAAGCCTATTATCATGTACTTATTCCGAAGAAAACTGCCGACCTGTCGTGGAGGTTGGCACATTGGATATTACCCACCAATAAGCTCTTGCATGTTTTTTCTCCTGAAATATCTGGCCATTGTCCCTTCTGTGGTGTTCTTGAGACCTTGTCACATGCTTATGTTGAATGTGCACGCTTGATTCCTTTATTTGTTTTGCTTCATGAAATTAAGTGGGTAACATGCTATCCCCATCTGCTTGTAATTGTTTGTGGATTGACCCTTCAAGAGGTTTATTTCGCAAAGAGTAGGCCTGTGGGTCAGCACTCTGCCTCTCAAAGGCCTTGCTTGAATATATTCAAGTTCTCCAAAAATAAATCCTGCAACTGCCCGCCTATTAAATAGCTGAGCCCATTTGGTGAAACGTTGAATTATATGTTTTGAAAAATGGCTTTTGTGAGCTCATCTAGAATAGATGTTACAAACATTAATCTTTCATTAGAAATTCACTGTCACCTGAACAACAAACAGGAAGCAATATGAGTGAGAAACGAGCTTTGGCCATCATGTTCGATGACCCACTAGATGGTCTTGCAATTTGCACAATGTTCCAATTCTGTTCGTTCATAATTAAATAAAAGATGTGTTCATGTTGTTGAAAGGCCTCATGATACGATTTATCTTACCATATAAATGCATATTTTGTCTCTTGCAGGAATGACGTGCATGCAGCGTGATCTCATTCCTCTAGCAGCCAGCACTGTCCTCACACACCTGGTCAACCATCTTGGTCACTATCCACTTTGTTGCGGCCCAGCTGTTATTACAAGTCTACTGAGTGAGCACCATGAAAACCCATATGCGAGCTCATCTGAACTCTCAACCAAACTTTTTTACGGCCCAAACATGCAGTTTTTCATTCTGAACAAGAGGACACTACTCTCTTGCTTACAACTCCCGTCAACCCAAGGTGCCGTACCACCGGGCCTTTGCTCCGGTGCTTCACATGTCCGACTCATCACTCGGGACGTTTCTGGAAAATATGCATGGGATGCCACAGTTTTACATGGCTCAACGATGGCTTGCAAGCAACCACTTTTCAGTGTTGTGCACCCATCTCCAACCCCGACGGAGCCTGCAAAACAAGCTGACGCATCTCTAACCATGCCAGAGCCTGTAAAACAAGCTGACGCACCTTCAACCACACCGGAGCCCGTCAAGCAAGCTGAATCTATCGCTAATCAGGATGTTGAATCACTTGATTCCGGTGGTTTGTCCATGCTCTGTACAAAGTTCAGAGGATTAAGTGAGAATCTTCCAACATGTCAGTCGCTAGTCCATGGGCATGACGACCTGGATGCCCTCCTCCAGTACCTTGGCGCAACAAGCCCAGAGTGTCTGCAACGGGCCGGAATATATCTAAATGTTCCTGCACCACCTCCAGGCTGTTTTGCCGAGAAGCAGGAGAGTGATGTTCAAAACTCCGTGTTGGGTCAATGCTTGGAAGAGGAGAGGCATAATAAAGTACAAAATGGAGACAGAGTGACACGAGCAATACCTGAACATGAACCTTGTTCAACTGAGCCCGCTTCGAGCTCCCATTACTGCCGCTTGTTGCTTGGAAGTTTGGGCCTTCACTCTTGGGATCGCAGGTGTTTGTTCCTTCAGTTCTTCTTATTCATAAAGTTAGAAAGCTTGTTCATGTAACACTTTATAAAGGTTATCTTTACAGATTAACACAGAGTAATCCTTTTCGATATCATCTCGTAAGTTTTAGTTCATTCAGATGATCTTGAATTGTTTACTATTGTTACCCTCGCCAGAGGAGACGGTATTACATTTGAGTCCGTTTGTTTGTCTGTTTGTTTGTCTGTCTGTTTGTTTGTCTGTTTGTTTGTCTGTTTGTCCACACAGAATAAATATGATTTCCTCAGCAACCGTTGGTCCGATTGACAGGAAATTTTCACAATAGGTGCAACTCCACCTGAAGTGTTTTAATGATAATGATGACGTCATTTGTCACGTGGTTTGGCCGCCATCTTGGAAAAACCGAAAAACGTTGCACCTCTATATCTCCGAAACCGCTGAATAGAAAAAATTGAGACATGGCTCATTGTAAAGAACTCTCCATGGGGAATAAAATATGTTAATGATGATGTCATAGGTGCCTCCATTATGACGTCATAATTTGACAAGTACAAAACTTCATCCGATCAAGATGAAATTTCTTGAGCATTATCTTGGAATAAATGAGTTTAGAAAAAAAAATAATGATGACGTCATCAGTCACGTGGTTCGGCTGCTATATTTGTTTTAACACAAAAGCCTTAAAAACCACTGAAAATACATCCTGGCGAGGGTTTGGAATCTCTGCTCTTTTTCTTGTTTTGTTTTCCCTTGAATCGCTTCAAATAAATATTTTCTTGCTTTTCTATTGCAGGCTTGACGTTTCTAAACCTTCTCACACTTTGACTGTTATATTTGTTTCTTATTTTTTGCAGGAAAAGTTTTGACCTTTTGAACAAAAATGAAAAGTTGTTGAGAGAGTTAAAAAATTTGGATTCAAGGCAATGGTAAGGTGATTCCAAACACAGTACTTCATTGGAGTCGATGCTACTTCATTGCTGCAGTTTGGTGCAATCTTTTCTTATTTGCATTTGCAGTCGCGAGAAGCACAAGATTGCGGTGGTTTATGTCGCCGAAGGGCAAGAGGACAAGGTGTCTATCCTCTCCAATGACAGTGGAAGTCGGGCTTATGAAGATTTTATTGCAGGCCTCGGTTGGGAAGTACGTTCACTTGTGCCAAGTTTTTTTTTTTGTGGCTGTGTGATTACTAAATGGCACAATCGTTACCTTGCTGTGTGATTACTGAATGGCACAATCGTTACCTTGCTGTGTGATTACTGAATGGCACAATCGTTACCTTGCTGTGTGATTACTGAATGGCACAATCGTTACCTTGCTGTGTGATTACTGAATGGCACAATCGTTACCTTGCTGTGTGATTACTGAATGGCACAATCGTTACCTTGCTGTGTGATTACTGAATGGCACAATCGTTACCTTGCTGTGTGATTACTGAATGGCACAATCGTTACCTCGCTGTGTGATTACTGAATGGCACAATCGTTACCTTGCTGTGTGATTACTGAATGGCACAATCGTTACCTTGCTGTGTGATTACTAAATGGCACAATCGTTACCTTGCTGTGTGATTACTGAATGGCACAATCGTTACCTTGCTGTGTGATTACTGAATGGCGCAATCGTTACCTTGCTGTGTGATTACTGAATGGCACAATCGTTACTTTGCTGTGTGATTACTGAATGGCGCAATCGTTACCTTGCTGTGTGATTACTGAATGGCACAATCGTTACCTTGCTGTGTGATTACTGAATGGCACAATCGTTACCTTGCTGTGTGATTACTGAATGGCACAATCGTTACCTTGCTGTGTGATTACTGAATGGCACAATCGTTACTTTGCTGTGTGATTACTGAATGGCACAATCGTTACCTTGCTGTGTGATTACTGAATGGCGCAATCGTTACCTTGCTGTGTGATTACTGAATGGCACAATCGTTACCTTGCTGTGTGATTACTGAATGGCACAATCGTTACCTCGCTGTGTGATTACTGAATGGCACAATCGTTACCTTGCTGTGTGATTACTGAATGGCACAATCGTTACCTCGCTGTGTGATTACTGAATGGCACAATCGTTACTTTGCTGTGTGATTACTGAATGGCACAATCGTTACCTTGCTGTGTGATTACTGAATGGCACAATCGTTACCTTGCTGTGTGATTACTGAATGGCACAATCGTTACCTTGCTGTGTGATTACTAAATGGCACAATCGTTACCTCGCTGTGTGATTACTGAATGGCACAATCGTTACCTTGCTGTGTGATTACTGAATGGCGCAATCGTTACCTTGCTGTGTGATTACTGAATGGCGCAATCGTTACCTCGCTGTGTGATTACTGAATGGCGCAATCGTTACCTTGCTGTGTGATTACTGAATGGCGCAATCGTTACCTTGCTGTGTGATTACTGAATGGCACAATCGTTACCTCGCTGTGTGATTACTGAATGGCACAATCGTTACCTTGCTGTGTGATTACTGAATGGCGCAATCGTTACCTTGCTGTGTGATTACTGAATGGCGCAATCGTTACCTTGCTGTGTGATTACTGAATGGCGCAATCGTTACCTCGCTGTGTGATTACTGAATGGCGCAATCGTTACCTTGCTGTGTGATTACTGAATGGCGCAATCGTTACCTTGCTGTGTGATTACTGAATGGCGCAATCGTTACCTTGCTGTGTGATTACTGAATGGCGCAATCGTTACCTCGCTGTGTGATTACTGAATCATGAATCGTTATCTCCCCGGCTTGTTGCGTGCATATTTGCATCAATCGTCCAGACGGCATCCTCTTTATGCCAATTTGATGTTGAAACATGCATAATAACTTGTGCAATCGAAGGTGGATAAAGGTTATGTGTTTACCCTTGTCTGTCTGGCTGTCTGTGATGTGAGCAGGATATCTCAGGGAGTTCTAGACAGATTCAGACGAAACATGGTGGACAGATTGGGTGTGTGACCAGGAGAAATTTATTAGATTTTGCTCAAAATCCTGATCCAGATACGATAATTTTTAAGTGATTCTTCCCCATTGAGAAATGTGGCCAACAACGATATATTGTATGATATCTCAAAAATGTGTGGATGGATTCTGACGAAAATTTGGTTTTCAGGTTGGGTGTGACAAGGATGAATTGATCCAAATTTGGTTAACATCTGGATCCAGATCTGGATACTAGAATTTAAAAGTGATTTTTCACCAATGAGAGAGGGACCAAAAACGGCATATAGCAAGGTATCTTAAAATGTTATGGACACATCGGGACAAAAGTTGGTGGATGGGTTGGGTAGGAGACAAGAACAAGCGGATTCGATTTGGTTCAGGTGTCGACCCAGATCCGGCCTATCGGTGGATACAAAACGTAAACTGTTCAACCTGGCGGAGGTATGGGCTCTACCGAGTACCGTTCTAGTTTTAGACATTGAATTGAGTGGTAAACAGTGGAAAACAGAGAACTGCATAACTTCTTTGCACATTTGTGCTTTGCCAGACTCATCATCGGTTGACCTGTTGTGATATCTGCGGTGGTCGTTTTGCTGACTGTTTCTTGACGCTCTTTTCATATGTTTTGGGGGCAGGTTGACTTGACGGTCCACAACGGCTTCATGGGAGGTCTGCAAAGAAACAAGAGCAATGGCCTTACGGCTCCATACTTTGCTACCTCAACGATGGAAGTGATTTACCACGTGTCCACACGCATGCCATCCGACTCGGATGATTCCATCACGAAGGTTCTGTCGACCATACCTGCTTTGTTTTGCTACTGCCATACCACCAACATTTGCTTGGAAGAATTATGTTGCATCACTAATATATATATATACACACACCTGCTCTTATCAGGAATGGGCACTTTCTCACCTTCACTTAAAACATCGTATTTCTCACCATTTTGTCACATTGTTCAGCTGTTATCATCAACCCCTCACTTACACTGTTACACAAAATTGTGAAATTATTTTGGAGAGTCCGTTTTTGATGTTTTGAAGTCACAAGTGTATTGCTGCGATTTTCTACTTTCATATATGGAGCACACATGTTATAACTGGCTATCTAAATATTATTACTCGTACGTAAGCAAAATGGTCTCATTTTTACCTCTCCAACCTTTCCTGCTTTCCTTTGTTGTCTCACCAGCTCAACTCCTCTTTTCTTTATTTTCTCTATTGCTATTTGAGGGTGGGGGGAGGGGGGGAGAGGAGTGGGTGCATTTTGCAAGTGTCATGCCACGCACGATGTCTTTCTTGTTACTTGCAAAATCAAAGATTTCTCAAGTATATTGGTTGGTCTCATGTGTTATTCTGTCTGTTCGTCTGTCTGACAATCACCTACAAGTCACGATTCCAAACCGATTGTCATGAAACTTCACCGAGTTGTACAGGTAGTCACAACTGAGAAGTCTGTTGATTTTGAGGTCAAAGGTGTACCGTCCACCAAACAGTGATGACTCCATCTACATTTCGCTGGCTGATAATATGGACCAACTTCTGTCTACTCATCCCAACTCTCTCTTCCTCATATGTGGTGATTTCAATTGTCACCATGCCAGTTGGCTGGGTGTGGGTACCTCTCTCACCAGCCATGGCTCCTCAGCAAAGGACTTCTGCGACTCACTGGGACTGACACAATCTGTCAATTTCCCGACCTGGATCTCAGTCAACTGAGCATCTTCTCTTCTGGACTTGGTTATGACTAACTTCCCTGAAAATGTCTGCTGCTCTTCTTCTGCTCCAATCAGAAGGAGCAGAAGCTTGTTAAAGTGGACATCTCTCTGACCATTCTCAGGGAGCCTGCTCAGCGTCGACGAGTCTGGCATTTCACTCAGACCAACTGGCACGGTCTTCAAGCAGCCATCAATCATCTGGACTGGTCTCCCATCTCTACCACATCTGACATAAACTCATCCTGGGAATTCTTCCAAAGTAAATTGCTCTCTCTCATGCACAGATTTATCCCATCTCGTCTTCAGTTGTCATACCCTTCCTCCCGTCCATGGTACACGGAATCTTGTGGTGAGGCTGTTGCCCAGAAACAACTTGCCTTCGTCTCCTGGAAAGCAAATCCAACGGAAGGAAATCTCATTTCCTTTCACAAAGCCTGAAACAAGTGTGTGTCCACCCTCAGGAGAGCCAGGAAACAATATCTCTCCGTTCTCAAGACCGAACTCTCTTATCTGTCTCCCTCTTCCAAATCCTGGTGGCGGTTGGTGAAATCTGTTTCCGGTGTTTGTTCCCCTTCCATCGCCTCCCTTACCTCAAATGGCTACGCCACTGACTCCGCACGTGAAAAAGCTGAATGCCCCAACTCTGTGTTTGCCTCCAAATCTTGTGTCCCAAACCCATCCCTCTCTGTACCCACCGTACCCAGTCGTACCCAGCTGCTCCTGGACTCCGTGTCCTTTCCTCCTGACAAGGTGGAAAAGTTTCTGTCAACCCTCGACTCTGATTCTGCAACTGGATCTGACGGCATCAGCCCACGGGTCCTAAAATCCTGTTCTTCCGCTCTTTCACTCCCTCTCGCTGTTCTCTTCACCCTCTATTTTGCTCAAAGTCAACTTAGTATAGTCAATATAGCGCCAAAATACCCCTACCCCCAAAAAATTGCAAAAAAGCGTTTTATGGTTATTTCTTGTACTTTAAGGCATAGTGAACAACATATTAAAAGTTGGACAGAAATGGAGCACGGGAAAGTAAAAATTTCTGACATAAAAAAATGGCCCAAATCTGCCCCCGTTTTCACTTGGAATTTCACTTGCTATTTGCTGGAGACAATGTTGATCATAACATTATAACCTTGGATGGAAAGGGTACCTTCCATGGGATGGGCATGATAGCTGCCATCACACCAGGGAAGCAAGCTAGTCAGATCATTTCGAGACAGAAAATTGCTGACTTGAAGCTTGTCGAACTGACAAAGATTGATATTATAGATTACCGCTATGCAAAGCAGATCAAACGCAATGTTGAATTTCAGCCCCTCCCCTTCTCGTCTGCCTTTGACCGCACAGTTGACATCTTCTGGGAAATGTCCTTTCGCTTCAACAAGAGTACGCCTCGTTGGCAAGGCATGATGCATTTACTACACAAGGAGTGTGAGCATCCAGGGAAGTCATCCGTACAGTTTCTCCCAATGATTGATATGAATCCAGGGGACAAAACCTGTATACTGTCCACCCTAGATTACCTATGCAAACTTGCGTCAAAACACAACATGCCAACCATTATTACCTTCGACCAACCGCTGTTTTGGAAGGCTTCTGAGATAGTGAATGCTGTTCCAGATGATAGCCCAATCAGGAATGTGGTGTTACTGCTTGGGAGCTTCCATACTTTCATGAATTTGTTGGGAGCAATCGGAACTTTGATGGATGGCAGTGGACTTAAGGAGATCCTGGATACGGTGTACGGTGAAAATGCCATTGTACACATGATGAGCGGAAAAGCAGTGCAGCGAGCATTTCGTGGGCACCTGCTGGTGGATCAGTGTCTTACATGTCACATTGTGGCTAAAATAATGGAGGATGACCCTGGTTTTCAGGACCAGGTGAAGGAACTAGAGAAACTTTACACGCTGATGGAGACTGGTGAAAATGACTTGGAGTCATTGTTGCAATCAGATTGCATTTGCCAGATTGACAAAGCTTTGACACTCAAAAGGAATGAACTGGCAGGGACCTCCAAAACCAGCGCACTGTGGATCAACTAACAGCGCATGGTCGGAATTGCTCGGGCACTTGTTGCAGCTGATCGAATGGGGTCATGGGAGATGCATCTCCGTGCCATCTCAGCTTGCTTGCCGTTATTTGCAGCCGCTGGCCATCCCAATTATCTGAAGTCAGCTCGTCTCTATCTCCAGAAGATGCACGCATTGGACGATGAAAATCCTGATGTTCATCAGAAGGTCCAGTCTGGCTTCCATGTAATCAGGCGCAGCAGCCAATACTGGGCTGGCCTTGGCTCTGATCTTGTGATAGAACAGACACTAATGCGCTCACTAAAAAGCCAAGGGGGCCTGATGCAAGGAAGTGGGATGTCAGAGCACCAGAGAGCAATTTGGACTGTCTTCCACAGTGTCATCTTCTTACAACCTTGCCATGCAAGAACTGACCGCAAATAGTTACACAACTGGTGAACAACATAAGGAGTTGTCCACCTCCAGACTGAGCAGAGATGAGGCTGACCTTGTTAAGGTTGCAGCCAAACTGGACAGCTTCACGCCGTTTTCGGATGATAAATCATTGCGTCATGTCATCACAGGGGTTACTGCAAATGAGATTGTCAATGTACATGACCTATTCACAATAGGAAATGACATAGCCAAGAATATGGATAGTCACTCCGTTTTCTCGTATTCGCACAAAAGGAGTTCGAAAGTCAAGACACTTGCATCCGGCAGTGCAGTCAAAGTAGCCGAGGATCATACCATAGATCCAGTGTTGTTATTCCAGAGGTTCCTCGTTGTGTCACAGACAGGTGATCTCCAGATAGACGAAGTGATGAACTATGAACTCAGTCCATACCTGATGTCTTTGTTCGAAGCAAAGAACATCCTACGTCAGCCGGATAAGCCACAATTGGCAGAAGCGATAAGGAACTATGCTTCACCCAAATCGGACAATGCTGTCACACAGACGGTCCCAGGGACAGATCACTATGTTCTAGATGGGGGATCGCTTTTGCACCGCTTAAAATGGATGGAGGGGTGCACCTACAGTTCAATTGCAGATGACTACGCCTCATTCACAGTCAAACACGATGCCAAAGCCACTGTAGTGTTTGATGGTTATGGAGCTGGGCCAAGCATAAAAGACTGTGCTCATCAGCATAGAAGTAGAAATAAGAATGCGAACAAGGTGAACATTACAGGGGCGACAACATTGTTTGGAAAAAAGGAGGATTTCTTGTCAAATGAAGCAAACAAGCAGGCAATTATCCAGCTAATCATGGAACGATTGCGACAGAGGGGCTCCGGGGTGATCGAAGCTGAAGGAGATGCCGATGTTGAGATCGCAAAAGCAGCCGTCACAAAGTCTGCTTTCAAGTCTACCACACTCGTTGGAGAAGACACCGATCTCCTCCTACTGTTGCTCTACTACGCTGAGACAACAAACTGCACTGAACTCTATTTCCGCTCGGACAAGGTAAAATCAAATGTCTATAATATCAAGGTCCTTAAGAAGATACTTGGAGAAGCAGTCTGCAGTGATCTATTGTTCATTCATGCGACTCAACGTCCAGAGTATTTGGGATCGGAAAGAAATCGGGGTTCCAAAGAATCATCAAGAAAGAAAAGGAAATGAAAGACTCTTCGAAAGTGTTCTGCTCACCAAAGCAAAGTCAGGATGCTGTGGAAACCAGTGGCTGCAGGGCAATGGTGGCACTGTTCAATGCAAATCAGAATGACTCCCTGGCATCTATCAGGTACAATATGCTCTGCAAGAAAGTTGCGAGAGCTAAGGCTTTTGTCATGCCTGAAAGACTGCCCCCATCATCCTCAGCATGTAAATTTCACTCCCTGCGGGCGTATTACCAGGTTATGGAGTGGATTGGCCGCAGTGATGAAATGGAGCCGTCCGAATGGGGATGGAGGGTAGAAGGGGGAAAACTCATTCCAGTGATGACAGACAAAAGCCCTGCTCCAGATGTACTTCTTCAGATGATTCACTGCAACTGTTCAGGAGGGTGCAAAACCCTGAGGTGTACCTGCAGAAAGCATGGGCTCGAATGCACCAGTGCATGTGGGCATTGCCAAGATGGCAATTGTGACAATATGACAAATGAACCAGTGACAGAAGAGGATGATGAACAAGACAGCATCTGAGAAGCCGTAATGTTGGATATTACACATCATGACATCGGTAGTGAGTAATACTAGAGTGTTCCCTTGATTAGGTCACTGATGACGTCATAGATGACGTCATGACATCATTGCAAATGCGACATTCATTCCAGAAAGTACTGTTATTTGAAAAACATTGGTGAAAAGAACATTTGTTCAAACATCAGATTTGCAATTTGAATTTTTTTATGGTTATTGGTCAGATTTTTGACGTTTTTCTGCTGGTGGCCATTTTGTTTTTTGACGTCATATTTGGAGACTTTTCGGTGCGCAGAAATTGTCCAACTTTTGATATGTTGTTCTCCACATCAAATACTACAAGAAAATGTCATAAAACGTTTTTTTGCAATTATTTTGGGGTTACGTGGTATATTGACTCTACGAACTGCCATCTGCTTGGAAATCAACCAACATCACCGCTTTGCACAAAAAAGGTGCAAAAACAGATCCTAGCAACTAAAGACCAATCAGCCTTCTCCCAATTATCAGCAAAGTCATGGAATCCATCATTGCTTCGGATATGAAATCTTTCCTCTTCTCCAATGGCTTGATCTCTGATCATCAATTTGGTTTCAGACCAGGTCACTCTACTCTGGACATGCTGCTTCTGTTGTCTCAACAATGGATGGAGGTCTTCAATGCCAAACAGGAAATTAGAGCTGTCTCCCTCGACATATCACGTGCCTTCGATACGGTCTGGCACCCCGCTCTGCTCACCAAACTCTCCTCCTTTGGTATCCATGGAAACCTCCACGCATGGCTGGCGGACTTCCTCTCTAGTCGTAGTCAACGTGTGGCCCTGAATGGGTTTCTCTCATCTCCTCTTCCTGTTCAGGCTGGAGTTCCCCAAGGCAGTGTACTGGGCCCTGTGCTTTTTCTGGTCTTCATCAATGATCTCTCTGACTCTCTTGAAAATCCTCTCTATCTCTTTGCTGATGACTCCACTCTCTGCCGCTCCATGCCTCATCCCTCAGATCGGCAGTCTGCAGCCTCCTCACTCTCTGCAGACCTGGACAAAATCAGACTGGGCAAACAAGTGGAACATGTCTTTCAATCCTGACAAATCTCACACTCTTACGATGTCTCTCCGAAAAGACCGACTGGACAACCCTCCCATCCACTTTCTCAACAATCCTCTCCAAGAAGTTCTGTCGCTCAAGCTTTTGGGTCTCATTATCTGCCATGATCTTTTTTTTTCTTTTTGTTTTGCTTTTTTTTTTGTTTTCTTTTTTGTTTTCTTTTTTTTTTGGATACTGAATCGAGGCTCGTGAAAGAGCTAACATTTACTTCACAAACAAATCAACCAGACAAACAAAATATATGAAAAGAGGGAGCGGAAAACAAGATGGGGAGAGAAGGGGAAGCACATAAACACAACATTTGAGAGCAGGGAGATGTGTGGAAGGGAGAGGGCTTGGGGGGAGGAGGTGTGGGAAGGGGGTGGGGGGTGGAGGGAGAAGTATAAAACACAAGGACACCAAGGACTTCCAGGACAGAAGTTGGTATTTCAAAAAAGTGGAATTGGGGTGAAATTAGCGGGGGTAGAAAAGATGAAGGTTATGGAAGGGGGAAGATAAGAGATGGTGGTGAACAGCTGTTTTAAAGACCTGGAGGGTGGAGTGGGATTGAAGAGAGTGAGGGAGTTTGTTCCAGAGGCGGGAGAAAAGAGGAGTGAAGGTGAGCAGAGAGTCTTGATTTTGGCAGTTTGACCATAAGAGGGTTGCAGGCAGATCTTGTGCGACCTGTAGGAATATTTGCAGGACAGAGCCCAGAGAGAGCTGGGGGGGCAAGGCCAGAGAGGAGTCGGTAGAAGATGGAAAGACCACCAACCTGCCTGCGGTGAGTGAGTCAGAGGCCCTTGGAGTTAGCTTCATCACGGGAGATTCCAATGATTCTGAATGCTTTGGTTTCAACAGCGTGAAGACGAGCTAGGTGTGAGGCAGGAGCACCAGCCCAGAGGGGAGAGCAGTATTCCATTGAGCTGCGGATGAAAGCCTTGTATGTGGTGAGGAGCTCAGGTGTGCCAAGGAAGTACTTCGCACGACGGAGGATGCCCAGTCGTCGACTGGCTTTGGAGGCCAGATTTGAAATGTGGTTTTCCCAGGAAAGATCATGGCAGATAGTGAGACCCAAAAGCTTGAGTGACAGAACTTCTTGGAGAGGATTATTCAGAAAGTGGATGGGAGGGTTGTCCAGTCGGTCTTTTCGGAGAGACATCGTAAGAGTGTGAGATTTGTCAGGATTGAAAGACATGTCCCACTTGTTTGCCCAGTCTGTGATTTTGTCCAGGTCTGCAGAGAGTGAGGAGGCAGCAGACTGCCGATCTGAGGGATGAAGAATGGAGCGACAGAGAGTAGAGTCATCAGCAAAGAGATACAGAGGATTTTCAAGAGAGTCAGAGAGATCATTGATGAAGACCAGAAAAAGCACAGGGCCCAGAACACTGCCTTGTGGAACTCCAGCCTGAACAGGAAGAGGAGATGAGAGAAACCCATTCAGGGCCACACGTTGACTACGACTAGAGAGGAAGTCCGCCAGCCATGCGTGGAGATTTCCATGGATACCAAAAGAGGAGAGTTTGGTGAGCAGAGCGGGGTGCCAGACCGTATCGAAGGCACGTGATATGTCAAGGGAGACTGCTCTAATTTCCTGTTTGGCATTGAGGACCTCCATCCATTGTTGAGAAAGCAGAAGCAGCATGTCCAGAGTAGAGTGTCCAGGTCTGAAACCAAATTGATGATCAGAGATCAAGCCATTGGAGAAGAGGAAAGATTTCATATCTGAAGCAATGATGGATTCCATGACTTTGCTGATAATTGGGAGAAGGCTGATTGGTCTGTAGTTGCTGGGATCTGTTTTTGCACCTTTTTTGTGAAAAGCGGTGATGTTGGCAGATTTCCAAGCAGATGGAAGATGGCCTTGAGCAAAAGAGAGGGTGATGAGAACAGAGAGAGGGAGTGAAAGAGCGGAAGAACAGGATTTTAGGACCCGTGGGCTGATGCCGTCAGGTCCAGTTGCAGAATCCGAGTCGAGGGTTGACAGAAACTTTTCCACCTTGTCAGGAGGAAAGGACACAGAGTCCAGGAGCAGCTGGGTACGGTGGGTACAGAGAGGGATGGGTTTGGGACACAAGATTTAGAGGCAAACACAGAGTTGAGGCATTCAGCTTTTTCATGTGCGGAGTCAGCCGTGTGGCCATTTGAGGTGAGGGAGGGGATGGAGGTGGAACAAACACCAGAAACAGATTTCACCAGATGCCACCAGGATTTGGAAGAGGGAGACAGATAAGAGAGCTCGGTCCTGAGAACGGAGAGATATTGTTTCCTGGCTCTCCTGAGGGTGGACACACACTTGTTTCGGGCTTTGTGAAAGGAAATGAGATTTCCTTCCGTTGGATTTGCTTTCCAGGAGACGAAAGCAAGTTGTTTCTGGGCAATAGCATCACCACAAGATTCCGTGTACCATGGAAGGGAGGAAGGGTATGACAACAGAAGACGAGATGGGATAAATCTGTGCATGAGAGAGAGCAGTTTGCTTTGGAAGAATTCCCAGGAAGAATTTATGTCAACGGCAGTAGAGATGGGAGACCAGTCCAGATGATTTATGGCTGCTTGAAGACCGTGCCAGTTGGCCTAAGTGAAATGCCAGACTCGTCGACGCTGAGGAGGCTCTCTGAGAATGGTCAGAGAGATGTCCACTTTAACAAGCACATGATCAGAAGAGCCGATTGGAGCAGAAGAAGAGCAGCAGACATTTTCAGGGAAGTTAGTCATAACCAAGTCCAGAAGAGAAGATGCTCCGTTGACTGAAATCCGGGTCGGGAAATTGACAGATTGTGTCAGTCCCAGTGAGTCACAGAAGTCCTTTGCTGAAGAGCCATGGCTGGTGAGAGAGGTACCCACACCCAGCCAACTGGCATGGTGACAGTTGAAATCACCACATATGAGGAAGAGAGAGTTGGGATGGGTAGATAGAAGTTGGTCCATATTCTCAGACAGCGAGATGTAGATGGAGTCATCACTGTTTGGTGGACGGTACAACACACATATGAACAAAAGGTGGGAGCGAAGGGGAAGCCGTAGCCAAAGGTATCTTTCTTGGGAAAACCACATTTCCAAGCTGGCCTCCAAAGCCAGTCGCCGACTGGGCATCCTCCGTCATGCGAAGTCCTTCCTCGACACACCTGAGCTCCTCACCACATACAAGGCTTTCATCCGCAGCTCAATGGAATACTGCTCTCCCCTCTGGGCTGGTGCTCCTGCCTCACACCTAGCTCGTCAACCAAAGCGTTCAGAATCATTGGAATCTCCCGCGATGACGCTATCTCCGAGGGCCTTTCACTTACTCACCGCAGGCAGGTTGGTGTTCTTTCCGTCTTCTACCGACTCCTCTCTGGCCTTGCCCCCCCAGCTCTCTCTGGGCTCTGTCCCCCAAATATTCCTACAGGTCGCACAAGATCTGCCTGCAACCCTCTTATGGTTAAACTGCCAAAATCAAGACTCTCTGCTCACCTTCACTCCTTCATTCCTCTTTTCTCCCGCCTCTTGGAACAAACTCCCTCACTCTCTTCAATCCCACTCCTCCCTCCAGGTCTTTAAAACGGCTGTTCACCACCATCTCTTATCTTCCCCAATCCAAAACCTTGATCTTTTCTACCCCCGCTAATTTCACACTAAATCCACTTTTTTGAGGTGACTTTTGACTTCTTTCCTGGAAGTCCTTGGTGTCCTTGCGTTTTATACCTATCCTGCCTCCCCGCAGGCCCTCTCCCTCCCACACATCTCCCGATGTCCCTGCTCTCAAATGTTTGTGTGCTTCCTCCCCTTCTCTCCCCATCTTGTCGACCGCTCCCCTTTTTATATACTTTGTTTGCTTGTTTGTTTGATTTGTTTGTTTGATAAATGTTAGCTCTTTCACGAGCCTTGACTCTGTATACAAAAAAAAACAAAAACAACAACAAAAAAGTCATGTTGAGGTCAAGTTTCCAAAATCGTTATTTTTCATCCGATAGCTGTGAAAGTTGAAGAGCATTTGCATATTGAGTCACTGAATTGGGAAATCAACTATTTTTGAGGTCAAACGGTCAAAGGTCTACTCAAGGTCAAACTTCTAAAATCATCAATTTTCATCTGCAAATCAATCGTCATCCAATTTACCCGAGATATGATTAAGATTGTCAATTTCAATCTTTATGGAATGGACAATTTAATGTCTCAATGGCAACTTTTATTGGAGGGTGCGGGGGTGGATTTTGCAAGTATCGTGCTCCACTCGACGTCTTTCTTGTTTGATTATTTGTCTGGTTGTTTATGAACAGGCTATCTCAAAGAGTTGTGGACAGATTCGGATGAAATTTGATGGAGAGGTTGAGTATGTGGCAAGGATGAAATTATTATATTTCAGTGAAGATCCGAATCAGGATCCGGATGAATGAATTAATGAATATTACGAGATACGAGATATCGGAGATATCGAGATATCTATCGGATACGAGAGTTATTTAAATTATTTGAGTGATTCTTCTCCATTGAGTGAAAGGGCCAAATACTATATGTTGCATGATTTTGAAAAAAGTTGTGGATGACTGATAAAAGTTGGTGGATGTGTTGGGTAAGTGTCAAGAACAAGCCGATTAGTTGATGGTTCAGGTCCATCATGGAGTGAGCATTTCGGTCCCAAAGTTAAGAAAATGATTTTTGGTATATGATAGCCGACCTGTTTCTCATTATTGTCAAAATCCATGTTGGATATGGTAAATCTTTGTTTGAAATTGTTATTATCACAATGAACATTGATGCACATTTTTGTGTACTGCAGCTGAGACACATTGGAAACGATGAGGTGCACATCATCTGGTCCGAGCACACACGAGATTACCGCCGAGGAATTGTTCCGACAGAGTTTGGTGATGTTCTCATCATCATCTATCCAACCAGGAATCACCTTTTCAGCATTCAAATAATCAAGAAGCCTGAGGTACATACATAAAAATAACTGAAAGCATATTAATTTGTTTATTTTTAATATTGTTATTTATTTTATTCATCTGTGCATTTCATTGAAAGAGTTTGGGACATCCCCTTTAAAATGCAACTACTGTGAGCTGACTATGACATCACTGGTTCATTAGGAGAGTGGGCAAGGTTTGGATCCTTATCTGAATGTCTGGGGGCTGGCAGGATGGCCTAGAGTTACATACTCACCTCTGAGCCGTCTATCCTGGGGTTGAATCTCGACCCAGCTATAAACTGTCATCCTGGTGTCTCGCAGGCACGGCGAGGCATCAATGTGTGCGTGCCGTCCTTCAGATGGACATTAAACTGGGTGTCTCGTCTGCCGGCATTATCATTGATGGACGTTAAAGATCCCACAGAAGAGTAGGCGAGCTATTGCTGGTACCCTGGATAAAATGCAAATTCCAGGACTAACCTACAGGGGGCACTGCATCAGCGGCAGAGCCATGCCCCCCTCAGCCAATGATGTTACTTGCAGCCATGTGTTGCATAAAAAAGAAGAAGAATGAATGTTATTGTAAAAATGATTCTGTAACTATGAACATTAATAAAATGAGAACAGGGATCTGTTCTACTGAAACCCAAATGATACAATGCAGATATCCCACTGAAAAGGTTGTATACACATTAAACATGGCATGAGCACGATTCTACAATGTGCTCTCTCACTTAACACTTGTACAACACAAACAACATTGTGCGACACTTTTGTTATAAACTTGCTGCACATATTTAACTGAATGCAGAAACTTTTTGTTGCAGTCATTTTAATTTGTGTAGCAATTTTTTTCAAGGTTTTCTCCCTTTTGTGATGGGGATAGGTAGCATTTGAATACCGGAAGGCATTAAAAATCGATCAGGATGTGTAAACAGGCATCACTTATCAAACTAACTAGGCACAGCACAGCAGGTACAGTTCTCCTTCCAGAGGTATGGCAGGTTGATTTCTTCCCTGAAGGTCATTCATGGGCCAGCTGGGTTTTTAATCATGGTCTGAAAGTGACGTGGTAATTCAGCCAGGATTGGCCTCTTGTACACCGCACCTTTCCTATGCCATCTCTAGGCGCTGCATGACATCATTGTCAGGCACCGAGGGGGGCTCGGCAATGACGCACGCTGAAAGGGAGTACTCGGTTTTCAATCTGGTTGTTTGTTTGTTTGCTGTCTTGTTTTCTTGTTACTTGGCAAAAAAAAAAAATTGCAACTACAGTGGAACCTTGACTTATGAGTTTAATTCGTTCTGTGACCGAGCTCGTAACTCAAATTGCTCGTTTCTCAAATCAAATTTCCCCATTAAAATGCATTGAAATGCTATTAATCCGTTCCAGCCCGCCAAAAACCACACCAATTTTTTTTTTTAATATACGGTATATATAAAAATATCTCGCGCTTTATATTTCACCTGTATGCAGCATACAAGTTGGCAGGATGGCCTGGACTGGAGGTACGCACACTTGACTCTAAAGTCTAAACTGTCCAGCCTGGGTTTGAATCCCGACCCAGCTATAACCTGTCATGGGTGAATCACAGGCAGGGTGATTCATCAATGTGTGTACCGCTAAACTGGGCGCCCCGTTTGCGTCCCATTAGTTGTTGGATGTTAAGGATCTCACCGTGTTTTCCACAAAGAGAAGGCGAGCTATCGCCGGCACTCTGAACAAGTTGTGGCCTGGCATGCTCTTCTCCTCTGCCGTTATATACGTCCTCCTCGGCATCTTTTTCCAGAAGAGCCCTGTCTCGTCACAGTTGAAGATTTGCTGGGGGATGTATCGTTCGGCTTCTATCAGTTCGGCAAAAGTTATAATAAAATCTTCAGCTGCCTTCACATCCGCCTCACCAAGTCGACAACACGCACACCTCGCTCATGTTTTTCGACGATTGCGTGTTTTATATCCAAGCACATCATCCTCTTCTTCTTCTCAGTTATAATAAAATCTTCAGCTGCCTTCACATCCGCCTCACCAAGTCGACAACACGCACACCTCGCTCATGTTGTTCGACGATTGCGTGTTTTATAGCCAAGCTCATCATCCTCTTCTTCTTCTCAGCACTGCACTTGGCACTCACTTTCTTAGGCCCCATGGTTAAAACTAAGAAATTTTCCAAAATAACCAACATGCGAAAACAAAAATGCAGCGCTATACAGCAGAGATACTGTACTTGCACGGCAAGATAACCACGTGACCGGAACCCACCTGGTGGCGTAAACTCAAAATAACCAACATGCGAAAACAAAAATGCAGCGCTATACGGCAGAGATACTGTACTTGCACGGCAAGATAACCACGTGACCAGAACCCACCTGGTGGCGTAAACTCAAAATAACCAACATGCGAAAACAAAAATGCAGTGCTATACGGCAGAGATACTGTACTTGCACGGCAAGATAACCACTTGACCAGAACCCACCTGGTGGCGTAAACTCAAAATAACCAACATGCGAAAACAAAAATGCAGCGCTATACGGCAGAGATACTGTACTTGCACGGCAAGATAACCACGTGACCGGGTGGCGAAAGCTCGTAACTCAGATCTCGGCTCGCATCTCAAAGCAATAAACCGCCCGAGCAACGGCTCGTATCTCGAAAAACTCGTAAGTTGGGGCACTCGTAAGTCAAGGTTCCACTGTATGTTGATCACTCCGGTTTGTGTGTGTGTGTATTTGTTTGTTTATCCGCTCACTTATGCTTGCCAACAGGTCACAATTTTAAACCGATCTTTATGAAACTTCACCAAATGGTAGAGTTTGTGGTCCGACAAAATCCTATATATTTTTGATGTCAAAAGGTCAACATAGGCCAAAGGTCAACAACTTTTTTTCGAATTTCTAAAATCCTCAATTTTCATCCGATTGACTTGGAATTTGAATGTGATTTTCATATCGGCGAACTGAATTCAAACACGAACTATTTTTGAGATCAAAATAGGCCAAAAGGTCAACATAGGCCAAAGGTGAACCACTTTTTTCAAATTTGTAAAATCCTCAATTTTCATCCGATTGACTTGATATTTGAATAGGATTTTCATATCGGCTAACTGAATTCAACCACCAACTATTTTTGAGGTCAACATAGGCTAAAAGGTCAACAAAGGCCAAAGGTCAACAACAATTTAAAATTTCTAAAATCCTCAATTTTCATCCGATTGACTTGAAATTTGAATATGATTTTCATATCAGCTTACTGAATTCAATCACCAACTATTTTTGAGGTCAACATTGGCCAACATTGGTAGGAGGAGACCTAAATGGACATGTGGGAAGGAGTATGGACGGTTTTGAGGGAGTTCATGGGGGTCACGGATATGGTGTGAGAAATGGAGAAGGTGAAAGGATTTTGGAGTTTGCTGATGGAGCTGATTTGTTGATTTGTAATACTCAGTTCCAGAAAGAGGATAATAAGCTTGTTACATACACGTCAGGTGGGTCGACGACAACCGTTGACTACCTGATGGTGCGTAGGCGAGATAGGGGGCACCTCCGGGACACAAAGGTGATCCCGGGGGAGGAGGCTGTTTCACAGAACCACTTGGTTGTCTGCGACATAAGGGTGAAAGGTGCGAGGAGAGCTCGGCGGGTGAAGTACCAACCGAGAATGAAGGTGTGGAGGTTGAAAGAGGTGACAGTGAGGGAGGCATTAAAAGAGAGGCTGAATATGGCAGAGGATGATGTGGTTGAGCTTGAAAGTGGTTGGATGTCAATGAAAGATAGTCTGTTGGGAGCCGTTGGTGAGGTATGTGGATGGACAAAAGGACCACCGAGGTACTCGGAAACATGGTGGTGGGATGATGAAGTTGGAAAGGGGATTGACGAGAAGAGGAAGAAGTTCAAGGAGTGGCAGAAGGTGAAGGGTATGGGGCAGAAAAGGCAGAGCATGAAAGTTAGAAGGCTGCAAAGAAAGAGGTAGCAAAGGCGCAGGAGGCATGTCGGAAAATGTTCGGAGAACGCTTGGATTCGGAAGAGGGTCAGAGAACGGTATTCAGGATTGCAAAGCAGATAGCAAAAGAGAGGTGTGATGTGATGGGGGTGAGTTGCTTGAAGGATGAAGTGGGACAAATCGTTGTGGATCCAGATGGAATTAAAGGAAGATGGAAGAGATATATGGAAATGCTGTTGAATGCAGAGAATGAACGGGATGGCAACATCGAGAGTAACCCAGTTTTCGGACCGGCAGAGAAGATAACCGAGAAGGAAGTTGAGGAAGCGATAAAAGCAATGAAGAGTGGAAAAGCGGGAGGGCCGACGGGAGTTGTGGGAGATATGTTGAAAGCAGCGGGAAGTTGGGGTGTGAAGAGAATGACTGAGATCTGCATTCTGGTGGTGAGAGATGGCCGCATTCCAGTGGATTGGGAACTGAGTACCCTCGTCCCTCTATACAAGGGGAAAGGTGACCCTCTGGACTGTGGCTCGTATCGAGCGATAAAGTTATTGGAGCATGGAATGAAGGTATTGGAAAGGGTGTTGGAGAGGGGGAAAAAGAAGAAAGTGAAGATCGACGAAATGCACCTTGGATTTATGCCAGGAAGAGGAACGATATATGCGCTTTTTATTGTGAGGCAGTTGCAGGAGAAGTACATGGAGAAGAGGAAGAAGTTGTTTCTTGGGTTTGTTGATCTGGAGAAAGCATTCGATAGGGTTCCACGTGAAGTAGTGACATGGGCATTGAGGAAGTTAGGAGTGGAGGAATGGTTGATCAGAGTAGTGATGGCAATGTACAAAAGAGCGTGCACAGCTGTAAGGAAGAAGGACGGGAACAGTGGTGAGTTTGAGGTGAAGGTGGGAGTGCATCAGTGGTCAGTACTAAGCCCACTACTATTTATAGCTATGATGGAGGTGCTGGCTCAGAACGTACCGTGGGAGTTGTTGCATGCAGATGATCTGGTGTTGATTGCAGAAAGTATGGATGGACTGAAGGAGAAGATGAACAAGTGGAAGGAATGTATGGAGACAAAAGGTCTGAAGGTAAATATCGGAAAAACGAAGGTGATGGCAAATGGTAAAGCATGTGGTGAGGTGGAAAGAACTGGGAAGTGGCCATGTGCTGTGTGCAGGAAGGGTGTCAGAGTGAATTCCATTCAATGTACAATGTGTGCTGAGTGGGTTCATCAAAAATGTAGTGGTCTGAGAGGGTCATTAACCAGTGTGGCAGCTACATTCAAGTGCAAGGTGTGCACAGAGGGAGCTGCAGATGGAGGAAATGTTGAGTTCGATCTTGGAGATGGCAGGAAGCTGGAAGGTGTGAAAACATTTTGTTACCTAGGAGACATGCTGAATGGAGAAGGTGGATGTGCATGGAAGAAGTTTCATGAACTGAGTGGCGTGCTGACGAGGAGGGGAGTGTCGTTGAAGCTGAAGGGAAAGGTGTATGCTGCATGTGTGAGAAGTGTTATGATTTATGTGAGCGAGACATGGGTAATGCTGGAAAGGGTGGAAATGCGAATGGTTCAGTGGATGTGTGGAGTATCGTTGAGAGAGAGGAAGGCAAATGATGAATTGCAAAATATGATGGGAATCGAGCCTGTGATGAATGCTGTGAAGAGAAACAGTTTGAGATGGTTTGGTCACTTGTTGAGGAAGGATGAAGGTGACTGGTTGAGAAGAGTGATGGAAATGAATGTGGAAGGAAGTACAGGACGGGGAAGACCGAGAAAGACTTGGCTAAAGATGGTCGAAGAAGAAATGCGGGCAAGGGGGTTAACAAGGGGAGATGCAGAAAATAGGGCAAAATGCAGAAGATTGTCATGGGGACCGCAAGGCTAACCCCCGCTCTTGCAGGGAAACTGGCCTTAAAATGCCTGTTGTATTGGCCAAAAGGTCAACATAGGCCAAATTTCTAAAATTGACAATTTTCATCTGATTAACTTAAAGTTTGAAGACGATTTGCATATCAGGTCACTGAATTCAACCACTAATTGTCCCCCGTCGCACCGCGGAGTGAAAGGACTACGGTTTTCCCCTCCGTCTGTGTGTGAGTGCGTCCGTGCATGCGTCCGTTCGTCCGTGCGTGCGTCCGTTCGTGCGTGCGTGCGTAAGCGAAGGACCAAATTATAATTTGGTGTGTGGCTGCAACCCACGTCAAAATCCAAGATGGCCGCCGCCATGTATGTCTGACGCCATGTATGTCAACCTTGTGAGCGGAATATCTTTAAAAATAAGCGAAGTACCAACTTCTAATCTGGTGTGTGGGTGTATCTAGACATAAGGAAGAACGCTATTGAAAATTGCGTCGCCACGTCAAAATCCAAGATGGCCGCCTTGCATCTTCCACTTTGTCAACTCACATCACTTCACCGACGGGGGACCTAGGCGTAACGCTTGTTATTTTTGAGGTCAAAAGGATGCTCCACTGAGTGCCATTCTACTTTGTTCTGTTTTGCCAAGTGTCGCTCGATGAGTGATTTTTCATTTGACTGTCCGTTTGTGAACAAGATATCTCAAAACGTTGTGGACGGATTCGGACGAAAAACGATACACGATACAAATTTTTCTTTTTTACAGATTTGGACGAAACTTGGTGGACCGGTTGGGTGTCTGACATGGACGATTCGATTCAATTTTGGTGAAGATCTGAATATGGATTCGGATATGGGAATTATTTAATTCTTAAGTGATTCTTCACCTTTGGGAGATCGGGCTAATACCAACATATAGCAGGATATCTCAAAAAGTTATGGACGGATTTGGATCAAACTTGGTGGAGATGTTGTGTGTGTGAAAAGGGCTAATCATTTCGCTTTTGGTGAAGATCTGAATTTGGATTCGGCTACAGGAGTTATTTAATTTTTAAGTGGACCAGATGGCATCAGCCCACGGGTCCTAAAATCCTGCTCTGCCGCTCTTTCACTCCCTCTCTCTGTTCTCTTCACCCTCTCTTTTGCTCATGGTCATCTGCCAGCATCTTGGAAATCAGCAAACATTACCGCTTTCCACAAAAAGGTGCAAAAACAGATCCATGCAACTACAGACCAATCAGCCTGCTCCCAATTTATCAGCAAAGTCATGGAATCCATCATTGCTTCGGATATCAAATCCTTCCTCTTCTCCAACGGCTTGATCTCTGATCATCAATTTGAATTCAGACCAGGGCATTCTACTCTGGACATGTTGCTTCTGCTGTCTCAACAATGGATAGAGGTCCTCAATGCCAAACAGGAATTCAGAGCTGTCTCCCTTGACATATCACGTGCCTTCGATACGGTCTGGCACCCAGCTCTGCTCACCAAACTCTCCTCCTATGGTATCCATGGAAATCTCCACTCATGACTTGTGGACTTCCTCTCTGGTCGAATCTGAATGGATTTCTCTCATCGCCCCTGCCTGTTCTGGCTGGTAGTGTTCTGGGCCCTGTGCTATTTCTGGTCTTCATCAATGATCTCTCCGACTCTCTGGAAAAGCCTCTCTGTCTCTTTGCTGATGACTCCACTCTCTGCCGCTCCATTCCTCATCCCTCAGATCGGCAGTCTGCAGACCTGGACAAAATCACAGACTGGTCAAACAAGTGGAACATGTCTTTCAATCCTGACAAATCTCACACTCCTACTATGTCTCTCCGAAAAGACCGACTGGACAACCCACCCATCCACTTTCTGAATAATCCTCTCCAAGAAGTTCTGTCACTCAAGCTTTTGGGTCTCACTATCTGCCATGATCTTTCTTGGGAAAACCACATTTCCAAGCTGGCCTCCAAAGCCAGTCGCCGACTGGGCATCCTCCATCGTGCGAAGTCCTTATTTGGCACACCTGAGCTCCTCACCACATACAAGGCTTTCATCCGCAGCTCAATGGAATACTGCTCCCTTCTCTGGGCCGGTGCTCCTGCCTCACACCTAGCTCGGCTTCACGCTGTTGAAACCAAAGCTTTCAGAATCATTGGAATCTCCTGCGATGAAGCTAACTTCGAGGGCCTTTCACTCACTCACCGCAGGCAGGTTGGTGGTCTTTCTGTCTTCTACTGACTCCTCTCCGGCCTTGCTCCCCCAGCTCTCTCTGTGCTCTGTCCCCCAAATATTCCTACAGGTCGCACAATATCTGCGAGCAACCCTCTTATGGTTAAACTGCCAAAATATAGGCTCTCTGCTCACCTTCACTCTTGCATTCCCCTTTTCTCCCGCCTCTGGAACAAACTCCCCCACTCCCTTCGATCCCACTCCTCCCTCCAGGTCTTCAAAAACAGCTGTTCACCACCATCTCTTATCTTCCCCCATCCAAAACCTTGATCTTTTCTACCCCTGATAATTCACCCCAGATACAGTTTTTTGAAATTCCAACTTCTTTCCTGGAAGTCCTTGCAGTGTCCATATGTTTTATACCTCTCCTACCTCCCCCCAAGCCCTCTTTTTTCTCCCGATGTCCCTGCTCTCAAATGTTGTGTTTCTGTCCTTCCCCCTCTCTCCCCATCTTGTCTACCGCTCCCCTTATTTTGTGTTTTATGTGTCGGCTTGACTTTTTGTGTGATTAATGTTGGCTCGTTCACGAGCCTCGATCTTGTATACAAAAAAAAAGAAAAAAAAAGTGATTGTTCACCATTGAGAGATCCGGTGAAAAGTAATATATATATATACACAAAGAATTAAGTTAAGCACCCCCCCCCCCCCCCCCGTTTTTTTACAACCTCGCACATTACAAGTTTGTTGTCGTCAAAACAGTGTAATATACCCATGTTATTGCTATATTTTCTGGAGAAGTGATATTATGGTCACATAAAAACATAACAATCATGCCGTTTTCAATATTTTATTCTGAATAATTTAAGGTGAAATTTTTGGGGAATTTTAGGCATATTTTCACCTCAATTTAAGTATGGAGCTATAGGTCCATCACGGACAGTGTGGATGACGTTTATGTTTTCTAACGTACAGTCATTGTTCTGAGAAGACCTCTAGCGATCTTTGCGTCAATAACGTGTGTAGGACCCACGTGATCGGATCACTGACTCAACCCTACGTCTCATAGACCCTGTAAGCCGTCGTATGCGTTGCTGTGGCAGGTTGTTCCATTCCCGATGTAATGCACGTTCCAATTCATCCAGATTGGCTATTGGAGGGACCATCTTCGCAATTTGTCGTCCCAACATGTCCCGAACGTGCATTACATCGGGAATGGAACAACCTGCCACAGCAACGCATACGACGGCTTACAGGGTCTATGAGACGTAGGGTTGAGTCAGTGATCCGATCACGTGGGTCCTACACACGTTATTGACGCAAAGATCGCTAGAGGTCTTCTCAGAACAATGACTGTACGTTAGAAAACATAAACGTCATCCACACTGTCCGTGATGGACCTATAGCTCCATACTTAAATTGAGGTGAAAATATGCCTAAAATTCCCAAAAAATTTCACCTTAAATTATTCAGAATAAAATATTGACAACGGCATGATTGTTATGTTTTTATGTGACCATAATATCACTTCTCCAGAAAATATAGCAATAACATGGGTATATTACACTGTTTTGACGACAACAAACTTGTAATGTGCGAGGTTGTAAAAAAACGGTGGGGGTGCTTAACTTAATTCTTTGTGTATATATATAACATGATATTTAAAAATGTTATGGACGAGTTATGACTGAACTTGGTGGATGAGTTGGTTATGTGACAATAACAAGCCGATTATATTTCGGTTCAGGTCCGAATCCAGATCCGGCGTATCAGTGGGATACAAAACAAAAACTGTTCACCAGGCGGATGTATGCGCTCTCCTGCCGTTCTAGTTTTCACAATGAAAACGCCGATGAGCTTTGAATCCCATTCATGTACAAATCTCACAATTATTTCTTTCTCTTGAGGACTTCTCAATATATCAGAAAATATTGTTTCTCCTGAAACGGAAAATAACAATCAATATTCACAACAAACTAAAACTTACAAGTCTAATGCATATATATATATATATATATATATTCATATCAAATTTATGTCAGTGCAGTATTTAAAATAACAATAAAGCAATTCAACGTTTCTTTTTGGTATAATCATGTTCGGACACCGTGTAAATGCCAGTTGAGCAATTGTGTCTGAATGGGGTAAATGTCATAACCACAGCACGTATAATGCTGAATACCTAATTTAAGAGTTATTTGGTCCATCTGGACACTGCATGTCCACACATATCGATATTCACACAATTTCGAGTTTTGTGCATTTTTGACCCCAGCGTGCATGGGTGGTGTATAGGCTCAGAGTTTCTGGTTCCCACACTTACTGTAAGTAAAAAAAAAAAAACACAAACTATTCCGTCAATTTCATTGAACATAGAATTACCTTTTCATTTACTTCAATGAGAAACCTTGTACAGTATTAACAGTCAGTGACTTATGCGGACTTGGAGTTGTAAGGGGGGTGGGCAGGGGGTGAAGTGTGTGTGTTAATTGAATCTTAATGGTTTTGCCTTTTGGCGTTGGCTTGACGGTTAGGTGGCCCGCTTGAGATCTTGGGGTCCTGAGTTTGAGCCCCCGTCATATTGTTGAATTAGCACCAGGTGCGTTGGCTCAGCCTGTCATCTTTCCGAGGTTGGCAAAATGAGTACCAGATGATTGGTAATGGGGGTAAGGAGGCATTGCTTCAGCGGTACAGCCGTGCCCCGGAAGATGATGCAGCCAAGTGGCCACAGGCTGTATGCAGACCACCACCAAACCCCGACCTCTTCCTTCCTTCTTGCCTATGTAATAAATAGATCAATCTTAATCAGATTATTATTCAGTGACTTGTTACTGCCCAATGCTGGTTATATTGCATAGCATATGAACAGCTTTTTTAAGCCACCAATCATTACAACTCGGTTTTTGTATTCATTATAAAATTACAACTTTGACTATGACAGTACTGTATACTGTAAAAGGATGCATTCACGGTACTTGTGAATCTACGGGCCTTGATACAAGTTTAAATCGTCTTATTAAAGGTTTGTAAATTGTGAAAACTTTCCCATGTTATGCTGTTTGGCTGAACCCGCATCATCACCCATCCTTTCATCCCCTGTCCTTACCTACAATCTTTATTGGCGCTGAGGAAGCGCCTTTAGCGATTGACTTCCAGCCAGTGTAACGCTAATTCCTGTCACAGGAATTCTGAGATCATATAAGTGGGCGTGGCAGTTCCTGATTGGTTCGTGTTGGGGAACGCCTTCTCGCTGCCGACGTGACGTAAATTCGCGCACGCGCACTGGTGATTGGCGCTGAGGAAGCGCCTCTAGCGAATGACTTCCAGCCAGTGTAACGCTAATTCCTGTCACAGGAATTCTGAGATCATATAAGTGGGCGTGGCAGTTCCTGATTGGTTCGTGTTGGGGAACGCCTTCTCGCTGCCGACGTGACGTAAATTCGCGCACGCGCACTGGTGAAGCTTACTCGATCGTACTCGATCCCATATTACATGTACTTTCATTGCATACAAATTATACTTCCTCCTAGAAATTCCATGCCCGAACCTCAGCGCAATCCAAGAGGATTCACTTGTTTCCACCATTAACCCTTCCAAGCCCAACCCTTTTACTTGCAGGTTGCAGTGTTAACTTCGCTCCTCTCTCCCCTCTTTTCTTGTTCATTCATTTTCTTGCTTATTGTGTCCAAGAGTTTTCTTGTCGACAAAAAACCATTTACCGATAATGTTGGCAGAGAGGCATTTGTGGGTTCTTTTTCTTTTTGTTCACAAATTTTGGCATTTTGCTGATATTGTTTTTTGTGTTGTTGTTGTTTGTCTTAGGTTCCCTTCTTTGGTCCACTTTTCGATGGAGCCATTGTGGATGATAAGATTCTGCCCAGTCTAGTTCGTGCCACAGCGATCAATGCCAGCCGGGCCCTGAAGTCACTCATCCCGCTCTACCAGAACTTGTATGCTTTCTATTGTTGTTTTAAAGATGCGAGAGTTCTGTTGGTATCAGTGGAAGTGGCTCGTCACAGACGGAGATGTGCTGAAGATCCAAAACTTATTTGGTTTGAAAATCATTTTCCAGGAAAGTGCAACAGGGATTTTGTAAGTTTTGTAATGTCAGTACAATGTACATTAACATACTCTGCGTGTTTGCCCTTCTATGAGGCTTCGTTACAACAAACTCAACAACATGCATTTTAAGGCCATTTTCCCTGCTAGAGCGGGGGTTGGCCTTGCGGTTCCCATGACAATCTTCTCCATTTTGCCCTATTTTCTGCATCTCCCCCTTGTTAACCCCCTTGCCCGCATTTCTTCTTCCACCATCTTTAGCCAAGTCTTACTCTGTCTTCCCCGTCCTCTACTTCCTTCTCCATTCATTTCCGTCACTCTTCTCAACCAGTCACTTTCATCCTTCCTCAACACATGACCAAACCATCTCAACCTGTTCCTCTTCACAACATCAATCACAGGCTCTATTCCCATCATCTTTCGCAATTCATAATTTGTCTTCCTCTCTCTCAACGATACTCCGCACATCCACCGAACCATTCGCATTTCCACTCTTTCCAGCCTTCGTTGCTGCTCTACGTTCATTACCCATGTCTCGCTCCCATAAATCATAACACTTCTCACACATGCAGCATACACCTTTCCCTTCAGCTTCAACGACACTCCCCTCCTCGTCAGCACGCCACTCAGTTCCCGAAACTTCTTCCATGCACATCTCACTCCAGCAACCGTTGCCGAGTCTGATCCACCTTCTCCATTCAGCATGTCTCCGAGGTAGCAAAATGTTTTCACACCTTCCAGCTTCACGCCGTCTCCAAGATCCAACTCAACATTTCCTCCATCTGCAGCTCCCTCTGTGCATACCTTACACTTGAATGTAGCTGCCACACTGGTTAATGACCCTTTCAGACCACTACATTTTTGATGAACCCACTCAGCGCACATTGTACATTGAATGGAGTTCACTCCGACACCCTTCCTGCACACAGCACACGGCCACTTCCCAGTTCTTTCCACCTCACCACATACTTTACCACTTGCCATCACCTTCATCTTTCCGATATTCACCTTCAGACCTTTTGTCTCCATACATTCCTTCCACTTGTTCATCTTTTCCTTCAGTCCATGCATACTTTCCGCAATCAACACCAGATCATCTGCATACAACAACTCCCACCGAAAACCCTCCTTTACGTTCTGAGCCAGCACCTCCATCACAGCTACAAATAGTTGTGGACGTAGTACCGACCCCTGATGCACTCCCACCTTCACCTCAAACTCACCACTGTTCCCGTCCTTCATCCTTACAGCTGTGCGCACTCTTTTGTACATTGCCATCACTACTCTGATCAACCATTCCTCCACTCCTAACTTCCTCAATGCCCATGTCACTACTTCGCGTCGAATGCTTTCTCCAGATCAACAAACCAAGAAACAACCTCTTCCTCTTCTACATGTAGTTCTCCTGCAACTGCCTTACAATAAAAAGTGTCTGTCGTGCCTCTTCCTGGCATAAATCCAAACTGCATTTCGTCAATCTTCACTTTCTTCCTTATCCTCCTCTCCAACACCTTTTCCAATACCTTCATTCCATGCTCCAATGACTTCATCACTCGATACAAGCCACAGTCCAGAGGGTCACCTTTCCCCTTGTATAGAGGGACGAGGGTACTCAGATCCCAATCCACTGGAATGCGGCCTTCTTTCACCACCAGATTTCAGATCTCTGTCATTCTCTTCACACTCCAACTTCCTGCTGCCTTCAACATATCTCCCACAACTCCCGTCGGCCCTCCCGCTTTTCTACTCTTCATTGCTTTTATCGCTTCCTCAACTTCCTTCTCAGTTATCTTCTCTGCCGGTCCTAAAACTTGGTTACTCTCTATGTTGCCATCCCATTCATTCTCTGCATTCAACAGTATTTCCATATATCTCTTCCATCTTCCTTTATTTCCATCTGGGTCCACAACGATTTGTCCCACTTCATCCTTCAAGCAACTCACCCCCATCACATCACACCTCTCTTTCGCTATCTGCTTTGCAATCCTGAATACCGCTCTCTGACCCTCTTCCGAATCCAAGCGTTCTCCGAACATTTTCCGACATGCCTGCTGCGCCTTTGCTACCTCTTTCTTTGCAGCCTTCTTGGCTGCCTTTAATCTTTCATGCTCTGCTTTTTCTGCCCCCGTACCCTTCGCCTTCTGCCACTCCTTGAACTTCTTCCTCTTCTTGTCAATCCTCTTTCCAACTTCATCATCCCACCACTATGTTTCCGAGTGCCTCGGTGGTCATTTTGTCCATCCACATACCTCACCAACAGCTCCCAACAGACTATCTTTCATTGACATCCAACCACTTTCAAGCTCAACCACATCAGCCTCTACCATACTCAGCCTCTCTTTTAGTGCCTCCCTTACTGTCACCTCTTTCAACCTCCACACCTTCATTCTCGATTGGTACTTCACCTGCCGAGCTCTCCTCGCACTTTTCACCCTTATGTCGCAGACAACCAATTGGTGCTGTGAAACAGCCTCCTCCCCCGGGATCACCTTTGTGTCCCGAGGTGCCCCCTATCTCGCCTGTGCACCATCAGGTAGTCAACGGTTGTTGTCGACCCACCTGACGTGTATCTAACAAGTTTATTATCCCCTTTCTGGAACTGAGTATAACAAATCAGCTCCATCAGCAAACTCCAAAATCCTTTCACCTTCTCCATTTCTCACACCATATCCGTAACCCCCATGAACTCCCTCAAAACTGTCCATACTCCTTCCCACATGTCCATTTAGGTGTCCTCTTCCCACTACAACTTCCTCATCTTTCACGTTTAATTTCAAGTTTTCCTTAAAAATTAAAAACAGCCTGGTGTTGGGCTAGCGGCTAGGGTGCCAGCTTAGGATCCTAGGATCCTAGGTTCGAATCCCGGTCGATCGCTGAATTAACGCCAGGGGGGTTGACTCAGCCTGTCATCCTTCCGAGGTCGGCAAATTGAGTACCAGTTCACTGGTAATTCCCTGCTTGTCGTAAAAGGCGACAAAAAAGGGTTGGCGGCAGGAAGGGCATCCGGCCGTAAAACATTGCTTCAAAAAGGGGACCAAAAAACAACAACAACCACGGTCCCTGAAAAAGGCCAACCCCCGCTTTGCGGGGGAAAATGGCCTCTAAAGGTGTTTTTTTTATTTATTATTAACATTTAAAAACTCCTGTGTTTAACTCAAGTATGCTAACCTACAGACCATTTGTGAAAATATAATTATAAAAGAAACATGTTAGCAGATGTTGCACCACTTTCCTTTGGAAATCATATTAATTACTTGAAGAACAAAGCAAATGGATCACATCTTCTGGTTTGTTTCCAAATCACGTGGCCAAATTGTTTTGTCGTGTTAGTTCAAGGACAATCCTGATTTACCCAAAGTGCGTAAGGATATTTCCAAGCATGCAGTCCATACATTTTAGATATAACTTGCTGGATGCAAGTGGTAAAATATCACGATGGAAAAAGAAAAAAAAAGGATGCTTTTCATTCTTACCCTGATTGAAAGACCTAAAAAAAAAACATTTCTTAACAACAACACATCCTCAGTTCATGTTGATACTTTAGTTCATTTCACACAATTAAAGTGCCGATGTTTCGTTCATATTGGATTACAAAATTTCCCGACCTGGGGACCCTTCTCAGACCCTCCCCACCCTTCTCACCCTTCTCACCCTTCTCCCCACCCCATCCTCTCCCAGACCCTCACCCCATGTTCCCAGACCCACACGCCCCCATCTGCCACCACAACCCCGTTCCCCCCCCCCCCCCCTTACCCCACCTCAGCCCAACATACTCCCCTCTGCTGCACTGCACATTATACCAGAGGCCTCCCTGAATACTGAAGGATCCATACCGTTACAAAGGCCCATGATGCGATCGTTGCAAATCTTGGCATTCTTCACATAAGTGTTAAACTCACTATTTTGAGTCTCACTCACACACTCACTCACACAGAACTCCGCTGCCCATCTACTCACCCATTCCCGGACCCGTGACCACATCACCCCCGTCCTTTACAAGCTTCACTGGCTCCCCATCCCCCAGAGAATCCAGTACAAAATCCTCCTCTTGACATACAAAGCCCTCCATAACCTGGCCCCATCCTACCTGGCTGACCTCCTCTCCAGACACACTCCCACCCGCAACCTCCGCTCTGCTGGTACCAACCTCCTGACCCCCTCCATCCGGACCAAATTCAGATCCTGGGGGGACAGGGCCTTCTCCATCGCTGCTCCCACCCTCTGGAACTCACTACCTCACACCATCAGAGACTCCTCCTCACTCACCACATTCAAAACATCACTAAAGACCCACCTGTTCAACACTGCATTCAACATTCAACCCACAGCATTTAACCCCTGACTATCTCTTCTCCTTCTCCCTCCTTTTGCTTTAAATATTTCCCTATTGATTCTTGTCTTTTTGCAATTGTTGTTTTCATGTATTGTTATGCATTATGTTTTCCACTCTGTCAAAGCGCCTTTGGGCTTCTGGAAAAGCGCTATACAAAATAAATGAATTATTATTATTATTATTATTATTTTGGATCCAGTAGAACATTGAGTCACGTGGTCAAATCGCCAAACCGCCGTCTAACGCCTTTTTTCCGTTCACAAAATTAAGGCAATATTATAATTTTCCCAAAGGTTTGCATTAATTTTAAACAACGTTTATTTAATAATTATAAATTTTCCTCAAGTATGCATTCATTAGAAGCAACCTGAACATATTTTTTTTGTCTCCGAGGATCATTTCTGTGTTTCAGGAGGGAACAGACAGACAATATTAGCCTATTAAATACACTGTGCAGACGATTGCGAAATTCCCAAGAGTCATCATATTTCTAAACAGCAAATATATCTCAGCATATTTCTTGACAGCAAATATATTTTTCCAAAAAAATTGGGAGCATTCGAAGTAGCGGTCTGTTGCCTAAAACACCGCCCAGGTTCAATTTTTTATAATTAGAATTTGCCTGTCGGTTTCGATTCATTTGAAGCAACTCTTACTCCATGTGTTTTCATCTCTGAGGAGCGTTTCTGTGTTTCACGGTGGGACAGACTGCAATAGCATATTTACATATATACAGTCACTGAAAAAGTAAGTACACCCCATGTAAAGTTTTGCCTATTTCAACATACAGCTATTTGATCTTCATTTCAACAATATTGATAGATAAAGGTGATATAATATAACAAATATCATGAAACATTTACATTTTGTAGTCCATTGTATAATTTAAATAAACACAAATGCAAATTTTGCATGTGGAAAAAGTAAGTACACCCTTGGCTCTAATAGGTGGTATTGCCCCCTTTGGCAGAAACAACCTCAAGTAGGCGTTTCTTATAACTGTCCACCAGTCTCTGACATCGACTGGGAGAAATTTTTGCCCACTCCTCCATGCAGAATTCTTTCAGCTGTGCGATGTTTGAGGGGTTTCTTGCATGCACAGCTCGTTTCAAATCCCCTACACCATCTCGATGGGATTTAGATCCGGGCTTTGACTTGGCCATTCCAGAACCCTCCATTTCTTTCTTTTCAGCCATTCCTTGGTGGATTTACTGGTATGTTTTGGGTCATTGTCATGTTGCAAGGTCCATCTTCTGTTGAGCTTCAACTTTCCGACAGGTGGCCTCACATTATCCTCAAGCACCCTCTGGTACAATGACGAATTCATAGTGGATTATATGATGGTGAGCTGCCCAGGCCCTGATGCAGCAAAGCTGCCCCAAACCATAATATTTCCACCACCATGTTTTACAGTTGGTATCCGGTTCTTGTGGTCAAATGCTGTCTTTGGTTTTCGCCAAACATGTCTTCTGGTTCTGTGGCCAAATAGCTCTACCTTTGACTCATCTGTCCAGAGCACATTGTTCCAGAAGTGCTGGTCTTTGCCTAGGTTTTCATTGGCAAACTTTAGTCTTGCCCTGATGTTCTTTCCGGACAGCAAAGGTTTCCTCCTGGCACACCTCTCATGTCGATCAAATTTGTGCAGCCTCTTTCTAATGGTAGACTCGTGCACTTTGACATCAACAGTGGCAAGAGCTCCCCGTAGGTCCCGTGATGACATTCTGGGGTTCTTAGAGACTTCTTTCAGCATCTTGCGGTCTGCTCTCGGGCTGAACTTGCTGGGGCGGCCTGGCCTGAACAAGTTGGCAGTTATTTGGAATCTTCTCCACTTGTAGATGATCTTCCGGACAGTTGAATGATTGATTTCAAATTGTTTGGAGATCTTTTTAAATCCCTTCCCAGACTCGTAGGCATCTATAACCTTCTTTCTGATAGTCCAGTCAAAATGTGAATGGACCCGCCACTAATTGCAAGAGAAACGAAGTAATACTTTTCTGAGACCTTGATGTCTACTAAATATCTGCCCAAAATTATACTTAAATATATTGAGTGGAACATGGTTTTTCAGGTCCTTTCCGATTTGGGAACGTTTCGGACTACCGCAATGTTTGGAAATTAATTATATGACAATATCACTCTTAATAATACACCAAATCAACTCTAAATTATTTATTTAACCATGTTTGAATACACTACCACAACTATTTGTACCCAATGTCCTTCTGTCCGTTCCAATATTTAACACGTCACTTCGTCTCTTCCATGGTCACTATCATCAGCATCCTCGAAAACGTCCACTGATTCGTCTGCATTTGCACAAATACCTCTGCACTCCCTACATGCAAATGTGCAAGGCAGCCCAAGTTTCCGACAACCACAACGTTTATCACTGCAACCACCCTTGCAAGAACACCTAACCAGCTTTAGGAGATAGTCTGGTGCTGCAGCGAGGTCAGAATGCATAGGGATCATCCTGGTGTCCATGATCCTCCATCCCCAGTCAAGCGGGTTGAGTTTGTGTCCTTTCCACTCCTGAACCTGTTGGAATACCCGTAGGCTGTGATATTTGGAAGCTGTGCTCGTGGGCGGAAGTACCCGTGGGTGCAACGATGTTTTGTTTGTTGTCACCTTAGCATGAAATTTTGCTACCCTCAATTCGTTCAAATTGTCTGATGGTTTGCCTCCGTACACACAAACCATTGCTCTGTCTCCTGCAGCAATGACCTCATCCTGTGTTGACTCTTTATTGTCGAAAATTAGGGCCTCTTGCTGGAACATTTCATTGTCCTTGAACAGTTTGAGTCCAGTGCCTTTGCCGATCCCAAAGACCCTTGATGTCGTGTCGCATCCCAGGTACGCATGGATGAAGAGAATGTTTTCACAGACAGTATCACCCAGAGCCTCTCTGACTTTGCCAATGTCCAAGTATTGTCTTGGATTCAATGAACCCTTTTTCGGCTCCGACATTAAGTAGAGAGTGTGCGCAGTATTCTTGCGAAAATAGTAGCACAGTGGTATCAACAAGTCAGTGTCTTCGCCAACAAGAACAGTGTTGGATTTTGAAGAGCTACAAACTGCAGTTGTTGCTATGAGTAGGTCCGCATCCCCACTCGCATGAAGCACTTCACAATGAGATTCTTCCAGTTTCTTACCAAGAATGTCTATGAATTGTTGCTTGTTCTCCTTGTTCCGAAGAAACTCTTCCTTCTTGACAGAAAGCGTCATGGTTTGAGAAAAAGATACCTTCACTGATGGTCGCTCACCCCTTTTCTGATGGGCACAGTCTTTCGTTGAGGGACCTTCACGATAGCCATCAAACATGACGATAGCATGCCCGTAATGCCTACTAACATATTTCAGGTAGCGGTCAAGAATATCCTTGTACTGTTCACCTGACTGCCACGGTATGCGCTGCAATAGGGCACCGCCATCGAGTACGTATTGTATATCGGACGGTTATGCAGTATCGGCAGGTGCCAAGGATTTGATTGCTGAGGCTAACGCTGGCTTATTGGCGGTCAGCAAGGCATATTTGGTCTCGAACAAAGATGGAGGATATGTGCATAACTCACAAAGGAGTGCTTTGGATAAGTCTCCTACTTCAGTGCCAGCGATCACAAGTCTCTGGAAGAGTAACTGAGGGTCGATATTGATGTCTCCGTCTGGTGTCTTCATTGCAGACTCTGAGTCCATAGTTATGGCTTGACCCTTCTTCTTGAAGCTGTATTCAAGCACACGTTTACCACTCATCTGGCCCAAGAGCCTTTCTCCCACAGTTTTCACCTCATCAACATTCACCGTTGTCTGGGCAACTATACCAGTGAAAATGTTGTGAAGAGTATCGTCGTCTTGAAAGGGATCCCTCTCATGAAGAAACAAGCATTTTCTGGGTATCAGCTACATCATTCTTCTGTCTAGACTTTGATAGATCCTTGTGCTGTTCACTTGTCACATACATCACATCAGTGAGGTGTTGGAGGGCGTTGTTCACCTCTGCAAAGAAAGGACTAGCCATGACCCAGACTGAGCGTTGTGTCTCTGTCATCCTTCGTCCCCTGGTCAGACCACCTGATGTCTTCAGACTTCTCATAAGTACTTGTTCGATGACTAAATCTGTAGACAGACCAGCCCAGTATCTGTCGCTCCGTCGGACAACTTGGAATCCTTGGAGAAATTTCTGATGTACTTCTGGATGGTCCTTTGGTAACTCGGTCATCAGTTGCAGATATATGTGCAGGCACTTTGTGTAGTGTCTGTGTCCGGAAGCTGCAAGATATGGAAGCATGGTGCGCAGGATATGCAAGTGAAGCATCCAATCCCCTGTTCTTTCAGATTTCAGAAAAAAACGGATAATGTCCACCATTTCCATGTATTGTAACCACAGTCTCGCTGTCCGTTGATGCCTTATTGTATCAATCACCTGATTGATTTTGTCTCCAATGACCTCCATCACCTTCGATGACTCGATGTCTGACACTGCTTGGTCACCCGACATCAGACCGTCAAACAAGTCGCCTGCATCATTGAGCTCTGCTGGAACTGTACGTTCGCTGTCTCCATCACTTGGGAGGTTCATCTGAAATACCTTCGAAGCAAGTTTTGCATTGAGTGCTGCATCAACGAGTAGATGTCCACGTATAGCTCTAGACACGGCTTTGCCACTCATCATGTGGGTTGTAGTGTTGCTGGCATATGCAACTTCCAGAAGCTCTTTGAGTCCAGTACCAGACATCAGGTGGCCAATACACCCAACAAAACTCATGAGTGTATGGAATCCTCCTAGTCTTAGAACAATCAAGTGAAGTTTGCTGTCCGCTGGCTCGCTCTTGACTATGGTGAGAGCTTTCCACCAAAGTGGCTGATCAAATGTCAGTATCGGGGTTACACCATATCTCTGCGCATGTTCACAAACGAAATACAGTGTGGAGTTGATGCAGTCCAAGTCACTTGGACTGAGATCAATCATGGGCAGAAACATTATTGATGCCTCACCCGGATGTTCTCCCTTGTGTACCATCTGCATCATTCCTGTCCAAGAGGGCCGAGGTGATCGAACAGTAAGCGAAACCTTCCAGAGGAGGTCAACATTTGAGCTGATTTGTCTCAAGTCGGTACAGGCTGGAAGCTTCTCGTAGAGAAAGGACTGCATTCCTCCACATGCTGATGTGAAAGGTCGTATATTGATTCGCCCCACTTGTGCGATGTCCTCTGCCGAGACAGCTCTACAGGCAATCTGAAGTGTCCGGACTGTTTTCGGGGTCACACTCGCAATAATGCCCATACCATGGAATGTGTTTCTCCCATTTAATGTGCAGATGTCATGGTCAACATTGTCCGCCACATATTGGATGAAATGTCCAGGGGTAAAACCAGGGATGTCTGTTCCACACGTGACTGCTGCGCTGCGCTCATACGTTTGCACCTCCGTGAATGAACAACTATACCCATGTGCAAAGAGCGTGTCTATGAGAAATCGAGAACCAAAATGGAAGTGCATTTGGATTCCAAGACCCACCAACAGTGGCGCTTGAAGGATCCTAGGCCTCGCGGCTTGCATGATCGCCTGTCCCAGTGAACAGATTTTTAAGTCTTTTCCTTTCCCCACAAACAGCATTTCAAGCAAGAGCTTTAGTGACTCAGGTAGGAACTTGGTTGCAGCATTGACAGTGGACATATCGAGAGTAGTCGGGTAAATGTCCTTATTTTGAGATACCTCTTTTATGTCACTTCTAATGAGATCAGCAGCTGTCTTGATCAGGCGCAACTTTTCTGTTTCAGGGTCCCTTTCCTTTTGCTGACGATAGAAGTCATGAAGAATCGACGATGCCACACCCCTAAATGTCACAACATTTGATTTTCCATTAATGTCTGCAATTATGATCTTATCACCAAAGTGATTGAAAAGGTTATCCTTCATGTATGAAAAACCATATGCATCACAGCCAGTGTCTACTAGGAAATCCTCCATTTTCCCAATTAAATCACTAATTGTGGTTAGTTCCTCATCATTTTCCTCAAGGTACTTTGCCACCTTCAGGAACGCTTCATGTCTGATCTGGTCCTTGGGTCGACCAAGCTTCTGCTTTTTTGATGAAGACGCCTCTTCCGATTGGAATTTGAGTGGTATCTGTTTCTTTGTATGAAAGTTAACACTGCACACCTTATGGTATACCGCATCTGCTGCGTGTAGATCGCCAACAAATGCCATTCTGCTCCTCACAGTACCCGACCAGTTGTCAGATCGATTTTCACAGTCAGCAGACACATGATTTTGGAAGTCGAATGTCTTAACCTGGATCAACATATGGTCCTTTTTCCTCCCCTGGTACTTGTCAGGATTACCACAGAAAAGACACTGAGTTCTGTAGTCAAACGCTGAATCCATTGAACGAAGGCACCTCCCTTTGTCTGCCTCAGACGAAACACGTTTTCGCTTCAGAGAAAGTTCAATGTCTCTCACATTGCAGAACACCCTACGACAATCTGTATGAACTGCCTGTCCTGGATGGACTTGGACTTCTTCACCATGCTCACGTCCAGCTTCTTCGATCCTCGTACAACCTTTATCCATCAGTGTACTGGTTGGATCACTGGAGAGGGGTTTCTTACAGAAGACACAGTCGATATCACCCATGTTGCTGAAAAGAGAGGGAACTTAGGATTACATTTTATTCCCTGTGTTGTCCTACTATAAATGTATAGGTTCATAAAAATACAAAATTTGAACATGTTTATTATAAAATTAAATGTTAAAAAACTGCTTTTAAAAATAAAAATAAAACCTTAAACAATCATAAATTAAATATAATACGACTTACATTCACAATGACCACAGCGTTTAACTGTCCTCAGCACACTGATCAAATCTCTCACTGCAAGCGTCACTCCACCTCTCGTTCACGGCTCTCGTTCAATCTGAAAATAAAGTATGATCCACTCATTATAATTGAGTATAATTTTATGTATTTGTTCAGAGGATCGACAGGTTTCAGAAAAATATCATTTTTTTTCTCTTGCAATTAGTGGTGGGTTAGGGGTAAAAGTTTGCGAGAATGACTGGACTATGAAGGCCTCAGAGACCTCTTTTGATCTAGGCATGGTGACGCCGCACACTTCAACAACAAAGAGCAAACCAAACTAAATGTCTGAGGTTTAAATAAGACAGGTTCCTCCACAATCCTAACGATGTTCTGATCATTTGCACCTGAGCTGGTGCACCTGATTCTAATTTTAGGTATTTGAAGAAGTGATAAATGTCGGGGTGTACTTACTTTTTCCACATGCGACATTTGCATTTATGCTTATTTGAATTATACAATGGATGAATGATCGTTTTAAGGCCATTTTCCCCGCTAGAGCAGGGGTTAGCCTTGCGGGCCCCATGACAATCATGGTTCCCTGTTTGAGGCAATGTTTTTATGGCCGGATGCCTTTCCTGACACCAACCCTTGGTCGCCTCTTACGATGCGCAGGGATACGGTGTACCTGTTCTAAATCGGGGTACACACCGGGATCATTCAGCCCAGCAAGCTGGTACTCAATTTGCCGACCTCGGAAGGATGACAGGCTGAGTCAACCCCCCTGGCGTTAATTCAGCGATCGACCGGGATTCGAACCCAGGATCCTAGGATCCCGAGCCGGCACCCTAACCGCTAAGCCAACACCAACTATACAATGGACTACAAAATGTAAATGTTTCATGATATTTGTTATATTATATCACCTTTATCTATCAATATTGTTGAAATGAAGATCAAATAGCTGTATGTTGAAATATGTTGAAAAAGTGAAAACTTTACATGGGGTGTACTTACTTTTTCACGTGACTGTATTTAATAATCCAAGCTGAAGTGTATATATATATGGGTGCTAAAAGGGATCATTATATTATTATGGGTTACTTTAACAGCATGGTTCAGGGTTCATTCATTCATCTATATTGGGCACATATTGCAATGCTTCTATTGGGAGATAAAATTCTTGAATTAAAATTCACTTCTACACCGTCCATCACGCAATCTTCTAAAACGTCGCACAAAAATTCATCAAACCTGTCAGTTATGATCACCACATGGCAAGAAGGTGCGAGAGCCGTATCATTTTTCCCCACCGCCTGGGGTGGTTGACCATGAAACCAATGAGTGGGGCATTCTACATCTCTTTTTAGTGGTTTGGTTTAATATTCTGATGGCCCTTGACGTTTCATCCATAAGCTATGAGGAACGAGCCTGCTACTTGGAGAGTATAGCACAGCATCATACGGACTTGACATCCTTTGAAGACTTTGCTTTCCAAGTGGTGTGTCCTGCCCCTTCATGTGCATTGCCTGGTGATCATGGTAAGACAAGGAGCACCACTTGCACCACTTGCATGGTTCCTTTTGCATTGTGACAAAAATCGTTTTTATTCATTTTTGATACCCTTATTGTTTAGTGTGATGAACACAAGTATAACAATCATTGTGGTGTCCTTTCATCCCTTTCTAACATCTCGAGCTACCAAACGTCACGGTTCGGTTGAGAAAGTGCAAATTTCAAATAAGGCATTCCTTGTATCCAGAAGCATTTGCCGACATTGTAATTGTTGCGGTTTAATATTTTCATCCCGTCCAGGCAGATTATCATTCGACAATTTTGTTCCACCCGGTTAACTAAAAACAATGTGGTAGCACAGGTCTGCTCGCCTTTTTGATTTGGGATTTTCTACTGGATACAGCCAGAGTATTCACTCAACTACACAATAGTACTGTCAGTGGTGCCTTGCCATGTACCGGCTGGCCTCCTCTTAGCTGAGCTCTAAGCTCGGGATGCCATGTACCGGCTAGCCTCTTAGCTGAGCTCTAAGCCAGGCTTGCTATGTGCTGACTAGCCTCCTCTTTACTGAGCTCTCAGCCAGAGTTGCCATGCACTGGCTAGCCTCCTCTTAGCTGAGCTCTGTGGAAGTATATAACTTCTCCAGGTAGGCGAGTTCATTCCTCTCCCCTGTGAAGTGAATCAGTCAAGGTGGGTGCTCCACCCTCCCTCCTCTACCCTGTGTGTGATCCTCTATCCCTCTACCCTGTGTGTGATCCTCTATCCCTCTCCCCTATGTGCGATCCTCTATCCCTCTACCCTGTGTGTGATCCTCTATCCCTCTCCCCTATGCGTGATCCTTTATCCCTCCCCCTGTATGTGATGCTCTCCTCTATGTGTGATCGTCTATCCCTCCCCCCTGTGTGCGATGCTGTCCTCTATGTGTGCTCCTCTGTCCCCCTACCCTATGTGCGATTCTCTATCCCTCTCCCCTATGGGCGATCCTCTATCCCTCTCCCCTATGTGCGATCCTCTATCCCTCTACCCTGTGTGTGATCCTCTATCCCTCTCCCCTATGTGTGATCCTCTATCCCTCTCCCCTATACGTGATCCTTTATCCCTCCCCCCTGTATGTGATGCTCTCCTCTATGTGTGATCGTCTATCCCTCCCCCCTGTGTGCGATGCTGTCCCCTATGTGTGATCCTCTGTCCCCCTACCCTATGTGCGATTCTCTATCCCTCTCCCCTGTGTGCGATCCTCTATCCCTCTCCCCTATGTGTGATCCTCTATCCCTCTCCCCTGTGTGTGATCCTCTGTCCCCCTCCCCTATGTGCAATCCTCTATCCCTCTCCCTTATGTGCGATCCTCTATCCCTCCCCCCTATGTGTGATCCTTTATCCCTCTACTCCATGTGCGATCCTCTGTCTCTCTCCCCTGTGTGCGATCCTCTATCCCTCTCTCCTGCATGCGATCCTCTATCCCTCTCCCCTGTGTGCGATCCTCTGTCTCTCTCCCCTATGTGCGATCCTTTATCCCTCTCCACTGTGTGCGATCCTCTATCCCTCTCCCCTGTGTGCGATCCTCTATCCCTCTCCCCTGTGTGTGATCCTCTATCTCACTCCCCTATGTGCGATCCTCTATCCCTCTCCCCTGTGTGCGATCCTCTATGCCTCTCCCCTGTGTGTGATCCTCTATCCCTCTCCCCTGTGTGTGATCCTCTATCCCTCTCCCCTGTGTGCGATCCTCTATCCCTCTCCCCTGTGTGCGATCCTCTATCCCTCTCCCCTGTGTGCGATCCTCTATCCCTCTCCCCTGTGTGCGATCCTCTCTCCCTCTCCCCTGTGTGTGATCCTCTATCCCTCTCCCCTGTGTGCGATCCTCTATGCCTCTCCCCTGTGTGTGATCCTCTATCCCTCTCCCCTGTGTGGGATCCTCTATCCCTTTCCCCTGTGTGTGATCCTCTGTACCTCTCCCCTGTGTGCGATCCTCTATCCCTCTCCCTGGGTGTGATTATTCTATCCCTCTTCCCTGTGTGTGATCCTCTATCCCTCTCCCCTGTGTACAACAACAACAACAACATGCATTTTAAGGCCATTTTCCCTGCTAGAACGGGGGTTAGCCTTGCGGTCCTCATGACAATCGTCTCCATTTTGCCCTATTTTCTGCATCTCTCCTTGTTAACCCCCTTGCCCGCATTTCTTCTTCCACCATCTTCAGCCAAGTCTTTCTCGGTCTTCCCCGTCCTCTACTTCCGTCGACATTCATTTCCATCACTCTTCTCAACCAGTCACTTTCATCCTTCCTCAACATGTGACCAAACCATCTCAACCTGTTCATCTTCACAGCATCAATCACAGACTCTATTCCCATCATCTTTCACAATTCATCATTTGTCTTCCTCTCTCTCAATGATACTCCACACATCCACCGAACCATTCGCATTTCCACCCTTTCCAGCCTTCGTTGCTGCTCTACGTTCATTACCCATGTCTCGCTCCCATAAATCATAACACTTCTCACACATGCAGCATACACCTTTCCCTTCAGCTTCAACGACACTCCCCTCCTCATCAGCACGCCACTCAGTTCCCGAAACTTCTTCCATGCACATCTCACTCTCGCAACCGTTGCCGAGTCTGATCCACCTTCTCCATTCAGCATGTCTCCGAGGTAACAAAATGTTTTCACACCTTCCAGCTTCATGCCGTCTCCAAGATCCAACTCAACATTTCCTCCATCTGCAGCTCCCTCTGTGCACACCTTACATTTGAATGTAGCTGCCACACTGGTTAATGACCCTCTCAGACCACTACATTTTTGATGAACCCACTCAGCGCACATTGTACATTGAATGGAGTTCACTCTGACACCCTTCCTGCACACAGCACATGGCCACTTCCCAGTTCTTTCCACCTCACCACATGCTTTACCATTTGCCATCACCTTCATCTTTCCGATATTCACCTTCAGACCTTTTGTCTCCATACATTCCTTCCACTTGTTCATCTTTTCCTTCAGTCCATCCATACTTTCCGCAATCAACACCAGATCATCTGCATACAACAACTCCCATGGTAAACCCTCCTTTACGTTCTGAGCCAGCACGTCCATCACAGCTACAAATAGTAGTGGAGTTAGTACCGACCCCTGATGCACTGCCACCTTCACCTCAAACTCACCACTGTTCCCGTCCTTCGTCCTTACAGCTGTGCTGTAATGTGATGGCAAGTACAAGATGGCAAGATGGCAGCTGTACAGCCTTACCCCTGTGTGGGATCCTCTATCCCTTTCCCCTGTGTGTGATCCTCTATACCTCTCCCCTGTGTGCAATCCTCTATCCCTCTCCCCTGTGTGCGATCCTCTATCCTTCTCCCCTATGTGCGATCCTCTATCCCTCTCCCCTGTGTGTGACACTCTATCCTTCTCCCCTATGTGCGATCCTCTATCCCTCTCCCCTGTGTGTGATCCTCTATCCTTCTCCCCGATGTGCGATCCTCTGTCTCTCTCCCCTGTGTGTGATCCTCTATCCCTCTCCCCTGTGTGTGATCCTCTATCCCTCTACCCTATGTGCGATCCTCTATCCTTTCACCCTATGTGCGATCCTCTCTCCTTTCCCCTTATGTGCGATCCTCGATCTGTCTCCCCTGTGTGTGATGCTCTCCCCTGCGCAGTGAGGGGTGGGAGAGGAATGAGGGGAGATGGGAAGAGTGAGGTGTGGAGAGGAGTGGGTGGGTGGAGTAGGAGCTGGGGGGGGTGGGGGGGGGGTGTCGGAGGATTTGGGGTGTGGGGAGGGAGAAGGAGAGGAGGAGTAACAGAAGTGTTTCCCTTTCCCTCTGTTATTGATTTTCAACTTCACTGCGCTCCTTTTCCACTCCACCCTTTCACCTTTTCCATCCTATTTGCTCTCCCTCTTCTCAAGTTATTAAACCCATGCATGGAAAGGACTGTAGGTTTGCTCTCCCTCTGTCTGTCCATCCGTTTGTCGCACCTGTGGTTTTCTGCCCTTTTTTCCATACCCTTTATCATATTCTAATGAAACTTGGTGCATGGCTTTATTATGATAAGATACAGAACATGTTTGTTTTTCGTAACATTTCACCAATTTTTCACAGAGTTATGCCGTTTTTTTACTTAGAAAATAACATATTATACATGGGTCAGTTTTCATCTGGCTTTACTCCACCTCACTGCTTTACACCTGTTGTGGATTTTTAATTAATTTAGCCTTGAATGATTTGACAAGACTCAATAATCAAGGTCCAAACTCGTTCAGAAGACAATAAACTGATTTAATGACACATAGGAGTACTTGATTCACTGGTACCAAAGGTATTTACAGAATACACTTCAATTTCAAGTTACACGAATAAAATTAAATCACCACGCTACATTCTACACAAATTCAGACAAGAAATGAACCAAGTTTCTCCTCGATCTTGCTGTGGTATGGCTATTTATGGTCAGAGAGGGTAGGTCAAATAAGGTTCAAAGAGATAAGCATTGCGTGATTCTTCAACTCCTTGGGTCAGCTTTTTCCTTTCTTCATCTCCAACTCTCCCAGCCACAAGTGTCAAGTCATGAAGAAACACAGATTTCTAACTATTTCAGATAGCGTGCATGTAGACATCGGTTCTTTCTCAATCTCCCTGCTGCAGAAAAACAGGGTTGCAAAAGTTCAGCACACATCATTGTTACAAGTTCTGTATATAGTCCAGTGGCAGAACAACACAACCTTGCAATATCTGTTTACCATAATCTCTTTGCATTTTTTATTAGTTCTTCGTGTATTTATGAAATTTAGCCCGGGTGGCCACTTGCCACCCGCTTGGCTTTTTCAGAATTCAAGATGGCCACCAAGATGGCCACAACATAGTACTAAAATCTATAATTCATCATAACTTTTGTTCTAAGTACAGTAGAATGGCGATGTTGGTGTCTATTAGTATGTTTTCAAGTGTTATTTTACTATTTGGTGGCTATCCTGATGACGTAATTCCAAGATGGCCACCAAAGCACCCGAAACAATCCAAAAATACCACTGAAACTTACATTTTAACATTTTATTCATTCTCTTCCTCATCATTGTTATCAGCACTTTGATTGTCTGCATCATCAGTGTCATTAGTGTCATTTGTTTCATTTATTCTTGTATTGAAGGGGTTTAGGCAGGCACAGAACAAGCACAGAACATTTGACCAACTTGAGGATTTGTTCAGGAGCGTAGGGTACTCCATCTTTCATGTTTTGTGGGATTAGGCACTTATTTGTGTCATCTGTTTCCCATCCATATTCTACAGCATTAAGAGGAGGTGGATCTCCACTCATGGCACTGCACCATTGGGCGACCTGATAATGTGCTCTGCGAACATTCTGCTCAAATGCTTCAGCTGTTGGTGGCAAATTACACAGTTTTGGTGCACATGTTGATTTCCCAGTTATCTTTGCCCACTGTTGCTGACGGCACTCTGTCATGTAAGAACATGGTGTTTTCCAACCGTAGCATGCAGCCATGAAAGCTGTCGATTGCTTGACCACTTTGATCATATCTGCCGTCGGTTGGCCAAGTTGATCCAGTGTGTAGCCTTTTCCTGACACAGTAATTGCTGTTGTCTTGCCCACTGCATAGGTCGCTGCTGCAACGGAGTCGCAACCAGTTAGGGCATGGAGTGCTAAGATTGAGGGTACAATATCTGCATGTTTATGAGCAGTTGCCTTTATGTCAATGCAAGAGCGATGTTTGATTGGCGACTGCATCGTCATGGAAGACTCAAGCTTCTCACTCAAGTAGAAGAAGAGCAGTGAGGCAAATACATCAGTGTCATCACACAAACTCGTGATTCTGGATCTTCTTTTGCAATGTGGATGGCTTGTTGAGTAATGAAGATGTCCGCCTCTTCATGTGTTGTGGCAAGATCCAGACGAGGATTTTTGCGTCCTGTAGACACTTGTGTAGGTACTGACGTTTCGCCTGTAACTACCAACTTGTGGTCTTGTGTCACTTTTTGTAAGAAATCTTTGTCACTTAGGATCTACTCACAAATGAGTGTGTTCAGTTGTGCCTTGTTTGTGTAGTTTTTGAGCACTGCATCTCGAGCAGGCAGTCTAGTTGTCAGTGTGAGATAATGGACACGGCTAGCGGTTGCTCTCGCAGACCTAGTGTTACTTTTGGTAGAGTAGTCATGATATTGGTCAAAACACAGGTAAACAGCTTCAGGCACCCGCAGGGAGAGCCACAACTTGAAGCCTGATATGAACGTGTCAACGGTTCCATGAGCTGGCCAGTCAACTGTCCAAATAACAGCTGACACATCCATCACTATAGCTGTTGAGCTTCTGTTTAAGCGTTGAGATAGTTCCACCTGCATATTTTTCTTAAGTGTGGACTTTCCGGTAGCAACCCGCATCTGACCATCAGCATGGAACATTGATGGTGGATAAGCGGTCAGCTCTGTGGCAAGCACTTGTTGAAAGTTGAGGTCACGCTGACTCACTAGAAGGCCAATAACATGAGCGTAGATTGCTTCTTGGTCAATAACAGCATGCGCCATATTCTAATTGCGCCATATCTAATTTAATTCTAATTATTATTTTTCTAATTTCATATTCTAATTGCGCCATATCATCAGAACCTGCAAGAGAAGAAAAAACCTAATTACTACTGATCCATATAATCCATCTATAAATAGCATGATTAGCAGGATGCATCATAGCCTTGTAAGTTTTAGTAGTAATTTTGGATTTTTTGGGTGATTTAGTGGCCATCTTGGAATTACATCATCAAGATGGCCACCAAATACTAAAATAACTTTATAATCATATTTCTCACCCTTGAAAACATGCTAATAGACACCAACATCACCATTCTACTGTACTTAGAACAAAAGTTATGATGAATTATAGATTTTAGTACTATGTTGCGGCCATCTTGGTGGCCATCTTGGATTCTGAAAAAGCCAAGCGGGCGGCAAGTGGCCACCCGGGCTAAATTTCATAAATACACTAAGAACTAATAAAAAAAATGCAAAGAAATGATTGTAAACAGACATTGCAACCTTTTAAAAATATATATGGGGTCTTGCCACTGGACTAATATGTAATCATTTTTTAATATATATGTGTATATAGGTATCGTATGAAAAGTCGTATCATATTAAAAAAGTGTACTATTTATACAATATCAGGCTAACAAGGGACCATATCCCTCTATTCTCTAATCGAGCTTACTTTGTTGCATGGTTATAACATCACAGAAAAAGCTGAATGCCTGCCTCCAACGCGAGCCTAAAGAATTGTTATATATTTCATAGAATGCAGTTAACACTGATTAATATATGTATTCATTAAGTTTACGTGTTTGCAATGGCAAAGTCGAGGCTCAGGGAAATCCACTTCATTTACACAAATTACGTACGCAAATTAATTTTTCTTCCACACACCCAATGGCTGGGCAGCTGGCCTGACTCCACCCCACTGCTTTACACCCATTGGCTGGGCAGCTGGCTTGACTCCACCCCATCTGAAGCTGCACAAGCCTCAAGCTTTAGGCCTGGGTGTTAGTCCATGGCCCAGTGCAATTGGAATGATCCCAGGTATATAACCACAATGTATTTGTAATATATGCGCATAAGCCATCGGCATGTTTTGCTTCATGTATGTACAGCGAGTTATTTTGTTTATTATTTTCAGCACCGAAGACGGCATTATACACCGCCCAAATAAAGCGATGTGTTTACTGGTGCAAAGTTTTCCAGAATTTTTCTCCTTACCTTTTAACATTGTACTGAAATTTGGCAGGGCCATGTATTGCAAAGTAATTCTCTCTCGTGTTTTGTTCAATTTTATCCACTTTGGTCTCCTTCACTATTTTATCAACAACGCCCCTCCCCAGCTTCACCTTTGGGCAATTCCATGAGAAACGGTCTGCAGAGGTCAAATTTTAAGTTTGACTGAAAAGGTTCATGTTATGTACCAAATGAAAGCTGAAAAAATGTACCTTCAGATAATATCAAGATCACTGAGTTAGCTTGCTCTGTTGGCTTACATCACTCGTTGCAATTAATGAAGTCATTCTACTGAAAAGCGCAGTAAAATTGGCCCTCGATAATGCAAAGAACTATTAATTCATTAGTCTCTCAATTCATTGGCATGAAGTCAACAAATGCTATCCATCAGAAGATACCTGTATGAAGATTATTTCAAAACCAATTGAAAAAAATATGAGTTGGCCTTCTATGCTTAATTGACACTCAAATTAGGAGTCAGATGTCACTCCGTGACGTGTCACTCCATAACGAAAATTTGACATTTGTTTACTTTTATCTTTAACTGGTGGATGAAAAACCAAATAAATCCAGGGTCATTAAGAACTTATACCACCCAATCATTGTACAGTATAATTTTTTTTTTTTTTTAATCTACAAAAAATTAATTAAAAAGAAAACCTGTCACTCCGTAACGTTACGGAGTGAGTCATTCTGTCAAACAATTGATAACTCAGCCTGAAAAAAGGTGGCGACAGAGTAGCTGTCCCAGAATTCATTGCGTGCCAGATTGTACTTCCGTATGACAAGTTTCAAGTTTACGCGTGGTCATCTTGAGCGGTTTTGAAATCGGTTTACATCCAGCAATTGGTGAGTACAAACTACACCTCTGTTGTCACCTGCGGATACGCATCGAAGAGGAAAACTAGACAAATCACCGTGCCACCGCGGACCGCCAACTTTGCAGTGGACAAGCTGAGTGAAGCCGCTTACAACCTCTACTGTCAGTTTTTGTGGCCTAAAACATTTCATGGTCTTTTAGATGATTTGTAGAAGGGTACGGTGCAATTCAAATGGATAATTTGTCGATGCATTCATATTACAGAAAGGATGCCATTGACTGCTGCCGAGCGACAAAAGCGTTTCAAGGAAAAATGCAGGGAGCTGGATGCGAAACGCAAGAGAGAGGCGCGTGCTGGTAATGTTGCGAAGGCAAGGGAAAGTGAACGTGCACGTCAGCAGAGATGTCGGGCGAAGGGCAAAAACACTGAGTCCCGATATTTCATGGATGTCGCCAGGGAAGAAAGACTTTGTGGTCATTAAGACTGGGAAACGGAAGGACAAGGTTCAAAAGAGTTTCCTAATGATGACAATACGAGAGGCATACAGTTTGTTTGTGAGAAATATCCAAACATCAAGATCGGCTACTCCAAATTCGCAGTGCACTTCGTCCAGCCAATGTATGCCTCAATTCAAAGTTTCCGCACAATGTCTGCCTCTGCAGATATCATGAAAACATGCGCCTCTTATTGGAGGCCTTGTCATCTCATGTACCTGGACTTTCGACCAACTTTCGTGAATTCCTTGGAAGCATTGTATGTGATCAGGATTCGGACAACTGCATGACAGGAAATGTCAGGAATGCCATACCAGGTTTGCCACAGTGTATTCTGTCGACGACGAAACAGAGCCTAACCTGCCGCTGAAGTGGTTTCAGTGGGAGACAATTGAGCAGCGGGCCACAAAACTAGCTAAAGATGGGACTGTTCAGGATGCCCTGCATGAGGTATTGCAAACAACTTCCATGCTTCAGCTTGCACTCATTCATCAAGAGGAAGCAGAGCTACTTCTTTGAGGATAGAAGGAAGGCAGTTGATGGTGATCGCATTGTCGTCCAGGTCGATTTTGCGGAGAACTATGCTGCGATAGAACAGAATGAAATCCAGAGTGCTCATTGGAGCCACGTCCAAGTCACTCTATTCACAGTGTGCGCCTGGATTGATGTTAATGTTACCGAGTCTTTCGTTATTGTTAACGATGACCTCCAGCATGGCAAATATGCTGTTCATACCTTCCTGTCCAATATCATCACCACACTGATATCACGCCACCCCAGGATTAGGGCGATTGACTTTTTTTCAGATGGGGCAGCCAGTCAATTTAAACAGAAATTCTTGTTTTCCAATCTAACATTCCTTCAAGAATTGTTCATGATTCAATTATCCTGGAATTTCTTTGCCACATCTCACGGTAAGGGCGCTGTTGATGGGATAGGTGAGGTATAAGGAGAGTTTGGTTGGCAAATCTGGCTGGGGATCCTGTATCTGATGCAGAATCCTTCTTCCGCGTAGCAGCGGCACAGTGCAAAAAGATCGAAGTTTTATTCATCGCAGCAGGAGACATTCAGAAGTGACAGTCGCAATTGGACGAGCGCTGGCAGTTAGTGAAGTCGCTTCTGAATACACACCAAACACCCTGTGTGAAACCTGTGAGGAAATATGTTGTGAGCGCCTCTATGTACTCAACAGCGGAAGAAGTTGAATTGGTGAGTCTTCACCCCGAGTGCCATGTATCATCCTTGGAATGTCAAAATACTGCTAGTCCAGCACCTGCTGAGTGCCCCAGGTCAGACAGTCAACCCCAAGTGCACCCTGGTGACTTTGTGACTGTGCAGTATGTCACAAAAAAATCTAAGAAGTTGTTTGTTGGCCAGGTGACTCAGATAGTAGATGACGGTTGTTTGGAAGCATCATTTTTGCGAAAAGCGGGCCTATCTGACTTGGCATATACATTCCCAGAGGTGGAAGATAAATCCTGGATTGATTCCAACCAAGTCGTCAGATTCCTTCTTCAGCCATCCCTCGACCATCGCAATCATTATGTATTTGCTGAATGTCCTTTGGGAAAGGGAACCTTTTGCAGGGCAGTCATGTGAAGTTTTGTGATGTGGCCAATTGATTAATTCCAAACTTTGTTTTGTTTCTGGTCATCCACTCGTAAATTGTTCTCAATTTCTTTCGTCTATTTCTTGACTTTTGTATATGTTTATTGTATATTTTCTCAGTTCAGATTTTTATTTTTATTATCTTCTAAAGTGTTAGATGTTTAAACGCCAGCACAAGTCAGCTGGGTTCAGAATGAAAGTCTGGCGTAATCTAGAAATAATTTGTTGCTTTGGGAGAAGCAACTCCCAAAGTTCTTTTCGTCACTCCGTAACGGGACTATTGTAATTATTTCAGAGTAATTAGGTCATGTCTGGAATTTTGAAACCCCTGTACTTGAAGGTACAACTATTAGTGTATCTTCCCAGTATTTCATTACAATTTTATAACTATTGTGAGAGCAGAGTTTTCAATAAATGTTGTTATTGTTTAATAAATGACAAGAGACAGTGTCACTCCGGAACACAGTTTTTGAATGTTAATTACTTGACAATGGTCCAACTTACAGGAACTCCATTAATATCTCTGTAAAGTGCAATTCTTCCTTTACAATATGATATAGAGAGTAGGTACTAGTGGCTTTATCGCTGTGCTAGAGCAATCAAAGTTCACAAAAATGACTCAAAGTGTCACTCCGTAACGTCGTGGAATTGCCCATTTCCATCAAATCGTTTCTTCTGAAGATCATAAGCTAGTCCCCTATCCCCAAAATTCACAATGTCTGCTTTTTTCCACAATTTCCGTGACATCAGGGATTGTCAGTGTGAAAACGTGTTACAAAAGCAATTTAACGTTGCATCACCCTTCCTCTCCCCTGCTGTGTTCCAGCTGTTGCCGGTTCTATTCCACTAGAAGAACACACACTTTCCAATCCTCCTTCCATCGGTAAGCTTCATTGTTTATTTTAGATGTATCAACGTTTATGGATATGCACAAAACATTTACACTAAACTTTGTCATTATATCCTGTGTTTCTAAACATTCTATTGTGAAACAAGTCGATAAAGCTAAAGGGGACCTGGTGACGAATCGGCTGCTCGTCTGAAACGGCTCATTTCAATTTATCTTGAAAAAATATTGAGGGTTGGAAATAATAAAATCACAAAAGTCTCATTTGATTATAATGGGGTGAAATTGTCATGAAAACCGTCAACATGTCAAACCAGCTGAGTCGGTTGTTCTGATTTTTGGTGAACCAAGTCTGTCACTCAATATGCAAATCCTGTTCAAATTTCAAGTTACTGGGATGAAAATTGATGATATTATATGACCTTTGACCGTTTGAGCCTTTGGCCTCAAAAACAATATTGTATGTGTTTCGGTTTTGTTTGGTGAACCAATTCAGTAACCCAACCTGCTAATTGTGTTCAACCAGCGGAGTACCTAGCCTCTGGGTGCGTGGAGACCGCACATTACTTGCAAGAAGATGCTACAGATGTTCGTGTGGTGTACATCCAAAGGGGTCTAACGGGTCTAAAGGTCAAGGGTGTCCAAGGGTTGGTGTTTTGTGTCGACCTTGAGGAACCACAGCAAGTGCACCGACTGGTAACCCAGAAGATGGTAGAGCAGAAACGAAATAGACAAGAATGTGCCCTTTGTGATGTTTTATGGGTGAAACCTGCATACGAAAAGGGACAGAAGGAAATCTTTTAAGGAATATTTATTCATCTGTACTGTCTACCTGAAAGACAATAATACGAATTAATTGTAACTAGCCGAAACCCGTGGAACATCCACGGAAGGGAGGATGTGGTGTATGGATAGAGTGTACCATTATGGATGGCATAGGGGATTTCCTTGTCCGAGTAAGAGTAAGGAAGAAAGGTGAGAATGAAGAGTGCGTATATGAACAACGTATTTATTGCAATCTACTTAAATGACAACGCTACGATATACTTTTGAAAATATCACGTACCGTCTCGAAGTCAATGCCATCCTTTTATCTCTTCGTATACAACTCACTGATTTCTACCTTATCGTGAACAGGGTAAAGCCTACTTTGATAATCATGAACGGTGGCAGATGCAGGAGTTGGTGAAACGAAAGGGGGGGGGGGGGGGGGCTGATCATGACCTACCCAACGCCACATGGCCTACGCCATTTGTTGAGATCATGGCCACAACGGAAACACAACTGGATAGGTAGGGCCTAGGCCTACGCCTACGTTTCGTCACTCGGCGAAGTACACTTTGTTTTAAGCTTTCAGAAGCTGAAGCCTTGTTATTTATTGCTTTATATGATACTGATGGGCTGCTGATCGGTTTCACTTCGTCGTAATCACAGTATATGGAATAAATTATGGTAAACCCACCTGATGAGGTTAGCGTACACCGTGATCGATGACACCGGCACAAATGGCGGAATGCATGCTCTGGATTGTCCACTCAGTGGACAGCTTGCTGTCGCCTTCGACTGTCCAATCAGCGGACGGCTTGCTGCGCCTTCACCCAGCAGACGCCAATACGATGGCGTCGTATCGGCCGTTAATCAGATGCTTTTGGGCCCCAACGTCGGCTAATTCAGATTTTTCGAGTATGGCTGTTCGTGATAAACAAAGAGCGCGGTTCGTAGATCGTAAATCCATTAGTGCCGTGGGCATCGGGTCACTGGGTGCGGCGTAAAAGGGATAACAAAGTCGAGTCCTTACGCTATTATTATATAGATACTCCCCGTCGATGTGCTTCTGTGGTAATCGCGAATATGAGTCACATACACGGTCACAGTGCCTGACGCCACTGTGACCGTGTTTTGATTAATAAATCTACGAGTCATAAAACACGAACCGAACTCACCTCAAGCAGTAAAAAGGTGCAAATCGCTCCGAGAAACCACCTCATCTCTTCAGACCTCAACACACCTCGATAAGTGACGGCAGCGCTCATGGGATCTTCTTCTTCCGTTAAGCTCCAATTTTTTCTCTTTAAGTTAAGTCCAATGAGTCCTCTCTGCTCGAAGTGCTCAGGCCATGCCTTCCCGCTCTCATACTTTTATTGCCGTTCGGTGTAGGAAGGGATTGACATATCGTTCGTTTGTTTCAGCTCGTTATCTTTAAGCTTCCTTACGTCTCGCCACCTACTACACCTCTCTGAGTTACGAGGATTTATGCAACGCACCCCGAGTATCGCAACGTCACTCCATTTAATTTTATTAAAATGACGATAAAGACGTTTCCTTATAATAATAATAATAATAATTCATTTATTTTGTATAGCGCTTTTCAAGAAGCCCAAAGGCGCTTTGACAGCGTGGAAAACATAATGCATAACAATACATGAAAACAACAATTGCAAAAAGACAAGAATCAATAGGGAAATATTTAAAGCAAAAGGAGGGAGAAGGAGAAGAGATAATCAGGGGTTAAATGCTGTGGGTTGAATGTTGAATGCAGTGTTGAACAGGTGGGTCTTTAGTGATGTTTTGAATGTGGTGAGAGAGGAGGAGTCTCTGATGGTGTGAGGTAGTGAGTTCCAGAGGGTGGGAGCAGCAATGGAGAAGGCCCTGTCCCCCCAGGATCTGAATTAGGTCCGGATGGGGGGGGTCAGGAGGTTGGTACCAGCAGAGCGGAGGTTGCGGGTGGGAGTGTGTCTGGAGAGGAGGTCAGCCAGGTAGGATGGGGCCAGGTTATGGAGGGCTTTGTATGTCAAGAGGAGGATTTTGTACTGGATTCTCTGGGGGATGGGGAGCCAGTGAAGCTTGTAAAGGACGGGGGTGATGTGGTCACGGGTCCGGGAATGGGTGAGTAGACGGGCAGAGGAGTTCTGAATGTATTGGAGTTTATTGGTGATTTTTGAGGGTGAACCATAGAGGAGGCTATTGCAGTAGTCCAGACGGGAGGTGATGAAGGCATGGATGAGGGTTTCTGCAGCCGTGGAGGAGAGGGATGAGCGGAGACGGGCAATGTTTTTCAGGTGAAAGAAGGCTGACTTTGTGATCTGTTTAGTGTATTTGTCGAAGGAGAGGGTTTGGTCAAAGATGACGCCAAGATTCCGGATGTGAGGGGAGGTGGATACTGGGATACCGTCGATGTTGAGGGCAAAGTTGTGGGTGGATTTTGTGAGCGTTTTTGCGCCAATGATGATTATTTCAGATTTATCACAGTTAAGCTTGAGGAAGTTGATTTGAAGCCAGGATTTTATTTCAGTGATGCAGTTTGTCAGGATAGAGTGGGTGTCGGTGGAGACGGACTTGGTGGAGATGAAAAGCTGGATGTCATCGGCGAAGCAGTGGAATTGGAGACCATGACGGCGGATTAAGTGACCGAGGGGGGACAGGTAAAGGATGAAGAGGAGGGGTCCAATAACTGAACCTTGGGGGACACCTTGGGGGAGGGGAGCAGTGGGGGATTTGCAGTTATTGATGGAGATGAACTGACGTCTGTCAGAGAGGTATGATTTAATCCAAGAGAGGGCAGGGCCGGTAACGTTAAAGGTGGATTCAAGTCGGGTGAGGAGGATGGTGTGATCGATGGTGTCAAAGGCAGCGCTGAGGTCGAGGAGGACGGGAATGTTGAGGTTGCCAGCGTCAGAGGAGAGGAGAAGGTCGTTGGTGATTTTGAGGAGAGCAGTTTCAGTACTGTGGTTGGAGCGGAAGCCGGATTGGAATGTTTCATACAGGTTATTGGCAGAGAGGTGATGTTTGAGTTGAGTGGCTACAGCGCGTTCCAAGACTTTTGACAGAAAGGGTAGGTTGGAGATGGGTCTGAAGTTGTTTAGGGTGTCAGGGTTTAGACCAGGTTTTATTAGAATGGGGGTAACAGCAGCAATTTTGAGGGAAGGTGGGACGATGCCTGTAGACAGGGAGGAGTTTATTGTTGCAATGATAAGTGGAGAGAGAGCAGGGAGGGAGGTCTTGACAAAGCTGGAGGGGATGGGGTTAAGAGTGCAGGTGGCAGTTTTCATTCCTATGAGGAGTTCAGAGAGGTCAGTAGGGGAGATTGGGGAGAACCGAGACAGGGGATGGCAGGACAAGGGGGGGCAGGTGGTTGGAGGGGGAGTGGGTGCGGCGGTGGTCAAGCTGTTGTAGATGTTGTCAATTTTGCGTTGGAAGAAAGAGAGGAAGGAGATGCAGTTGTCTACTGTGAATGACTGGGTGGTGGTGTTCAGGGGGCGGAGGAGTTTGTTTATTGTCGAGAAGAGTGCTTTTGGGTTTCCGGAGCCAGAGTGGATAATTTGAGAGTAGTAGGCGGAGCGGGCGTGGGAGAGGGCATCTTTGTAGTGTTGTAGGTGGTCCTTGTAGGCTTGGGAGTGAACTGTGAGACCTGTTTTATTGCGGAGTCTTTCAAGATGGCGAGCACGCCATCTTATATATCCTCATTTAAAATGTTCAAGGGAATAAAAAGACCATTTGGTTCACACCACCCATGTTCACACCACTCAACTGTCCAATCAGCGGACGGCTCGCTTCGCCTTCGCCCAGCAGACGCCAATACGATGGCGTCGTAAGATGGCGTCGTATCGGCAGTTAATCGGATGCTTTTGGGCCCCAACGTCGGCTAATTCCGATTTTTCGAGTATGGCTGTAGGTGATAAACAAAGAGCGCGGTTCGTAGATCGTAAATCCATTCGTGCCGTGGGCATCGGGTCACTGGGTGCGGCGTAAAAGGGATAACAAAGTCGAGTCCTTACGCTATTATTATATAGATGCCTATGACTTTCCTAAGAATCATCAAATATCATCATCATCATCATTATCATCATCATACTAAAATACGAAATTTGGTATCTGTCTGTCTTGCTGTCTGTCTGTCTGACGATTTTTGTCCACGATACATTCAGTCATTACTTATCCAATCTCAACCAAACTTGACAGGAGGACTAAGGGTCACACAATAAATGTTGTAGCGCATTCGTTTCCCACATTCCCCAAGGGGGTTTTTGTCCCTCAAGGGGGTTTTCCCCGCCAATGGCGTTTTCCCTGCCAATGGGGGTTCGTGTTGAGGTGTATATCCGTGTTAAGTTAGCTTTATCATGACGTTTTTCCAAGGACACTTATAATAACAAAAGCATAATATTCATGTTATTCCAAAATAATATTAATACTAATAATATCTCCCCCTCCCCAAGGGGTCTTTTCTCCTTGAACAAACGCTGTGTTAACGTGTATAAACAGCTCACCGTGCTGTTTTATGGGGTAACGGCCTCTACCAGAAGAAAAAATATTATAAACCACAAACACATTTGATTACCTTTTGAAACCAGTCGCTACTGCTGTTTGATATGAAACTGAAAAGGGAGGAAACCCGGTGTGTTCAGTTACTAAGCAGCTAGCTAGCGCTCCTTATCAACGGTTTTGAATGGAGTGCTTGCTCGAATGCTTAAACCACTTGGCGAGCTCTCCACAAGAAACTTGGTAAATGAACACACACCCCGATGTTCTTGAGGCCCAACCCGAGATCTACTGTTATCTATATATGCCATAGAGGAATTACCCTTCCTGCCGCTCCCATAGGGAATGGGTGGACTAGTTATATAAGAACAAGCATCACAGAAATAAATACAGTTATAAGCTAACACAACTCTCGATGTGGCAACTCATCTCAAGCATAGTTTGTACAACAAACACCATTGGGTTATAATTAGGTGAAGCGTTGGTGGTGAGCACGTTCGAAGGGATCTAGTCCTGAAGGTGTGCACAAGATGAAGCCAACAGGCCAGTTGCGTCTTAAAAGTCCTCAGAATGTGAAAGACTGTATCACCAACAGGCCTTGTATTACAGACAGACACCAAAGTTGGAGAAGAACCCGTGTTCACAGGTCAAGTTATGTGAGAGACATTGAAGACGAGAACTCTACGCTGTTAAAGACAAACTGTTACTTGAAGAAGAGAAGAGATTGGAGGAACGGGCAAGCTGCCTTCTCGATAATGTGCCAGCAAGGATATGCGAGCTTTGAAGTCTTCTCCGTAACAATAGCAGTGCAATATCCGACAAGTAGATTCGCCGAATAGAGGGAGTTCATAAAATGATATCTCGTGATAAAACAAGTGAAGGTGAATCTTCAAAAACCAACGTACAGCGGACTGAAGTTTGTCCGTTGTGGTCAGGTAATAAGGGAGTCAGTAAACCTCCCCAGGATCACATACAGAAGACCCCCGTTTCCTCCTTTACTGGCTTAGTCCTTTTTTAAATTATTTGCATCACATGAGAATGAGCGCAACAGCTCAGGAGAATGTGTCATTTCCTTTCTCCCCTTTGTCTCCTCCGTTCCTTCTCCTTTTTTTCTCCTTCCTTCTTTTTCCTTCATGACACAAACTGTCGGTGTTTCATATATCTTATGCAAACTGTCGGTGTCTCTTGCATCTCGTGTGGTTGGCATTGCCAATTACACAATTAAATGAAAATACTGGTTCGTAACATTGCAAAGGGTGTAAAGATCTAAACGGTCTAAGTAGTCCAAAGGGTCTGCAAGGTTCTAAAGGTCTCAGAGGTATAAAGGGGCTACTTAGGTCTGAAGGGTATTTTCCGATCATAGTTGGGGTCTGGAGGGGTCTGAGGGGTTTAAAGGGTCCTAAGGAGTCTAAACGGTCTTTAGGAGTCTAAAGGGTGTAAGGGGTCTTAAAGGGTATGTTCCAATACTAGTTATGGGTCTAAATGATCGAAGGGGTCTATGGGGTCTAAAGTGTTTTAAGAGGGTTTAAAGGTCTTGAAGGTCTAAGTGGTCTCAAGGGAATAAAAGGTCTTCAGGAGTCTAAGTGGTCTAAAGGGTCTTCAAAAATCTAAAGGGTTCTAAAATGGTTTAAAGGGTTCTAAAGGGTGTGCTCCAATTGTAGTTACAGGTCTGAAGAGTCTAAAAGGATCTAAAGCATATAAAGAGGGTTGTAATGGGTGTAAAGGTATATGGGTGAAGGTGCCTAAGTGGTCAAAAGGGCATAAAGGTCTTCAGGAGTCTAAGGGGTCTTAAATGGGTCTAAAAGGTCCAAATCTGGTTTAAGTTGTTTAAAAGTCGAAAAGGTATGTTTCAACAAGGAGAAAAAGACATAAAATGTCAAAGCCCTTGTTGTTGTTGTTTTTTATAGCTTTGTAACTTGAAAATGGAACTAGAACTGCGAGCAGTATTTATAGGCTTCCAAGCACGTGACTAATGGCATCATTATGATATGTAGTCGGTCATACCTATGAAATTTAGGTTTGTTCCGTTTTGCGGTTCTGGAGATATAGCTTTTCAAATATTTTTCCTTAAATCCGAGATGGCTGCCACACCACGTGACTGATTATGTCATACTTGAGAAAAGTTATTCCTCATGGGTAGTTGATCATATATATGAAATTTTGCATTGATCCATTCAGCAGTTCTGGAAAAAGATATGTTTAAATGTTTTGCTTAAATCCAATATGGCTGCCACACCACGTGACTGATGTCATAGTTCAGAAAAAATCATTCCCCAGAGGGAGTTGTTCCCACCTATGAAGTATCGGATTAATCTGTCCAGCGGGTCTGGAAAAAAGATTATTATTTTTTGCTTAAATTAAAGATGGTTGCTATACCACATGACTGATGATGTCATAGTTCAGGAACCATTTTCACTATAGGGAGTTTATCACACCCATTAAGTATCGGATTGATTTGTTGAGCGGTTCTGGAGAAAAGATTTTTATTTTTTTTGCTTAAATGCAAGATGGCCACCAGGTCACGTGACCTATGACGTCATACTTAGGATATGCATCAAGTGAAGTGGTATACCATACATAGTCAGTTTCAAGTTCCTATGATGAATGGTTTGCCCTGTAGGTCACCAACAAATTTCATGGAATCAGAATAATAATAATAACTTAGCAATTTCAAAAGGGTACCCATGGTCCACCAATAAAAATAAAAGACAAGAATCCTAACAGGAACAATCGGTCTTCCAAGTAATGCTTTGTTTGGAAGCCTAATTATACTCATCATTATGTTGTCCAACAAGCAGTTACAACAAAAATACACATCAACAAAATGGCCGGCACTCAGCGATCTTTGATCAGATTGCGAAAAAAATAAACAGCAACAGCCACCAGTCAGCCATCTTTGATCATACTGTGAAATAAAAATGAACTGCAATGGCCGCCAGTCAGCCATCTTTGATCATACTGTGAAATAAAAATGAACTGCAATGGCCGCCAGTCAGCCATCTTTGATCACACTGTGAAATAAAAATGAACTGCAATGGCCGCCAGTCAGCCATCTTTGATCATACTGTGAAATAAAAATGAACTGCAATGGCCGCCAGTCAGCCATCTTTGATCACACTGTGAAATAAAAATGAACTGCAATGGCCGCCAGTCAGCCATCTTTGATCATACTGTGAAATAAAAATGAACTGCAATGGCCGCCAGTCAGCCATCTTTGATCACACTGTGAAATAAAAATGAACTGCAATGGCCGCCAGTCAGCCATCTTTGATCATACTGTGAAATAAAAATGAACTGCAATGGCCGCCAGTCAGCCATCTTTGATCATACTGTGAAATAAAAATGAACTGCAATGGCCGCCAGTCAGCCATCTTTGATCACACTGTGAAATAAAAATGAACTGCAATGGCCGCCAGTCAGCCATCTTTGATCATACTGTGAAATAAAAATGAACTGCAATGGCCGCCAGTCAGCCATCTTTGACCATACTGTGAAATAAAAATGAACTGCAATGGCCGCCAGTCAGCCATCTTTGATCATACTGTGAAATAAAAATGAACTGCAATGGCCGCCAGTCAGCCATCTTTGATCATACTGTGAAATAAAAATGAACTGCAATGGCCGCCAGTCAGCCATCTTTGATCATACTGTGAAATAAAAATGAACTGCAATGGCCGCCAGTCAGCCATCTTTGACCATACTGTGAAATAAAAATGAACTGCAATGGCCGCCAGTCAGCCATCTTTGATCACACTGTGAAATAAAAATGAACTGCAATGGCCACCAGTCAGCCATCTTTGATCATACTGTGAAATAAAAATGAACTGCAATGGCCGCCAGTCAGCCATCTTTGACCATACTGTGAAATAAAAATGAACTGCAATGGCCACCAGTCAGCCATCTTTGATCACACTGTGAAATAAAAATGAACTGTCTCAGAGCTGTCTCCTTTGACATATCTCGTGCCTTCGATACGGTCTGGCAGTACGCTCTGCTCACCAAACTCTCCTCCTATGGTATCCATGGAAATCTCCACGCATGGCTTACGGACTTCCTCTCAGGTCGCAGTCAATGTGTGGCCCAGCATGGAATTCAATCTTCTCCCCCTTCCTGTTCAGGCTGGAGTTCCCCAAGGCAGTGTTCTGGGCCCTGTGCTTTTTCTGGTCTTCATCAATGATCTCTCTGACTCTCTTGAAAATCCTCTCTATCTCTTTGCTGATGACTCCACTCTCTGCCACTGCATACCTCATCCCTCAGATCGGCAGTCTGCAGCCTCCTCACTCTCTGCAGACCTGGACAAAATCACAGACTGGTCAAACAAGTGGAACATGTCTTTCAATCCTGACAAATCTCACCCTATCACTATGTCTCTCCGAAAAGACCGTCTGATCAACCCCCCATCTACTTTCTCAACAATCCTCTCCAAGAAGTTCTGTCACACAAGCTTTAGGGTCTCACTATCTGCCATGATCTTTCCTGGGAAAACCACATTTCCAAGCTGACCTCCAAAGCCAGTCACCGACTGGGCATCCTCCGTCGTGCGAAGTCCTTCCTTGGCACACCTGAGCTCCTCACCACATACAAGGCTTTCATCCGCAGCTCAATGGAATACTGCTCTCCCATCTGGGCTGGTGCTTCTGCCTCACACCTCGCTCGGCTTCACGCTGTTGAAACCAAAGCTTTCAGAATCATTGGAATCTCCCATGATGAAGCTAACTCTGAGGGCCTTTCACTGAGTCACCGCAGGCAGGTTGGTGGTCTTTCTGTCTTCCACCGACTCCTCTCCGGCCTTGCTCCCCCAGCTCTATCTGTGCTCTGCCCCCCTAATATTCCTACAGGTCGCACAAGATCTGCCAGCAACCCTCTTCTGATGAAATTGCCAAAATCAAGACTCTCTGCTCACCTTCACTCTTTCATTCCTCTTTACTCTCACCTCTGCACCAAACTCCCTCACTCTCTTCAATCCCACACCTCCCTCCAGGTCTTTAAAACAGCTGTTCACCGCCATTTCTTATCTTCCCCCATCCAAAACCTTGATCTTTTGTACCCCCATTAATTCACCCCACATTCACTTTTTTTAAATACCAACTTCTTTTCCTGGAAGTCCTAGATCAGTGTCCATGTGTTTGATACCTCACCCACCCTCCTCCCCTCCTCCTCCTTCCCATGGCTCCTCCCCCCAAGCCCTCGCCCTCCCACAGATCTCCCGATGTCCCTGGTCTCTGCTGTTGTACTTGTGTGCTTCCCTCTCCCCCCCCCCCCCCCATCTTGTTTCCCGCTTTCTTTATTGTATGTTTTGTGTGTCCGTTTTTTTTTTTGTAATTAATGTTTGCTCTTACCCGAGCCTCGATCTTGTATACAAAACAGGTCAAAGGTCACCTTGTGGTCAAATTTTTCAAATCGCCATTTTTAATCTGAGTGACTTGAAAATTGAACACCATTTGTATATTGAGTCACTCAGTTGGAAAACCAACTCTTTTTGAGGTCAAAAGGTCACAGGTCACCTCAAGGTCAAACTCCCAAAAGCATCAATTTTCATCTGAAAAATCATCTATTTTCATCCAATTGACTTGAAAATTGAACACCATTTGTATATTGAGTCACTCAGTTGGAAAACCAACTCTTTTTGAGGTCAAAAGGTCACAGGTCACCTCAAGGTCAAACTCCCAAAAGCATCAATTTTCATCTGAAAAATCTTCTATTTTCATCCAATTGACTTGAAAATTGAACAGCCTTTGCATAGCTCCTCACTGAATTGAGAAACCAACTATTTTTTAGGTCAATCCGTCAAAGGTCATCTCAAGGTCAAACTTACAAAATCATCAATTTTCTTCCGAAAAACCGTCAATTTTCATCCGATTGACTTGGAAATTGAACAGCCTTTGTACATTGAGTCACTAAATTGGGAAACCAACTGTTTTTGAGGTCAAAAGGTCACAGGTCAACTCAAGGTCAAACTTCCAAAATCATCAATTTTCATCTAAAAATCGTCACTTTTCATCCTATTGACCCAAGCTTTGATCAAGATCGTCAATTTTGATCTTGATGAAATGGACTATTTGCTGAATCAATTGCAACCTTTTTTGGGGGTTGGGGGGAGGGGTGGTGGATTTCCAAGTATCGTGCTCTGCATGACGTCCTCTTGTTTGTTGCTTGCTAAATCTAAGATTTTTCAAGTATATTGGTCGGTTGCATTTGTTATTCTCTGTCTGTCTGTTTGTCTGTTTGTTTGTCACCGGCCTACAGGTCATGATTCTAAACCGATCTTCACGAAACTTCTCAAAGTTGTAGAAGTCGTCACAGTTGAGAAGCCTATTGATTTTGAGGTCAAAGGTCATCTGGAGGTCAAATTTCTAAAATCGCCATTTTTAATTCGATTTACTTGAAAATTGAACAGCATTTGTATATTGAGTCAATAAATTAGAAAACCAACTATTTTGAGGTCAAAGGTCAGCTCATTGTCAAACTTTCAAAATCATCAATTTTATTTTGATAATCCGTCAATGTTTGTCCAAATGACTTGAAAATCGAACAGCATTTGCATAGTGCCTCACTGAATTGGGAAACGAACTATTTTTGAGGTAAATGGTCAACTCAAGGTCAAACTTCCAAAATCATCAATTTTCATCTGAAAAATCATCAATTTTCATCCGATTTAATTGAAAATTTAATAGCATTTGCATCGTCCCTCACTGAATTGGGCAACAATCTATTTTTGAGGTCAAAGGTCAACTCAAGGTCAAACTTCTAAAATCATCACTTTTCATCTGAAAAAGCATCACTTTACATCCTATTAATCCGAGCTTTGATCAAGATCGTCAATTTTAATCTTGATGAAACAGAAAAATTGATGGATCAATGGCAACCTTTTTGGGGAGGGTTTTTTTTGCAATTATCATGCGCTGCATGACATCTTCTTGTTACTTGCAAAATCTAAGATTTTTCAAGTATATCTTGAAATCCGATTGACTTGAAAATTGAACAGCATTTCTATATTGAGACACTAAATTGGGAAACCAACTATTTTTAAGGTCAAAGATCCACCCCACGTCCCAAATTGATGTATCCATGGCAATCTTTTGGTGGGGGGAGGTGTGGATTTGGCAAATATCATGCTCTGCATAACGTCCCCTTGTTTTGATATTTAAATGTATTACGCATCCACCTACTATTTTCCATTGGTTGCTTGTCAATCACAGCTGACACAATTACCATTTTTAGGAATGCAAAAACTGTGTATTGAAGCAGTTATATTTGGATAACCACTTTTGCACAAATTACCCCACTCCTTCCCTTTTACCCACAGGTTTTATTATTTATTTGTTCATTGCATGGCCATATTTGTTTGGCCTCTCCTTGGCGATTGTTTTATCCACTCTACCCCTGTGCCATGTTGTGCAGATCATTTGTTTTGATGGTAATTAATACTATATTGCTGAATTCAGATTCATTGGTGCAGCTGTTTTGAACCATCAACTCAAATTAGTTGTTTAACTTTAAATTCATCCAATATACCAAAATTATTGAAAATAACTTTGCTGTATTATGCATTAAAATACATTTGAAGAGCTATTTTTTCATACTTCATACAAGTTTGTTTCCAGGGAAAGTTGTGTTCTTTTGATTGTCTTTGTAATTATCTTCTCACCTCAGATCATTAAACTTAAATGTCATTGGCGAATGTACAAGGTAAGCTGCCAATCGACAGCAGGCGCTTCTTAATTCGGGCGCAAGAGCATTAACCCGGTCCTTGTGCACCCCTGCAGGCAGCAGAGCATGCCGTAATCACCGCACTAACACGACCTCGCAGCCCGTCACCTTTAACCTAATGGACGCCACGCTTCCCCGCGCACGCTCGCCTCAGACGCCTTTGTCTCACGTCGTCCAAAGTTGCACCGCGCTGGCCCAGTTCGGAACGCGTCCCCTGAAAGCTTGTGGAAACTCAAATGGCTTGCAGAGAACCTTGCATCTTCTGGCACCGACTCCATTCTCAAGTGGGCTGTGCTAACGCGTGAATGTCGCCGTGTTGCTCTCTGAAAACAGCCGTGTTGGAAGCGTCCATTGCTTGCATCTGCCAAACAATTTGGTTGTTCTTCAATCGTGTCGTGGCGATACACCAACCGTGCATGCAAAATTGTTCCAACAGATGTTTCCAGATGTTTTGTGTTTGCACGTGTTTGTTTACTTGTTTTGCAAACATGCTGCTGCCTTTTGTTTTTGTTTTTTCATTCTCTGAGCGAAATATTTAACGTCGTCATTCGCGTGTTTGCCAGATTCACAAGTTAACTCCTCGCTTTGCTGTTGTAGGTTTCTTACTTGCTTATTTTTCTTTTTTCATTCTTTTCAAAGGACTGTCATTGGAAAAAGAAAAAAAAAGGAATTTTCACTTTCTCTTGAGTTCATGCAATTGCTATGTTTTGTATTTCCTTATTGCACAATGCAATCTACTTTTCTAATTACTGCATTCATTTACTTTGGCTCTAAAGAAGTAGCGATGTTTCATTGCAGAGAGGCAGATTGCAGATGGCCTTGCCTTGGAGAGTCCAGGCTTCCCTGCGGCCCTGTCCCCATACTCTTCCAAGAGCCACGTCTTGATGAAGCTTCAATCATCTGACCATACCAACAAGTCAGCTTAACCCAGAAGCACACATCTCGGCTTGCACCTCTTTCCACAAATGAACTGTGGTTGTGGACTCAAAAGGAGCTTTGACTGTGGACGCCTCAGATTATTGACCGAATTTCCACATTGTTTTGGTGGCTATGTTGAGAGCGGTTTGGGGTGATGGAGAAGTGTTTGTGCAAAAATCCACAGGAAAGTCTCTAATGTGCGATGCGCAGGACTTGCAAAACCTTATGTTCCGTGCTGCCTTTTTCCAATCCTCCGAGTAGAGCAGTTGTCCTGGAAAAGGTACAGAAATGAGGATTATCTTCTCACCTTTATTTGCATAAGCAAGCACCTTGCATTCTTGGTATAAGGGCAGCTCCACTTGCATGCTTGACAACCTATATGGCACTAACTACGTACCATGACAAATCTCATTTCCACAAGTTGGCCTCCGCCTGTAATTTCCTACATCGCCATCTTTTGTTTCATCGCACATTTTGCATTTTCCAATCAGGAAAGCCCTTTTGTCTTAATTGGCTTTATTTGAAACGAGCACAGCGTCCCAGCCATTCAATAACCCACAAATGAAAAATATTGATCTTTATTTTGTGGCCACCATTTCACTAACATCATATAGTCAGCAATTTTCCTTATTGGGTGTCTGCCTTACCTCAAGGTTCTTCCTTCCACGAGGCATTGTCATGACGTTTCTGTCAATCCCTGTAGTAGTAGCAGTAGTAGTAGTAATCAGTTGGATTTTTCTTTTATGTCGTCTTTGGATGCCTTGGGATAATGGAGTGCCTCTTGTTGTGCTCTCACTTTCCCTGTGGCCTAGTTACATTCTGTTGAGAAGAATTGCATTGTACTGTATTCCAAAAAAGGAGATTGCATAGTCAGTTTTAACTTTCCTGGCAAATCTGTGTGACAGTCTTGTTTAACACCGTGCATCGTGGTTGGTTTCTTTGTAAAAGTTGCCTTAATGAGACCACAGCTCATTTGTACACCATCGGCTATATCGTCCAGATACTATGCACGCATGGTGTAGTCAAGGGTGTGGAGGAGATGGTACGTGAAGGATGTTTGCGATCAAGGTAGGAATGGGCTACACGTGATGCCGTGTTCATGTCACTGCATACCAAGTCCTTTTTCTTTGTTCTTTTTTACATCAAGTCCAGATATATTTTTGCCTCCATATTCATATATCCCCTTTTTTACACGAGTTTTTGTTTGCTATTGATGAATGTTCTTTGGTAATTGTTTGTTTTTAGGTTTTACTCGCCCATCCCTCCCCCCCAAGTCCCACCTCAAAACAACCATCCCCCTAACCTTTTCACTGAGATATATTTGCCTTATTTTCTTTGCTACATCCTTTGGGTTTGGCTTTGTTTAATTGTCTTTGTGTAAGAAAGGCTAATTTGTTGCGTGCGTTTGCCTAGTAATGTACAAATATGTAATGGACAAATATCGAATATCCAAAACCACTTTTTTGTTCTGCAGAAACAACCAATGCACTGTAAATTTATTGAAACTTTTCTTGCCAAATGGCAAGTAGTTTTGTAGCATTGTTATTTTAATTGGCATTGAAAGCTGTCATTTTGGTTGTACATGTTTACGAAAAGCATTTGCTTTTTAAAAATGTTCTCGTCGTGGTGGACGCTGAAGCAGGTACTGTTAAATATGGCACTTTGTGTGGGCACAGCATGTGTAAATAGCCAGTACCGTACTACTGATTGAATGATTGTGCTGTGCATTCAAGATGGATCACATATTTTGTAACTGTAATCTTGGGTGAAAGAGCTCTATAAATATGTAAGCCTGCAACTAACCAAGGTGTGTCCGATTTTTTTGGTGGAGGGGAGGGGAGGGAAGGCAGGTCTGGAGGCAGAAGAGGAAGAGTGGGCATTATCCACTTCTTAAGTCGCATGCACACAACAATAGGCAAACGTGAAAGAGGCAGCATCATTACTTGCAAAATCGAAGATTTTTCAAGTATATTGGTCGGTTGCGTTTGTTATTCTGTTTGTCTGTTTGTCACCGGCCGACAGGTCCAATTCTAAACCGATCGTCACGAAACTTCACCAAGTTGTAGAAGTCGTCACAATTGAGAAGCCTATTGATTTTGAGGTCAAAGGTCATCTGGAGGTCAAATTTCTAAAATCGCCATTTTCCATCCAATTGACTTGAAAATTGAACAGCATTTGCACATTGAGTCACTAAATAGGCAAACCAACTTTTTGAGGTCAAAATGGCAAAGGTCAACTCAAGGTCAAACTTTCAAAATCATCAATTTTCATCCGATTGACTTGGAAATAGAACAGCATTTGCATATTGCCTCACTGAATAGGGAAACCAACTATTTTAGGTCAAAGATCATCTCAAGGTCAAACTTCCAAAATCATCAATTATATTCTGATAAACCTTCAATTTTTGTCCAAATGACTTGAAAGTTGAATAGCATTTGCATAGTGCCTCACTGAATTGGGCAACGAACTATTTTCAGGTCAAAAGGTCAAAGGTCAACTCAAGGTCAAACTTCCAAAATCAATTTTCATCTGAAAAATCATCTATTTTCATCCAATTGACTTGAGGATTGAACAGCATTTGCACAGTTCGTCACTGAATTGATAAACCAACTATTTTTGAGGTCAAAGGTCAACTCTAGGTTAAACTTCTAAAATCATTAATTTTCATCCGATTGACCCGAGCTTTGATCAAGATCGTCAATTTTGATCTTGATGAAATGGACAATTTGCTGGATCAATTGCAACCTTTTTTCATGGGGAGAGTTTGCAAGTATCGTGCTCTGCATGATTTCTTCTTGTTAATTCGTTTTCCATTCCTTTGTCTCACCCTCCTCATCGCCTGGTGTTGGCTTAACGGTTAAGGTGACTGGCTAAAGATATTTGGGTGTTGAGATTGAGCCCCTGTTATGCTGTTAAATAACTCAGTCTGTCATCCTTCCCAGATCGACAAAATGAGTACCAACCTACTGGAAATGGGCACTGCATCAGCGTCGCAGCCGCATTTCCAGCAATGATGCATCCACATGCTGAATACAAAACAAACAAGAACAGGCATTTCAAGGTCATTTTCCCTGCTAGAGCGGGGGTTAGCCTTGCGGGCCCCATGACAATCTTCTCCATTTAGCCCTATTTTCTGCATCTCACCTTGTTAACCCCCTTGCCCACATTTCTTCTTCCACCGCCTTTCGCCAAGTCTTTTGCGGTCTTCCCCGTCCTCTACTTCCTTCTGCATTCATTTCCATCACTCTTCTCAACCAGTCACTTTCATCCTTCCTCAACACATGACCAAACCATCTCAACCTGTTTCTCTTCACAGCATTCATCATAGGCTCTATTCACATCATCTTTTGCAATTCATCATTTGTCTTCCTGTCTCTCAACGATACTCCGCACATCCACCGCACCATTCGCATTTTTACCCTTTCCAGCCTTCGTTGCTGCTCCACGTTTATTACCCATGTCTCATTCCCATAAATCATAACACTTCTCACACATGCAGCATACACCTTTCCCTTCAGCTTCAACGACACTCTCCTCCTCATGAGCACGCCACTCAGTTCCCGAAACTTCTTCCATGCACATCTCACTCGAGCAACCGTTGCCGAGTCTGATCCACCTTCTCCATTCAGCATGTCTCCGAGGTAGCAAAATGTTTTCACACCTTCCAGCTTCATGCCGTCTCCAAGATCCAACTCAACATTTCCTCCATCTGCAGCTCCCTCTGTGCACACCTTACATTTGAATGTAGCTGCCACACTGGTTAATGACCCTCACAGACCACTACATTTTTGATGAACCCACTCAGCGCACATTGTACAATGAATGGAGTTCACTCCGACACCCTTCCTGCACACAGCACACGGTCACTTCCCAGTTCTTTCCACCTCACCACATGCTTTACCACTTGCCATCACCTTTGTTTTTCCGATATTCACCCTCAGAAATTTTGTCTCCATACATTCCTTCCATTTGTTCATCTTCTCCATCCATACTTTCTGTAATCAACACAAGATCATCTGCATACAACAACTCCCACGGTAAACCCTCCTTTACATTCCGAGCCAGCACCTCCATCATAGCTACAAATAGTAGTGGACTTAGTACCGACCCCTGATGCACACCCACCTTCACCTCAAACTCACCACTGTTCCCGTCCTTCGTCCTTACAGCTGTGCGCTCTCTCTCGTACATTGCCATCACTACTCTGATCAACCATTCCTCCACTCCTAACTTCCTCAATGCCCATGTCACTACATCGCGTGTTAGATTCGATCTTCACTTTCTTCCTTATCCTCCGCTCCAACACCCTTTTCAATACCTTCATTCCATGCTCCAATAACTTTATCGCTCGATACCAGCCACAGTCCAGAGGGTCACCTTCCTCAACTTCCTTCTCAGTTATCTTCTCTGCCGGTCCTAAAACTGCGTGACTCTCTATGTTGCCATCCCATTCATTCTCTGTATTCAACAGTATTTCCATATATCTTTTCCATCTTCCTTTAATTCCATCTGGGTCCACAACGATTTGTCCCACTCCATCCTTCAAGCAACTCACCCCCATCACATCAAACCTCTCGCTATCTGCTTTGCAATCCTGAATACGCTCTCTGACCCTCTTCCAAATCCAAACGTTCTCCGAACATTTTCCTACATGCCTCCTGCGCCTTTGCTACCTCTTTCTTTGCAGCCTTCTTGGCTGCCTTATAACTTTCATGCTCTGCCTTTTCTGCCCCCATGCCCTGCACCTTCTGTCACTCCTTGAACTTCTTCCTCTTCTCGTCAATCCCCTTTCCAACTTCATCATCCCACCACCATGTTTCCGAGTGTTCCGGTGGTCCTTCAGGCCATCCACATACCTCACCAACGGCTCCCAACAGACTATCTTTCATTGAAATCCAACCATTTTCAAGCTCAACCACGTCATCCTCTGCCATACTCAGCCTCTCTTTTAATGCCTCCCTCACTGTCACCTCTTTCAACCTCCACACCTTCATTCTCGGTTGGTACTTCACCCGCCGAGCTCTCCTCGCACCTTTCACCCTTATGTCGCAGACAACCAAGTGGTGCTGTGAAACAGCCTCCTCCCCCGGGATCACCTTTGTGTCCCGGAGGTGCCCCCTATCTCGCCTACGCACCATCAGGTAGTCAACGATTGTCGTCAACCCACCGGACGTGTATGTAACAAGCTTATTATCCTCTTTCTGGAAATGAGTATTACAAATCAACAAATCATCTCCATCAGCAAACTCCAAAATCCTTTCACCTTCTCCATTTCTCACACCATATCCGTAACCCCCATGAACTCCCTCAAAACCGTCCATACAACTTCCCACATGTCCCTTTAGGTCTCCTCCTACCACAACAACTCCCTCATCTTTCACGTTTTCCATCAGCTTCTCTATTGCACACCAGAACTTGTCCTCTTCATCGCTCCGACCAACCTGCAGAGCATATCCCGAGATGACGTTCACCAAGAGCTTTCCAATCATCATTTTCACCATCATCAACCTATCACTCACTCTAGTCACACTCACCACACTGTCTACAAACTCCTCAGAAAACAGGACACCAACACCATTCACGCCCTCCAGGCACCCTTGCCACACAAACTTGTATTTCTGTCCCTGCCTACCCTTCACCATTCTCACACCACTTCCCTTCCATCTCGTCTCTTGCACACAACATATGTCCACTCTTCTTCTGATCAATACTTCCACCACTTCTCCTGATCTCCCTGTCATTGTCCCTGCATTCTTTGTCCCAAACCTCAGAAACCGATCTCGACTTCGGGCTGTTCCCTGCCCATATGTAGTTGTAATTGTCATGGTTCTCTTTTTGAGGCAATGTTTTCATGGCCGGGTGGCCTTCCTGACGCCAACCCTCTTAGTCGCCTCTTGCGACACGCAGGGATGCGGTGTACCTATTCTAAACCTGGGTACACACCGGTGTATGATGAATACAAAACGATAACAGAAACTCTCCTCTTCTGACACAGGATACTCATATGGCTCGTTCTCCCCAGTAAGTTCGTACTCATTTTGTCAACCTTCCCAGTAAGCTAATACCCAACCTCTTTCTGCTATGTCCACCCTATCATTTGCCCTGTCATTTTCCATCTGCTTGGAGTCAGCCAACATCACTGCATGGACAAAACCTGGTGAAAAAACTGGTCCTCTTGCTTAAAGACCGATTAGCTTGATTCCAATCATCAGTAATGTCATGGAATCCATCATCACAGATGATATGAAATCCTTCCTTTTTTCCAGCGACCTGATCTCAGACCATCACTTCGGATTCAGACCCGGTCACTCCACCTTGGACATGCTCCTTCCATGCTCCCAACAATGGATGGCAGCCCTCAATCGCAAGACACCTATTGAGCATTTGATGCAGGTCTGACACCCCACCTTGTTCTCGAAACTCTCTGCCTATGGTATCCAAGGCTACTGATCCATACATTGCTTGCTGGCTTCCTATACTCCTGGAGCCAATGCATGGCTCTCAAGAAGATCCACATCTCCTCTCCCTGTCAAGGCTGGAGTGCCCCAAGGCAGCGTCTCTGGCTCAGTCTTATTTATAATCGTCAACGATCTTTCTGACTGGAAAATCCTCTTCAACTCTTTCTTGATGACATCACCCTTTGCTAAAATATCCCTCATCCTTTAGATGGGCAGACTGCAGCCTCTTCAATCTTTGCAGACCATGACATAATCAAAAGTTGGTCCAACACTTGAATATGTCTTTCCATTCTGACCAATCTCACACTCTTACTTTGTCTCTTCGAAAACCTTCCCATCTACTTCCTGAACAATATCCTTAAATAAGTTGTCACTCAAACATTTGGGTCCGTTCATCAGCCATTATCTTTCTTGGGCAAACTGCAGATCAAAGTTGGCCTCCGAAGCCATTGGGCATCCTCTGTCATGTAAAGTCTTTCCTTGGCACACCTGAACTTGTGCCTATGTCCAAGGCCTATATCTGCAGCTTGATCCGGATGCTGCCCCTTCTGGGCTTGCCACCCTGTCTCATGCCTTCTCAGCTTGATGCCAAAGAAAAATATTCTCCCTTTGCCCCCTCCGCACCTCCAAAGTGTCTACCGAGTGCATGCAGTCTACCAATAACTTCATTGTCGTGAAACTCTCAAAATCCAGCATTACTGCTCACCTCCACTCATTCGTTCCTCTTTTTTTGTGCCTGTGGACCCAAACTCCTCAGGCTATTCCATCTTTTATTTTCCCTCTAGGGCTTCAAGACAGCAATTCACCACAATTCCCCATCCTCAACTGTGATCTTTCTACCTCCATCAACCCATCCCAGGTCCATCTACTGTATTTCCAGGTTTCCAGACCTCCCTTCCACTTTTATGATTGAGAATTTGCGTCCATGTCCATGTTGTTCACGCTCCCCCACTTCCCCACTTCCCCCTTCCCTCTCCATGTCCTCACCTTACTCTCATTCTTCCCCATCTCCAAGTCTCCCTCTATTGTGTCTCCCAACCCTGCTGTTGGTGTGTCCCCCCACCCCCTCCCCCCCACACCCTCTTTCTCTTTTACTGTTCCCCCCTGCCCCTTCCCTCCACCCTGTGTTCTAGCTCCTCCACAAGCCTCAACACTATATAGAATAAAAAAATTAACATTCTGGTCATGCCACATGACATTCTGGACAAGAGGGGGTGCATGATCTACAGCATGCATGCATCTTCTAACTCATCCTGGGCGTAAACACTGAGGGTTTGTCAATAATGTAGTCCGTTTGGATTCACAAGGTGTATATGACCAGCTGGCAGCTTGTTTGAACAGCACGGTCTTGAAAGGTGCAAGACAAGTGCGACCCCACACAAATTCCATCATACGACACAAAATCCAGCCATAACATTGAACACTGCAAACATGAAAAAAGCTGATCTTGCCACAAGATTTCAAGAAGTGTATCATGACAAACTGTGCAAGATGCCACAAAGTGAGGAAAATATAGATCAACAATGATCACAATTTTGTGACGCACTATTTGGGACTGCATATGTTTTGAGGATCAAGGATAGAAAATAAGAAAAGGTTTATAGACAACCAATATGTCTTGAATCCCAAAAAATGTTGAGGAGAAGTGAAATGCTCACATCACCAACGTACAGTGCCTTCGGAAAGTATTCACTCCCCTTAACTTTTTCACATTTTGTTGTTACAGCCTGAATTTAAAATGGATTAAATTGAGATTTTTTTTGTCGCTGATCTACACATGTCGCTGATCTACACAAATGCCCCATAATGTCAAAGTGGAATTTTTTTTCGAAATTTTTGCAAAATAATTAAAAATGAAAAGGTGAAATGTCTTCAGTCATTAAGTATTCATCCCCTTTGCTATGACATTCCAAATTGCGCTCAGGTGCATCCAATGTCCTGTGATCATCCTTGAGATGTATCTACACCTTGCTTGGAGTCCACCTGTGGCAATTTCAATTGATTGGACATGATTTAGAAAGAATCACACCTTTCTATATAAGGTCCCACAGTAGACAGTGCATGTCAGAGCAGAAACCATGAAGTCCAAGGAACTGTTCATAGAACTCCAAGATAGAATGGTGAGAAGGTGTAGATCTGGAGAAGGGTATAAAACAATTTCTAGAGTGTTGAAAGTTCCCAAGAACACAATGAACTCATAATTAGGAAATGGAAAGAATATGGAACTACCCAGACTCTTCCTAGAGCTGGCAGTCCGACCCAATGAAGAAGAACCCAATGACCACTCCAACAGAACTACAGAGTTCCTTCACCAAGATGGGAGAACCTCAAAGAAGGACAACAGTTTCTGCAGCACTTCACAAGTCTAGGGTTAATGAGTGAGTGGCCAGACGGAAGCCACACCTGAGAAAAAGGCACATGACAGCATACCTGGAGTTTACAAAAAGGCACGTGAAAGACAGCATGAGGCAAAATATTCTGTGATCTGATCTGAAAAGTGATCTGAAATTATGTGGTCTTGGAATTGAACTCTTTGGCCTGAATGCGAAGTGCTACGTCTGGCGGAAACCGAGCACAGCTCATCACCCATATAACGCCATCCCTACCATGAAATATGGTGGTGGCAGCATCATTATATGGGGATGCTTTTCAGTGGCAGGGGCCTGGAGACTTGATGGGATAGAGGGAACAATGAATGGAGCCAAATACAGGCAAATCCTTGAGGAGAACCTGTTTCAGAGTGGAAAAGACCCTTAAAGACCCAGAGGAACCAAAATACCCCGAATACCCAAACACCCTGAAGACCCAGAGGAACCAAAAGACCCTGAAGACCCAAAAGACACCGAAATGGTCAAAGATGCCTATCCCTCTGAAACGACGTGTGGTGAGGCGCGCATGGCACGCCAAGTCACACTATTTCATCATAATATTCTTTGTATCTTTCGACAACTTTGTTGATTCATCTCTCATACAAATAACCACATTATCAATTTTTAGTTTTCTACAATATTTAACGAGTTCTATATTTGATGTTGTATTCTTTCCAAATTATTTAAACCATTTATCCATTTATTTATGAGAAAGATATAATCCATTACCCCTTTTAGTTAGTTTTACACCTATCTGTGCGATAGAGGAAAGCATATCTCCAACTGACGATCTCAATTTATCAGGCAGGCTTTCAAGCTTACCAGCAAAATCCACAATTACACCACTTCCACTCATTTGTTTCTCCAACTCCTTGTTATGTCTTTCCAACTCTTTTTGAGCTTGAAGTTGTGCCTTCCTTTCGTTAGCGGTTTTTACCGCTGCTGAAATACCACCCGTCAATGCTCCCGCCGCACTTAAACCAGCAAATAAAGGAATTAGAAACGGGAGAAATCCTCCACTCGTTTTCCTTGTTGAATATTTCTTTAACATAGGTTTTGTCATTTTAATTTAAAGTGAGCCAGTATCATTTAGTGTTTTCACCTGCTCTCTTGTGAGCAAAACATCAATTCTTACTGCTCCTTTTCTTTGAATTGTATTAACATTAATAATACAAGGCTTTTGATTTTGAATACAAGATAATAGTTTATTAAGATTGATTTGATTAATATATACCCAAGTTGGTTCTTTACTACTCATTTATTTATGAGAAAAATCTATGTGATATTAATCATAACACCATTATCTGTATTAATCTGTAATTCTGTTTCTTCCAAAAGCAAACAATATGTATCAACTTCTTCACTCTCCCCTCTTTCAATGTAGAGAGAAGTATCCTCTCCATTAGACCTTATAGTTTCCTTTTGAGAACTCAGGTCAATTGCGTAGATTGTATAAAGTTTTTTTTTTATACGCAACCATATCCAAAATAGGTTATTTATTACTGGTGCTTTCACACACCTTTTGGTAAGACTTGTAGGCTTCGGCATAATCATTTTTTTCTCAATCAATTTCCAATCTATCTCGTGGGTAAAATGTTCCATCATACTAAAATAGCCATTTTTGTCTGTCTGTCTGATGAATTTTTGACGCCAATACTGCTCCGCCAAAGGAGCAGTAAGAAGGGTTACATAATGAAGGTTGTAGCGCATTAATTTGCCCCCCTCCCCGAGGGGGTTTTCCCCGCCATTACCGTCAATGGGTTGCGTGTTGAGGTGTATAGCCATATTAAGTTAGCTTTATCGTGGCGTTTTTCCAACGCCGCTTCAAATAACAAAACTAACGATAATAGTGTAATATTAATGTTATTACAAAACAACATTAATACCATTAATATCCCACCTCCCTAAGGGGTTTTTCCAGTGAGTCAACGTATATAAATAGCTTATCAGGGCGTTTTCGTGGGAGCAACGGCCTCTACCAGAAGTAATGAACAGTAATGAATATTATGAACCACAAACACGTATGATTAGCTTTTAAAACAGTCGCTAATGCTGTTTATAACACTAAATGAAGATATTTGGAGGAATCCCGACATGCGTGAGGTAAGTTTTACTTTCAGAACTGAGCGAAGATCTGCTGTACTTTAGGTACCCCATAAGTGTGGGGTTAATAACATGACCCTTCCTGGTGCTAACGTGGCGTTTTTCATAGTGAACCTTTGAAACTCGCTCCTTCTGTTTAACACGAAACTGAAAGGGAGGAAGCCCGGGGTGTGCTCATTTACCAAGCAGCTAGCTTGTGCTTGCCAAGCCAGCCATTCCTTAACGGTTTTGAATGGAATGCTTGCTCGAATGCTTTAACCACTTGGCAATCTCTCCACAAGAAACTTGGTAAATGAACACACACCCAATGTTCTTGAGACCAGACCATAGATCAACTGTAATCTATGTACCCCAAAGAGGAATGACCCTTTCTGCCCCTCCTGTACTTATCGGGTGTACTAGTCCAGAGAAACCCGAAGTTGTTTCACCTTAGCATTATCACTCAGCATATTATTCTCATCAGTACCAGCATCTCCATCTGTTTTTTGTTTTTTTTAATGAGCCAAAGGTATCATGACTGTCCTTCCAGAACACCCAAATTCCGCGTGCAGGTAGTTTGGTTCAGTTTAACGTGTTGGCTCTTGCGCTGGGAGACGTGGGTGCTGGTGTGGAGCAGACGACGAGTGGACGAGCACGGCCCGCTCGCTTTGAGCTCGGCGGCTGGAAGAACGAGCTGCATGCCAAGGTCATTCCCGCGCACAGACTTCACGCAAATGAGCGTATTTTCGCACGTAAGGATGCGGGGCTTGTGACGATTCCTGACAAGGTTCAAGAGCCGATTAGAGCTAAGTGCCACACAAACACATTATTATTTTCACAGTTATTTTCCCCATTGTTTGTCTTTGAGTCTGTGGGGGTGCTCCAGTTAGGGTTTTATTTGATCGTGCATCATTTGGTTACCGGCATTTCTTCAATAAAGCCGGTATTTTTGTACAGTAAATCCTGTGTTGTTTGAGTTAATTTATCCAGGTGCGAAGACGTCGGGTAGAAGCCATCCAGGTAAGTTCATCAGCCTCCTTTCCCTCCCGTGTAAAGAATACCTTCATCATTGGATTGAACGCCTTGGAGTAAAGCTTGTTTGGTCATCCGTCTCACCCTGCGGTGTTCACTACAGGGCAGGCACACGACAGTATATTCGCAAATATACTCCTAATCTTAAAAGAGAAGAAATGTTGAATAAAAGACAATTCAAAGAAACCACGAAATGAATCATACCTTAAAAGAGGATGTACCAAATACAAACAATGAGAAAAATAACTGAAAATAAATATGTGTTTGTGTGGCACTTAGCTCCAATCGGCTCTTGAACCTCGTCAGGAATCTGTTTTCGTGCAATCAGAATGTGGAATCGGGGCACAGTTCGTGACAACGCCACTCGCATATCATCGGAAACATCAAGTCCATTTCTCCACTTTGATTTCAGGTTCAATAATGCAGAGAAACCTGTTTCACAGAGATACGTAGTTGTGAAGGGAACCAACACATTCATTGCCCTCTTCGCCAAGCTCGGGTAATCTGCTATCTGCTCACACCAAAACTTCTTAAAATCCAGTCCAGCCTTTCCAAAATCAGCTTTCTTTCTTTGATATTCTTGGAACTCGATCAAATCATCCTTCACTAAATCGTTGTCACTCATCGTAGAAATATCAAACGAGAAAGGGTTCTGGATCCAAACGGATTCCGTGCTCAGATCATCAATATCTGACAAGTAACCCTCAAAATTGGTACTTAGGACTTTCAAATGGTCCTTGACTTCTTGAAGTATTTCCCCAGGCAATGCCTTTTCATCTTCTCCATCAAGAAGGATATCGCCAAGGATTGGAAAGTTCGCCATGTTTGCGCTTTCAACACGGCGACTCCAAATCAGTAATTTCTTCGTAAATGCCACTAACTTTCCCCTGTCCAATAATGTCCACATCCCTTCCCTGCATCGACATTTTCAAGTCATTGAGGTGACCGAAAATATCGGCCAAATATCCCAGGGTAACAACAAAATGCTCATCTTCAAAACTGTTCGCTTGAGGGGATTGTTGATGCCTGAGGAATTCGAGAATTTCTTCCCGAAGTTCCACTACACGTGCGAAAACACGACCACGAGATAGCCAACGTACCTCTGTGTGGTGCAGTAAACACAATGTTCCGCCCCAATCTCATCACATAATTTTTGAAATAGTCGATGATTTAATGCCCGTCCACGAATAAAGTTGACTGTCTGGACGACTATTACCATCACTTCTTTCAGTTTATTTGACAACGTTTTGAATGCCAAGGCTTCGCGATTTAGAACACAGTGTGTGGTCAACACATGTGGAGCTTCCTCCTTGACCAGAGCGACGAACCCAGATTTCTTGCCAATGATGGCAGAAGCTCCGTCCGTGCAAAAAGACCCAACCAAATCCCATGTTAACTCATGGCGATCAAAGAACAGTTCGAATAACTTGAACAGATCAGCTCCTTTAGTTGTTGTTTCGAGTCGTTCCCATAATAACAATTCTTCCATGAGTTTCATTTCATGAACATAGCGGATGAATACGAGCAATTGACAGTGGTTTGAAACGTCAGTCGATTCATCGAGCTGCATGCTAATTTTTGCAGGACTGTTTTTAATCTCGCTGACAACTTGTGTTGCTATGTCCTGACTCGTGTCTCCAATTCTCTGGCCTAGTGTCATTGGACAAGGACACCTGACTCAATCGCTTCACAGCTTCCTCCCCCAGCACGATTTAACCATCTCCAACACACAGGGCTTCACTAGGCTTTCTCCGATTGTGTGGGGCTTCTTTTCCTTGGCAATCATGTACGAAACTTTGTGGGAGGCTTCCCAGTGGGAACAAACCCATGCGATGAAAGAGTTCCTTTCTGATCAAAACGAAGACTTTTCACCTTGAAAGCATCAATGGAGGTGTCAACATGATCCCTGTGTTTGCTTTGGAGTTGCTCTCTCAGTCCTGGTGGCTTCAAATTTCCATTGCTCATTATCAAATTGCAAAGCATGCATTGGGGTTTATCAGTTCCATTTCCTTCTTTCACACAGATGAAGCCAAAGCAAACATCGTCATCATTCCAATTCCGTTTTTTGACAGACGACATCTTGCAACAAATCTGTAAAAGAATAATAAGAAAATAATTAACAAACGCCACAGAAGACAAAACATTAGTCCACGTGAAATAAAGTGTTGGCCACTAACACCGAAAACTACAGAAAGAGATGCACAGAGGATTACGAAATTCCTCACACTATACTACTTCAACGTCCCCAATCAATCAACTTTCGCAGCTCAATCAATTTTCACGGACCAGGTGTTTACGGACACGGATATCCGGGTGTTTTTCACGGACATGGATATCCGGCCGCCCCATTTATGTTAATGCAATATAATGAATGTGAATGCCCTATTTATATTTAAATATACTTTGCAAACTTTGAATATCTCCAGATAAGTAGGCTTACTACTCACTTGTTTTGCAAATGTTTTCACTGGAATAAAATTGAGAATGACGTAGTAATTGCCGTTATTCGGTTCTTCACCTAATGCCCTAATGGCCTACATTATGTGACAGCACATTGGCTCAGTGTGAACTTTGACCCACACTAATCACTATGTAAATGTTCTCGTTGTCATGTCAATCATGCATTGTAATCGCATGCATACGCCCGGGGCGTATAGTTGATTTATTCGAATTTTATTAGAAAATTGAGTTTATATTTGTTTGAAATATAATTATACAAATATAATTTGTTTTGAAATATTTATATTTATATTTAAATATATATTTATTATATATTTAAAGTTGATATTTCTTTGAATTTATTACAATTTATTATTATAATTTATTACGAGTACCATACCCCCAAGGGTATGGATACCCCATGTTAAGAACCCCAGATCTAGAGGTTAATTTAATAGGTGGTCGGGCAGAACTTAAGAACATCAATTTATCATTAAATATCAATACCTTTTCATTAACAAGATAGAACTGTGCTGGTTCTTCTGTTGGAATGAGACCTGCTATGGTTTTTGAAACCGCTGAATATTCATTCTTTTGAAGAGACTCCACAACATAATCAGGATGTTGATTTGCCTTTTCCAGTTGTTGAAATAATCTTTCATCATCATATTCTAATTCTCCTATATCCTCTAATTCCTGCTCTGTCATTTGACTAAAATCTTTGAGCATTTGAAGTTTTCCAGGAGTGTATTCCATCGTGGGAATTGTAGAGGGTTGTTCTCTTTGTTGGGAAGATTTTAAAACCAGTTTCAAAAATTTCTCTTGTTTTCTTTCAAACGCTTCTTCACCCGTTAGTTTCTCTCTGCGTTTCCTCATTATGTCTTCCTGTTGCTTTACAACTTTTGAAACTAACTCCTGATGATCCTTAAACCTTCTTGCTCTTTCTTGTACATTCATTTTCTTTCTTTATTTATTGAAAAATATCATTTGCTGAATTATAAATGTCAATTGGGAAATTTTCCTTTTTTTTCCTCATTAAAGTAGATGTGTTCAAATAAGTCCTTTTCTTTAAATATTTTATCAAACTATTTATTAGCATTTTCCTTTTCTTCATCATTAAAGTAAATGTATTCAAAAAAAACTTTAAAAAAAAATATTTTATCAAATTATTTATTAGCATTTCTCCTTTTCTTCATCATTAAAGTAGATATGTTCAAATAAATCCTTTTCTTTAAATATTTTATCAAATTCCTTATTAGCATTAATATGAGTTGTAATTTCTTCTTCACTAATACAAGTATCTCTGCTTTTCATACGTTGACGTTGTTTCTTCATCAACATCAAAACCGAATGATAAAATCTGAACTCCATTATCACTCAGATGTTTCATAATTTGTCTCATTCCTTCTGGATTAGTTTCTAAAATCCCAAGACCACCAAGATTTTAGTTTCTTTAACTCACTCTTACAATGTGAATATTTTGTCATGCTCAAATATTTGAGACCTCCTCAAAGGTACTCCTCAAATATTTGACCTTCGTTCCTCAATCGCATATGTTCCTCCATTTAAATGTAGTAATAATCTTCACCTTCTACTTCTCCTGGTCGTGTTGCGCTGGTCGTTGTAGATATAATACGAATCATAGGGCGTTTCTTTAAAAAACTTACAATCTTTTCATCTTTCTGATTCAAGAGCTTAGATTTATGAAAGATTTTTCCTCAAGCAGATTTACCCACAAGATTAATAATAATAGTTGTCATTTATGTATGTAATTATTTATTAAATAAAATAAATATCATTTTGTATCTCATCTTGTTTCACAGCAATATATTTCTATTTTCCAGTCGTGTGTTTCATATTGTTGCGGATCTCCGGGAATGGGGAGGTACCCGAGGTGGGTGAGGCCTCGACCCCTCCTCAGTCCACGGTTCCACCGGGCCGTCGTCTGCGACGAAGCTCGTGTTCGGCGGATTGCCAAGCAACTTCAGCCGCCGAGCCCGCAGCTGCGAGTGGAAGGGTTAGTGGTCACAACCCGGATACCCTCGGACACACGCAGCCGTGAGGACGGGACTGAACCCCGCACAAGTCACACTTATTTCTGATGCCCGAGTGGTTTTGCGTCGTGTGACCCCTGCCGTTACACTAAGCGTACTTCGGACACGATTGAGCGGTTTTAATTCGGGCGATGCTAGGTCAATGAATAGAAAATGACAACGATGGTCAGGTTGGAAGTACCAAACACAGCATTTAATTACAGGTATGTACAGAACAGAGACAAAGGAGAGAATCTTAGCATCCTTACCTATAATCCCAGACAAGGGCCCTCATTCTTTCGGGGAAGGGAGAAAGGGTAATGCGCGGGGAAGCGCGGCCGCTTCTTGGTTCAGCCGGCTTTGTGCAGCTCGCCCGGATGGGCTCGGTTGTGCAGCGAACGTGCGAGGATCGGCTTGGCAGACGCGCACGCAGGACTGCCCACTCAGTCGATCAGCACGGTGGACGAAAACACCAGGAATCGCTCCAATCCAAGGCGCCAACAGCAGGAGACGATCGCAGCAGGAACGAAGAGCGATGACGACGAACCAGGAGCAGGAACCAGAGGACCGAGCAAGAGAGCAGGAGCCGGGCCCGAATGTGTTATGGGCCGGGTTTTTATTACACCCGAGCCCCTTCCTGAATGTTCCATGGGTCTCAATTGGCGGCCGAGGGTCACGTGACGTGACAGCCCCTCATTGGCCACCCTCGGTCACTCCCCCCTGCCTTCCCTTTAGCTCCCATTGGTTGCTCGCTGCCGCTCCTCCCAGGAATGTCTCGTTCCTCCTTCTGGGAAGGTTCTATTCCTCCTTCGGGCCTGCAGGGCCTAGTCTATTCCCATGACGAGACAATTTAGCCTTCAACGAGGCCGACAATCATCCTGCCTGACTCAACGCATTATTTGCTTTCTTTCTAAACACTGGAAAAGGCCTATGCGTTACATTTAATAAGAAATAACTAACTACTGGAGGCTACATGTTGTGGTGTAACTAACTATAGGGGGGTTGCCTTTATTCACAAAACCGTAACAATATAATCCTCAAATTACTTTTTACTACATAATGTAGAACAATTATCTCTCCAAAAATTATTTACATCCATTGAATTTAAGTTGAATAAAATAAAAGTATTGGCCTTGTTTCTTATTGAGCGACGAGGGAGTTGAACATATGATTGACTGAGATAAATACAATTTTTAATAAATATAATTTAATAATAAATATTTTAATAAAATACATTTTTAATAAATAAATATAAATTTTTAATAAGATAAATACAATCATCTAATTTTTACACGCTTTTTTAGAAACTATGTTTTATCCTGAGTTCAGGTTTAATTTCAAGATAATACCTTTCAAAAACAGAACATTCGGTTCGCACCAAGTTGGCTGCGCAGGGTAAGTATTCTATGAATACCATCTCGTTTTTACTTTGCATTGGTGTTCCTTTTGTTGTCATTTTTGTATTCGTTTTTATTTTATTGTATTTTATATTTTACATTTTATATTCACTTTTGTTGCATTATTATATTTTACTTGTTAAATGTATCAATTGCAAAACGTACCTCAATTTGGCCCTCGGCCGCGATGGAAGTTGAATAGAAATAAACCTTTATTATTATCAAACCCCATTCCTAATGCTCACTCGGAGTGTTTAATACTCGCTTGAGGGAAATTTGGATAAAATTGGACATGTACATGTATATTTACACATGGGCGGTATATAGGCTAAAAGTCGCTTGTCCGCACACCTACTGAAAATAAAATGTATTAAAACCACAAATTAACCGATTCAGTTCGATGATAATGGCACAATAATAACAATGGCATATGAATCATAATATAATTAACAATAATAAGGATAATAACACGGCTCAGTCTAAAGCATCATAGGCTAAACAGGTGTGAAAATGAGGTGAAAATTAAGGTGAAAAGGATTTTGAATGCAAAAGTAACTAAACTCTGTAGATATGCACATACACATGCCTCCTCTACCCCCAACTTCCTCCCTGGCTGCTCCTGTAGGGAGCCGCTTTCTCGTTTCCATAAATTGAGCTTATATTGTTGGTGGGGGAAAATGCTTTTGAAGCAGATATAATTTTGTTGGGAAAAATGTTTTGATGCAGAACCAAATTCTGGTGTGGATCTACAATCTGACATTAAGGAAGAAAAGGTCGTCCGTGTCGACTTAATAAATTTGAACGTACGTCACATGAATAAAGCAAATGTCAATTTCCCCAGTGGGACATGAAATGTAGTGCTGGCTGGCATTCCCATTTCGTTATTAGCAGGTTGGTGGCCCTTGTTCTTATTGATTTTAAACGGAGTCCCATTGTGCATCTAAGAGCAAGCTCGTGCTTGTTAGCTTTGCACATCCCAAGCTTTCTCACCTTGTGGATAACAGCCTCTCTGGGGCCTAGCAACCTGTCTGAAACGCAACAGCCAATGATTCCTTCAGTTTTCACACTTTTCACTGAAAGTTTGCTGGAGGATTTATCTGGTGATGACATGGAGATGATCCTCCCTATTGAAGGAGCTGGGGCTCCCACGTCGATCGGAAGAATGGACGCGACAAAAAGCTAGAATTCATCCGAGTTGCTTTAATGAAATCAAACACTCAGGCACACTGAAAACCCGTTTATCGGGCAGCAATATATATACCAATTATCCCGGAGCGTTTGCCCAGGCCCGGCGCCAGGGGGCGTGGCCCAGCGGCCTGGCAAGTTGAGGGCGAGCCTGCCCGGGCGTCCCGACCGAGGCCTGGCAAGTTGAGCGCGGGCCTGCCCGGGCGTCCTGGACGAGCCCGGCATGGTGATCGCTCCGCGTCCTTGACAGGTGCAAGGCGATTGTGAAAACCCAGCGGCAGCCGCTACACACGTCCCCCCAGAATCGACTTGCACCGGCAGGGTCAATTTGAGGGGGGTCCTGATGACCCGGCCGAAGCGACCCCTGGCGGGTCGTGGGAGGGGGTCCGGTGAGGTGGTGGGCGGTCGAGTGGGGGGCACCGTGGACGGGGGGCGGCCTCGCCGCGGCGGAAGGGCCACCCGTGGTGGGTGGTCGACGTCCACATGCGCCGGCTTGAGGCGGTCCACCGCAATCCGGTCCGACCTGCCGCCGATGTCGATGACGAACGACTTGTCGTCCCGTCGCAGCACCCGGAAGGGCCCGTCGTACGGCGGCTGGAGTGGCCACCGATGTGCGTCGTGACGCACAAAAACATACTCCGCTGTGCGGAGTGCTGGGGGGACGTAGGACTGGGGGTCACCGTGGCGGGATGTTGGCACGGGGGCAAACCGTCGGGCGGCCTCCTGGAGGTCCGAGCGCTGGTGAGCTGCGGACCAGGGACTGGTAGCGTCGGGCACGAATTCGCCCGGGACGCGTAGCGCCTGGCCATAGACAAGCTCGGCGGTGGATGCCTGGAGGTCCTCCTTGGGGGCCGTGCGAAGGCCCAAAAGGACCCACGGCAGCTGGTCGGCCCAACCGCCGTCTTGAAGGCCGGCCATGAGCGCGGCCTTCATGGAGCGGTGGAATCGCTCGCACAACCCGTTTGCTTGGGGGTGGTAGGCCGTAGTACGGTGGAGCTTGACCCCCAGGTTGCGGGCGACCGCGCCCCACAGCTCGGAGGTGAACTGTGGTCCGCGGTCTGACGAGATGTCCGCCGGTGCGCCGAAGCGGGCGACCCAGGTGGCGATGAAAGCCTGCGCCACGTCGGCGGTGGTGGTGGAGACGAGGGGAACGGCCTCCGGCCACCTGGTGGTCCTGTCCACCATGGTGAGCAGGTGTGTGAACCCCCGTGACGGGGGGAGGGGGCCCACCAGATCCACGTTGACGTGGTCGAAACGTCGTTCGGGCACGGTGAAAGGTGCCAGCGGGGCCTGGGTGTGTCGGTGGACCTTGGCCCGTTGGCAGGCCGTGCAGGTGCTGGTCCAATCGCGGACGTCCCGACGGAGGCCGTGCCAGACGAAACGCGCCGACACCAGCTTCTGGGAAGCTTTCCGGCCCGGGTGGGAAAGGCCGTGGAGGGAGGCGAAGATGCGGCGTTGCCAGGTGACGGGCACGATGGGGCGAGGCTGGCCTTGGGAGACGTCGCAGAGCAGGACAGTGTCCGCGCAGGGGATGTCGGCCAGGCGGAGGCCCGTGTCCGCCGCCCGGAGGGCTTGCACCGTGGTGTCGGTGGTTTGGTCCGCCGCCATAAGCGCAAAATCCACGCCCAGGTGGACCGCGTTCGCGCTGGCCCGGGAAAGACAGTCGGCCACGGCGTTGTTTTTGCCGGCGACGTGCCAGATGTCCGTGGTAAACTCCGACACGGCGGAGAGGTGGCGCTGTTGGCGGGCCGACCATGGCTCCGTGACCTTGGCCATGGCGTAAACCAACGGCTTGTGGTCGACGAACGCCGTGAAAGGTCGGCCCTCCAGGAGGTGGCGGAAATGGCGGACGGCCAGGTGTAGACCGAGGAGCTCCCGGTCAAACGTGCTGTATTTGAGCTCGTTTGGCCGGAGCTGCCGGCTGAAAAAAGCGAGTGGCTGCCAAACCCCGTTCACCCATTGCTCATGTACGGCGCCCACCGCGTAGTCGGAGGCATCCGTGGTGAGGGCGATGGGAGCGTTGAGCACCGGGTGAGCGAGCAGTGTTGCGTCGGCGAGGGCCCGCTTTGAGCGTTGGAAGGCCGCATCCATTGCTGCGGACCAGGCGATGTCGTGCTTGGCCGGCTTGCCCCGGAGGGCTTCGTAGAGGGGCCGCATGAGTTGAGCAGCGCGGGGCACGAAGCGGTGATAAAAATTCACCATTCCCAGGAATTCCTGCAGGGCCTTTACGGTGCGGGGACGCGGGAACGTGGTGATGGCCTCGACCTTGGTTGGCAGCGGCACGGCCCCGTTCTTGGTGATGTGGTGGCCCAAAAAATCAACGGCCGTCGTGCCGAAGTGGCATTTGGCCGGGTTGACGATGAGGCCGTGCTCGCTGAGGCGCCCGAACAGTGTTCGGAGGTGGAGGAGGTGCTCGGCCCGGGACGTGCTGGCGACGAGGATGTCGTCCAGGTAAACGAAAAGGAACGGCAGGTCACGCAGCACGCCGTCCATCAAGCGCTGGAACGCCTGAGCCGCGTTCTTGAGACCAAACGGCATCCGCAAGAATTCGAATAAGCCGAACGGCGTGATGACTGCCGTTTTAGGGACGTCGGCCGCCCTGACAGGTACCTGGTGATATCCCCGTATGAGATCAATTTTCGAAAAAATGACCCGTCCCGCCAGACGGGCGGAGAAGTCTTGGATATGCGGGATCGGGTACCTGTCGGGGGTGGTAGCGTCATTGAGACGGCGGTAGTCGCCACACGGGCGCCATCCACCCCCCGGCTTTGGCACGATGTGCAGTGGCGAGGCCCACGCGCTATCGGAGCGCCGCACGATGCCGAGGTGCTCCAACGCGTCGAATTCGGCCTTCGCTACGGCGAGCTTGGCTGGGTCGAGGCGGCGGGCCCTGGCGTAGACCGGCGGGCCCGTGGTTGGTATGTGGTGCTCGATCCCATGCCGTACTGCGACGGCCGAAAACGTCGGCCGCGTGAGGGCCGGGAACTCCGTGAGCAGGCGAGCAAACTCGTTCGCCGCCGGGACGGTGCATGCCAGCTCGGTCGGCGCGGAGCTGCTCAATGTGCATACCAGGGAGCTGAAGGTTTCAGCGTTGATTAAACGACGCCGTTGGACGTCCACCAGCAGTCCGTGTGCGCAGAGGAAGTCGGCGCCTAGCAGAGCCATGGGCACGTTGGCGGTTACAAACGTCCAAGCAAAGCGTTGGCCGCCGAAGCAGAGGGTGACGTTGCGCGGGCCGAAGGTGCGGATAGTCGATCCGTTGGCCGCAACCAAGGAGGGGCCGCAAACCGCGGATTGCCTGTCCTGGTCGGAGGCGGGTATGACGCTCAGTTGGGCGCCGGTGTCGCACAGGAAGCGCCGTCCGGACGCTTTATCCGTGATGAACAGTAAGTTGCCCGTGTGGCCGGCGCTCATGGCTGGTAATGAACGCCGGCCCGGCCGTTTCCCGGCCTGCTTAAGGTGCACGGGGGTCGGCATGTCCGGGCCTTCTGTCCGAACCTGGCATGATAGTAACACCACGCTTGGTCAGGTGGAGGCCTCAGTCGTCGTGCTGGAGGTGGTCGGCTCGGTAGAGTGGCCGCCAATTGCGTCGGCAGTTCGGCCGTCGACCGTGCCGGGTGCTCGGGCGCCATGGGTGTTGCGTCGGACGGCGGTGGGTCCCATGTCGCCGCTGCGATGCGCTGTCCTGCGGCGGAGATCTTGTCGGCTTCTCTGGCAAGGGCCCGGGGATCTGTGATCGTCGTGCTTGCCAGGGCGAGGCGTACCGGGTTAGGCAGCTGACGGAGGAACAGCTCCCGGAACAAGAATGCCGGAGAGTGCTCGCCGAGCAGTGAAAGCATGTAGTCCATTCGCTCGGAAGGGCGCGTGTCGCCGAGCTCAGGCAGTTCGAGCAGGCGCCGTGCGCGTTCCGCCGATGGGAGGGCGAAAGCATCGAGGAGCAGCTTCTTAATCGCGCCGTATTTGTCAGCGGCTGGCGGGCTTTCGAGGAGGCTCAGGGCGCGGGCCGCGGTAGCCGACCCGAGCGCAGCTACCACATGGTGGAAGCGGGTGTCGTCGGCCGTGACGCCTCGCAGGGCGAACAGGGACTCCGCCTGCGCGAACCAAACCGCCGCGTGAGCCTCCCAGAAGGTAGGCAGTTTAAGGGCGACTGCCGTGTCCATGTCGATAGGTCACCAATGAAGGAGCTGGGGCTCCCACGTCGATCGGAAGAATGGACGCGACAAAAAGCTAGAATTCATCCGAGTTGCTTTAATGAAATCAAACACTCAGGCACACTGAAAACCCGTTTATCGGGCAGCAATATATATACCAATTATCCCGGAGCGTTTGCCCAGGCCCGGCGCCAGGGGGCGTGGCACAGCGTCCTGGCTGCGGCCTGGCAAGTTGAGGGCGGGCCTGCCCGGGCGTCCTGGACGAGCCCGGCATGGTGATCGCTCCGCGTCCTTGATAGGTGCAAGGCGATTGTGAAAACCCAGCGGCAGCCGCTACACTATTATGTTTGTTCTACTTTTTCCAAATAACAACGTACACACCACATCCTTGTTGTGTTATCACTGCTCAGTTGTTTCCTGGAATTAAAATGTTGATAAAACATTGCATTCTGGAATCTTCCTTTGAAGATCTTCCTTGAGATCTTGCGTGGGAGGTCACGATTTTTCGAAGCTGTCCCGATCTTCACGCACGCTCGAAGTTAAATAATTGTTCACAATTGTATTTTTGTCGAAACTGTATTTATCTTACGTGTGTGTACCTAAAGTGCGTCCCTTGGAAGATTATCGGTGTTAATCTTTCATACCTGTATATAATATTCGAGTATTTTGTGCCGCGGTATTTTGCGGCCTAGTTCTTGAAAATTCCTACCTTGAGGCTTGTTTTCTCCCAGTGGTCGATTGTGGTCCTTCTACTCTCTTTCTCTCAGTCTTTTCCCAGTCTTTTCACCCCATACTTCCTTGTTTAAATTCTTAACTAAAAAAAACAAAAAAACATTTCCTTCTTTTCGTTCGTTCGTTCTGCGACCACGTGTTTCACCCCCATTTTCACGCCATTCCCCAGATCTGTTTTGCCCTGTTCCTTTTGCTGACACCTTTTTCCCTGTTCACGTGACTCGTGGGTGTCCCTCCAGGCTCCCTCTCCCCGTTGGTATTTTTGTGAATATAAGATTGTTCTTCACGGTTCTGTTTAAATATGTTTAAACTTTCCCCTGCAGTGTTTTATTCAGTGGTTTATTACAACACGCTGTTTTTCTTCATATTTAAAAGGCTCTTTTCAATTTCCTCTCCAACTCATTCTACTTCAAAAAAATATTCAATCTCTTATAATTCTAAATCACTACATGCTCTAAATTCACATTCATTCCATCCCTCCTCCATCGTTCTTAATCGGATTGCTAACTTGAAAATCACAAAAAACCCAATTTGTTATCAATGTTCGTCTTTCATTAATCATCCACTTTCTAAACTCCCCCCTTGCTCCTCCACTCCAAATCCCCCCCTTGCCCCTCCCCTCCAAAACTCCCCCATTTCCCCTCCCCTCCTAAACTCCCCCCTTGCCCCTCCCCTCCTAAACTCCCCCCTTGCCCATCCCCTCCAAAACCACCCGAACTCCGCCCCTTCAAAACTCCCCCCTACCCCTCCCCTTCAAATTACCCCCCCCCCCCCTACCATCCCTCTCCAATTCTCCCCCCTCCCACCTCCTTCTCAAAGCTGCCTCCTCCCCACTTCGTCTCCCTTCTATGTCATACCTCCACCTCCCCCAACCTTCTACTTTCCTCTGCTCCCCCTCAAACAAACTCTCACTGTGCCTCATTCCATCACCATCAAACCTTTCGTCGTCCTCATCCTTCCCTTTCTTGTAACTCTTCTGTAATCTCTGACACACTATCAACTGCTCTTCCTACCTCCCCCTCTCATCCTTCATCTGACCCTACCCCTCCCCTCCCCTCTCCTGTACCCGATGCTCCCCCTCTCTCCTCATTAACGATATGGACCTCAAACATCCGGCGCCTTCGCTCAAACCTGATTGATCTCTCCAATCAGGTTGCTTCTGACAATCCAGACTTGATCTGCTTAACAGAAACTTTCCTCCTTCAAGATGTCTCTGATTCCTTAATATCTCTTCCTGGTTACTCCCTCCTCCGGTATGATAGACCTGAGCCTCGTCCTGGTGGTGGGCTTGCTATCTTTATCAAAAACTCTCTTCCTCACTCTCGTTGCACTGTCCTCTGTCCACCCCACCCCCAGGAAGTACCTCTGGCTACAGCTTCCTCTCCGCTCCCACCTTTTGTTCATATGTGTTGTGTACCGTCCTCCAAACAGTGATGACTCCATTTACATGTCGCTGTCTGACAACATGGACCAACTTCTATCAACTCTCTCTTCCTCATATGTGGTGACTTCAGCTGTCATCATGCCAGATGGCTCGGTGTGGGTTCCTCTCTCACCAGCCATGGCACCTCAGCAAAGGACTTCTGTGACTCATTGGGACTGACACAATCTGTCAATTTCCCGACCCGGATCTCAGCCAATGGTGTATCTTCTCTTCTGGACTTGGTGAGGACAAACTTCCCTGCTAATGTCTGCTGCTCTTCTTCTGCCCCAATCGGTTCTTCTGATCATGTGCTTGTTAAAGTGGACATCTCTCGAGCCATTCTCAGAGAGCCTCCTCAGCGCCGACGAGTCTGGCATTTCACTCAAGCTGACTGGCACGGTCTGCAAGCAGCCATCAATCATCTGGACTGGTCTCCCATCTCTACTGCCTCTGACATCAATTCTTCCTGGGAATTCTTCCAAAGCAAACTGCTCTCTCTCATGCACAGATTTATCCCATCTCGTCTTCAGTTGTCTTACTCTTCCTCCCGTCCATGGTTCACTGAATCCTGTGGTGAGGCAGTTGCCCTGAAACAACTTGCCTTTGCCTCTTGGAAGGCTAATCCAACTGAAGGCAATCTCAGTTCCTTCCACCAAGCTCGGAACAAGTGTGTGTCGACCCTCAGGAGTGCCAGGAAGCACTATCTCTCCACACTCAAGATTGAATTCTCAAACCTGTCTCCTTCCTCCAAATCCCGGTGGCATCTGGTCAAATCCGTTTCTGGTGTTTGTTCCCCCTCCAGCCCCTCCCTTACCTCAAATGGCTACACAGTTGACACCGCACGTGACAAAGCCGAATGCATCAACTCTGTGTTTGCCTCAAAATCTTGTGTCCCAAACCCATCTCTCTCTGTTCCCACCTTTCCCAATCGAACCGAACTGCTCCTGGACTCTGTGTCCTTCTCTCCTGACAAGGTGGAGAAGTTTTTGTCAAACCTCAACTCTGATTCTGCAACTGGACCAAACGGCATCAGCACACGGGTCCTAAAATCCTGCTCTGCCGCTCTTTCACTCCCTCTCTCTGTTCTCTGCACCCTCTATTTTGTTCAAGGTCATTTGCCAGCATCTTGGAAATCAGCAAACATTACCACTTTACACAAAAAGGTGCAAAAACAGATCCTTGCAACTACAGACCAACAGCGTGCTCCCAATTATCAGCAAAGTCATGGAATCCATCATTGCTTCGGATATCAAATCCTTCCTCTTCTCCAATGGCTTGATCTCCGATCATCAATTTGGATTCAGACCAGGTCATTCTACTCTGGACATTCAGACCAGGCCATTCTACTCTGGACATGTTGCTTCTGCTGTCTCAACAATGGATGGAGGTCCTAAATGCCAAACAGGAAATCAGAGCTGTCTCCCTTGACATATCACATGCCTTCGATACGGTCTGGCACCCTACTCTGCTCACCAAACTCTCCTCCTATGGTATCCATGGAAATCTCCACTCATGGCTTGCGAACTTCCTCTCTGGTCGAAGGCAACGTGTGGTCCTGAATGGATTTCTCTCATCTCCCCTTCCTGTTCTGGCTGGAGTTCCCCAATGTAGTGTTTGGGGCCTGTGCTTTTTCTGGTCTTCATCAATGATCTCTCCGACTCTCTGGAAAATCCTCTCTATCTCTTTGCTGATGACTCCACTCTCTGCCGCTCCATTCCTCATCCCTCAGATCGGCAGTCTGCAGCCTCCTCACTCTCTGCAGACCTGGACAAAATCACAGACTGGTCAAACAAGTGGAACATGTCTTTCAATCCTGACAAATCTCACACCCTTACTATGTCTGTCCGAAAAGACCGACTGGAAACCCTCCTATCTATTTTCTCAACAATCCTCTCCAAGAAGTTCTGTCGCTCAAGCTTTTGGGTCTCACTATCTGCTATGATCTTTCTTTGGAAAACCACATTTCCAAGCTGGCCTCCAAAGCCAGTCGCCGACTGGGCATCCTCCGTCGTGCGAAGTCCATCCTTGGCACACCTGAGCTCCTCGCCACATACAAGGCTTTCAACCGCAGCTCAATGGAATACTGTTCCCCCCCTCTGGGCCGGTGCTCCTGCCTCACACCTTGCTCGACTTCACGCTGTTGAAACCAAAGCTTTCAGAATCATTGGAATCTCCTCCGATGAAGCTAACTCCGAGGGCCTTTCACTCACTCACCGCAGGCAGGTTGGTCGTCTTTCTGTCTTCCACCGACTCCTCTCCGGCCTTGCTCCCCCAGCTCTCTCTGTGCTCTGTGTCCCAAATATTCCTACAGGTCGCATAAGATCTGCCAGCAACCATCTTATGGTTAAACTGCCAAAATCTAGGCTCTCTGCTCACCTTCACTCTTTTATTCCCCTTTTTTCCCGCCTCTGGAACAAACTCCCCCACTCCCTTCAATCCCACTCCTCCATCCAGGTCTTTAAAACAGCTGTTCACCACCATCGCTTATCTTCCCCCATCCAAAACCTTGATCTTTTCTACCCCTGCTAATTCACCCCAGATTCACTTTTTCGAAATTCCAACTTCTTTCCTGGAAGTCCTTGCAGTGTCCATATGTTTTATACCTCTCCCACCTCCCCCCAAGCCCTCTCCCTCCCACAGTTCTCTCGATGTCCCTGCTCTCAAATGTTGTGTTTGTGTCCTTCGCCCTCTCTCCCCATCTTGTCTGTCGTTCCCCTTATTTTGTGTTTTATGTGTTGGTTTGTGTCGGTTTGACTTTTTGTGTGATTAATGTCAGCTCTTTCACGAGCCTCGATCTTGTATACAAAAAAAAAAGAAGGATTTAAAGGTGCCTCCCTCTGCTGTTTGTGCCTGTAAATTGAAAGGGTGTCACTCATCACTGTTGGCACATTGTCTTCATTTGCTTGTTCATTTAGTTAATCCTTAATATTTCCCTGCTATAAGCCTTGACTTCATAACGAAATATAAAGAAATTAACATTTTCAATGCCTCAAGTATCTTTCATATGTGGTACTCTTCACGCCGCCAGGTGCATGGGGCTGCCGGGACACTTGAAATGGTGAGGTCGCACAATAATGGGCAGGTCGCCACTCAGATGCAGGATACTCAAATTGGTCACTTTCTCCCAACGTTGGTACTCATTTTGTTGAACTCGGAAGGATGATATACATACAGGGTGTCTCAAAAAGATGTGTGCACGTTTTAAAGGGTGTCTCAAAAAGATGTATACACGTTTTAAAGTGTCTCAAAAAGATGTAGACACGTTTTAAAGGGTGTCTCAAAAAGATGTATACACGTTTTAAAGGGTGTCTCAAAAAGATGTATACACGTTTTAAAGGGTGTCTCAAAAAGATGTATACACGTTTTAAAGAGTGTCTCAAAAAGATGTATACACGTTTTAAAGGGCGTCTCAAAAAGATGTATACACGTTTTAAAGGGTGTCTCAAAAAGATGTAAACACGTTTTAAAGGATGTCTCAAAAAGATGTCTACACGTTGTAAAGGGCGTCTCAAAAACATGTTTACACGTTTTAAAGGGTGTCTCAAAAAGATGTTTACACGTTTTAAAGGGTGTCTCAAAAAGATGTCTACACGTTTTAAAGGGTGTCTCAAAAAAATGTTTGCATGTTTTAAAGGGTGTCTCAAAAACATGTTTACACGTTTTAAAGTGTGTCTCAAAAAGATGTTTACACGTTTTAAAGGGTGTCTCAAAAAGATGTTTACACGTTTTAAAGGGCGTCTCAAAAAGATGTATACACGTTTTAAAGGGTGTCTCAAAAAGATGTATGCACGTTTTAAAGGGCGTCTCAAAAAGATGTTTGCACGTTTTAAAGGGTGTCTCAAAAAGATGTATACACGTTTTAAAGGGTGTCTCAAAAAGATGTATACACGTTCCCAAGGGTGTCTCAAAAAGATGTATACACGTTTTAAAGGATGTCTCAAAAAGATGTATACACGTTTTAAAGGGTGTCTCAAAAACATGTATACACGTCTTAAAGGGTGTCTCACAAAGATGTATACACGTTTTAAAGGGTGTATCAAAAAGATGTATACACGTTTTAAAGGGTGTCTCAAAAAGATTTATACACATTTTAAAGGATGTCTCAAAAAGATGTCTACACGTTTTAAAGGGTGTCTCAAAAAAATGTTTGCATGTTTTAAAGGGTGTCTCAAAAAGATGTTTACACGCTTTAAAGGGTGTCTCAAAAAGATGTACGCACGTTTTAAAGGATGTCTCAAAAAGATGTATACACGTTTTAAAGGGTGTCTCAAAAAGATGTATGCACGTTTAAAGGGCGTCTCAAAAAGATGTTTACACGCTTTAAAAGGTGTCTCAAAAAGATGTACGCACATTTTAAAGGGTGTCTCAAAAAGATGTTTACACGTTTTAAAGGGTGTCTCAAAAAGATGTGTGCACGTTTTAAAGGATGTCTCAAAAAGATTTGTACACGTTTTAAAGGGTGTCTCAAAAAGATGTTTGCACGTTTTTAAGGGCGTCTCAAAAAGATGTTTGCACGTTTTAAAGGGTGTCTCAAAAAGATGTTTGCACGTTTTAAAGGGTGTCTCAAAAAGATGTATACACGTTCTAAAGGGTGTCTCAAAAATATGTTTGCACGTTTTAAAGGGCGTCTCAAAAAGATGTTTGCACGTTTTAAAGGGCGTCTCAAAAATATGTTTGCACGTTTTAAAGGGTGTCTCAAAAAGATGTTTGCACGTTTTAAAGGGCGTCTCAAAAAGATGTTTGCACGTTTTAAAGGGTGTCTCAAAAAGATGTTTACACGTTTTAAAGGATGTCTCAAAAAGATGTGTCCATGTTTTAAAGGGTGTCTCAAAAAGATGTATCCACGTTTTATAGGGTGTCTCAAAAAGATGTATCCACGTTTTATAGGGTGTCTCAAAAAGATGTATACACGTTTTAAAGGGCGTCTCAAAAAGATGTATACACGTTTAAAAGTTGTCTCAAAAAGATGTTTACACGTTTTAAAGGGTGTCTCAAAAAGATGTATACACGTTTTAAAGGGTGTCTCAAAAAGATGTTTACATGTTTTAAAGGGTGTCTCAAAAAAGATGTTTGCATGTTTTAAAGGGTGTCTCAAAAAGATGTTTGCACGTTTAAAAGTTGTCTCAAAAAGATGTTTACACTTTTTAAAGGGTGTCTGAAAAAGATGGATACACGTTTTAAAGGATGTCTCAAAAAGATGTATACACGTTTTAAAGGGTGTCTCAAAAATATGTTTGCACGTTTTAAAGGGCGTCTCAAAAAGATGTTTGCACGTTTTAAAGGGCATCTCAAAAAGATGTTTGCACGTTTTTAAGGGCGTCTCAAAAAGATGTTTGCACGTTTTAAAGGGTGTCTCAAAAAGATGTTTGCACGTTTTAAAGGGTGTCTCAAAAAGATGTATACACGTTTTAAAGGGTGTCTCAAAAAGATGTTTACATGTTTTAAAGGGTGTCTCCAAAAGGTGTATACACGTTTTAAATGATGTCTCAAAAAAATGTTTACATGTTTCAAAGGATGTCTCAAAAAAGATGTTTGCATGTTTTAAAGGGTGTCTCAAAAAGATGTTTGCACGTTTAAAAGTTGTCTCAAAAAGATGTTTACACGTTTTAAAGGGTGTCTGAAAAAGATGGATACACGTTTTAAAGGATGTCTCAAAAAGATGTATACACGTTTTAAAGGGTGTCTCAAAAATATGTTTGCACGTTTTAAAGGGCGTCTCAAAAAGGTGTTTGCACGTTTTAAAGGGCGTCTCAAAAAGATGTTTGCACGTTTTTAAGGGCGTCTCAAAAAGATGTTTGCACGTTTTAAAGGGTGTCTCAAAAAGATGTTTGCACGTTTTAAAGGGTGTCTCAAAAAGATGTTTGCACGTTTTAAAGGGTGTCTCAAAAAGATGTATACACGTTTTAAAGGGCGTCTCAAAAAGATGTTTACATGTTTTAAAGGGTGTCTCAAAAAGGTGTATACACGTTTTAAATGATGTCTCAAAAAAATGTTTACATGTTTCAAAGGATGTCTCAAAAAAGATGTTTGCATGTTTTAAAGGGTGTCTCAAAAAGATGTTTGCACGTTTAAAAGTTGTCTCAAAAAGATGTTTACACGTTTTAAAGGGTGTCTGAAAAAGATGGATACATGTTTTAAAGGATGTCTCAAAAAGATGTATACACGTTTTAAAGGGTGTCTCAAAAATATGTTTGCACGTTTTAAAGGGCGTCTCAAAAAGATGTTTGCACGTTTTTAAGGGCGTCTCAAAAAGATGTTTGCACGTTTTAAAGGGCGTCTCAAAAAGATGTTTGCACGTTTTTAAGGGCGTCTCAAAAAGATGTTTGCACGTTTTAAAGGGTGTCTCAAAAAGATGTTTGCACGTTTTAAAGGGTGTCTCAAAAAGATGTTTGCACGTTTTAAAGGGCGTCTCAAAAAGATGTTTGCACGTTTTAAAGGGCGTCTCAAAAAGATGTTTGCACGTTTTAAAGGGTGTCTCAAAAAGATGTTTGCACGTTTTAAAGGGTGTCTCAAAAAGATGTATACACGTTTTAAAGGGTGTCTCAAAAATATGTTTGCACGTTTTAAAGGGCGTCTCAAAAAGATGTTTGCACGTTTTTAAGGGCGTCTCAAAAAGATGTTTGCACGTTTTAAAGGGTGTCTCAAAAAGATGTTTGCACGTTTTAAAGGGTGTCTCAAAAAGATGTTTGCACGTTTTAAAGGGTGTCTCAAAAAGATGTATACACGTTTTAAAGGGTGTCTCAAAAATATGTTTGCACGTTTTAAAGGGCGTCTCAAAAAGATGTTTGCACGTTTTAAAGGGTGTCTCAAAAAGATGTTTGCACGTTTTAAGAAACAAAAACTACCCATTACACACCTCAGAAAAGGTTGATATTCGGTGTGTGCGGAGGCATTAGTATGTGGCACATGGTGAATTATCGCAGATGTTCAAATTCACCACCGTCAGATTCTCGGTACTGGTGACAGCGGCTAACAACTGAATGACAAACATTCACCAACATATCTGGATATCTGCCTTCTCCACATGAATGTTCGGATTTTTCGACGACCAATACACACTTGTGTCGGTTCACTGAACTAATGAGCTTGAATGTTGCTTCATCTGACCCAACAATCATGTCCACAAACCGTGCATCCTCGTCCACCTTCACTTGAAACCTTTCGCAAAACCACATTAGGATCGTCTTCAATCGTTTCATGTAACAGTCTCGGCACATAAGATTTCCACTTAGCTGTTTTGAGAATCGAGTGCGTATGTACCACCAAGGTATATGTGTATACCACCAAGGTATACCCATGCACTGCACAATCGAATGAAAACAGGCAATGCGGAAAGATGCATGTGTTTGAGAGCAGGGACATCGGGAGATCTGTGGGAGGGAGAGGGCTTGGGGGAGGGGGGGAGGTATAAAACACATGGACACTGCAAGACTTCCAGGAAAGAAGTCGGTATTTCCAAAAAAGTGGATCTGGGTGAATTAACGGGGGTAGAAAAGATCAAGATTTTGGATGGGGGAAGATAAGAGATGGTGGTGAACGGCTGTTTTAAAGACCTGGAGGGAGGAGTGGGATTGAAGGGAGTGAGGATGTTTGTTCCAGAGGCGGGATTAAAGAGGAATGAAGGAGTGAAGGTGAGCAGAGAGTCTTGATTTTGGCAGTTTAACCATTAGAGAGTTGCTGGCAGATCTTGTGCGACCTGTAGGAATATTTGGGGGACAGCACAGAGAGAGCTGGGGGAGCTAAGCCGGAGAGGAGTTGGTAGAAGACAGAAAATCCACCAACCTGCCTGAGGTGGGTAAGTGAAAGGCCCTCAGAGTTGGCTTCATCATGGGAGATTCCAATGATTCTGAAAGCTTTGGTTTCAACAGCGTGAAGCTGAGCTAGGTGTGAGGCAGAAGCACCAGCCCAGAGGGGAGAGCAGTACTCCATTGAGCTGTGGATGAAAGCCTTGTATGTGGTGAGGAGCTCAGGTGTGCCAAGGAAGGACTTCGCACGACGGAGGATGCCCAGTCGGCGACTGGCTTTGGAGGCCAGCTTGGAAATGTGGTTTTCCCAGGAAAGATCATGGCAGATATTGAGACCCAAAAGCTTGAGTGACAGAACTTCTTGGAGAGAATTGTTGAGAGAGTGGATGGGGGGTTGATCAGTCGGTCTTTTTGGAGAGACGTAGAAAGAGTGTGAGATTTGTCAGGATTGAAAGACATGTTCCACTTGTTTGACCAGTCTGTGATTTTGTCCAGGTCTGCAGAGAGTGAGGAGGCTGCAGACTGCCGATCTGAGGGATGAGGTATGCAGTGGCAGAGAGTGGAGTCATCAGCAAAGAGATAGGATTTTCAAGAGAGTCAGAGAGATCATTGATGAAGACCAGAAAAAGCACAGGGCCCAGAACACTGCCTTGGGGAACTCCAGCCTGAACAGAAAGGGGAGATGAGAGAAATACATTCAGGGCCACACATTGACTACGACTGGAGAGGAGGTCCGCAAACCATGCGTGGAGATTTCCATGGATACCATAGGAGGAGAGTTTGGTGAGCAGAGCTGGGTGCCAGACCGTATCGAAGGCATGTGATATGTCAAGGGAGACAGCTCTAATTTCCTGTTTGGCATTGAGAACCTCCATCCATTGTTGAGACAGCAGAAGCAGCATGTCCAAAGTAGAGTGACCTGGTCCTGGTCTAAGCTCTTTTTTCTTTTTTTCTTTTTAGTTGCAGATTCTGATGAAATGGTGGTGGTTTTTGTTTTCTATTAGCCAATTGATTAATTATTTAAATTTTTTTGGATTATTATTTCTTTATTTTCATTATTAATCATTTATTTATTTCCTTTCTTATCTGGCCAATATCTCAGGCACGTTTTTAGCTCGGAAGCTGATATTTGGACATGACAATGACCACCAAGGGATTTGGCTGTAAAGGGTATCCTTGATTTATTTATTCATCATTAATCGATTAATTATTTTATTATGCCATTAATTACTTCAATAATTAATTTTTATAAAGTTACAGATTCGGATGAAACGGTGATGGTTTCGGTATTCTGTGAGCAAATTGATAAATGATTTCATTATTTTAACATATTTATTTATTTATTTTCGTTATTTATCACTTATTTATTTCCTTCCTCATCTGGGCAATATCTCAGGCACCTTTTGAGCTAGGAAGCTGATATTCGGACATGACAATGTCCAACTGATGTGGCTATAAAAGGTATTTTTCATTTATTGTCCCCCGTCGCACCGCGGAGCGAAAGGGGGACTATGGTTTTCCCCTCCGTCCGTGTGTCCGTCCGTCCTTCCGTCCGTGCGTATGTGCGTGTGTGCATGCGTGCGTGCGTGCGTAAGCGAAGGACCGCATTCGAATTTGGTGTGTGGGTGCAACCCACGTCAAAATCCAAGATGGCCGTCGCCACGTATGTCTGACGCCATGTATGTCTGAACCTTGTGAGCGGAATATCTTGAAAAATAAGCGAAGTACCAACTTCTAATCTGGTGTGTGGGTGTATCTAGGCATAAGGAAGAACGCTATTGAAAATTGGGTCGCCACGTCAAAATCCAAGATGGCCGCCGCCATGTATGTCTGAACCTTGTGAGCTGAATATGAAAGCTGAATATCTTGAAAAGTAAGCGACGTACCAACTTCTAATCTGGTGTGTGGGTGTATCTACGCATAAGGGAGAACCCTATTGAAAATTGGGTCGCCACGTCAAAATCCAAGATGGCCGCCGCCATGTATGTCTGAACCTTGTGAGTGGAATATCTTGAAAAATAAGCGAAGTACCAACTTCTAATCTGGTGTGTGGGTGTATCTAGGCACAAGGAAGACCGCTATTGAAAATTGGGTCGCCACGTCAAAATTCAAGATGGCCGTCTCCATGTATGTCTGAACCTTGTGAGCGAAATATGATATCATAGCATGTTTTCTGCGTCTTCCACTTTGTCAACTCACATCACTTCCCCGACGGGGGACCCAGGCGTAACGCTTGTTGATTGATCAATTAATTATTTATTGATTAATCAATTAATCAATTATTTATTTTCGATAAATGACTTTATTTCATACATTTTCAAAAAGTTACAGCTTTGGATTAAACTGGTGGTTTAGTTATGCTTTTAGCCAATTGATTAAGAAATTATTTTACGATTGTTATTTATTGATTTTAATAATGGAATTAATCAATGAATTATTGCACACGTCTCCCTCCCAATACCGTGTCCATGTGCTGCACCGCGGTCTCGCCAGGAGCCAGAGGTTCCCCGGCAATACCAAGCTGGAGGATGTTATTTATTTATTTATTTAGAATGGGGGCGGTGTACTTTGAATGTATCTGCACTTGTTTCACATTTTATTGTTACAGCCTGAATTTAAAATGGTTTTAATTGAGTTTTTTTTGTCACTGATCTACACAAAATAATACCCCCATAATGTCAAAGTGGAATTCTTTTGAAGAAATTTATACCAAATAATTGCAGAAAAATGTATTCGTTTGAAAAATATACATTTTTTTTTCATTGTGCAACTGACTGCGCAGCTTTTGGGCAATAAGTATGACGTGGATGAGTGAAGGATGTCCTGCCACTGCTGTTCAAGACATTAAGCGCAAAATAGTAATTTGGGAACACCGCAGACACTCTAACAACACGATCGTCACAAGCTGTTTATGACAGTTAAAGTGGAGCCTTGAAGAGCTGTCACTAATCGGAGCGCCACTCGAGGACTCAGCCAGGTGAGCTCCCTCACCTCTGGGGGCGGTCGATGCATTGATCATGTGTCGCGCTTGCTGCAAATGGGCACACAGCGGTGTGTGCTGGTCGATGTCCTTCCCGCTGCCATTCCAATAGGTGTCATCAGAAGGAAAGGCTGAAATGGAGCGCCTTCGGTTTTACTTGCTCAGTGTGATGACAACGACACGGGTGGCAGGTACTTCATGCTGTGTTCAATCTATTGTTTCGTCAAATCATGTTGGCTTTTGCCAGTCTTTATTTTCATATTATCATTTGTCTTGCATGGATGGGAAGGAAACTTCGTTTTGTGTTATCTTGCTGTATTACTTGGACACTGTTTCTCGGGTTACTACATCTTAAACATACGTAGTATGTTAATGATGACGTCATCGGTCACGTGGTCCGGCCACCATATTTGTCCAAAATGGCCGATAAAAAAAGTACATTCCGGCAAGTCCTCGGTACCAGGGCAGTGGCCTCGATTCTTGCCATTGATGAACTCGGCATCGACAGTTTGGACAGGATGACTTGGCCTTATCTCTTCAACACACTGCACAGAGAAAGGGAATTATAAATTCACTGGAGTGAAAACATATGTTTAAGGGCAAGTCTGTTGTTCGATATGACTGTTGTACATAATTACCGCACTGTAACATACTCTCAGGTAACTTGAGAGACTAACCACACAAATTAACAACCACATTAGACCTTCATTCATAGCTTGCCAACTTTCTTTTTACTTTTTTTATACTTGGTCGAAGCTAATGTAAGAGCTAACACATATAATATATAATAAAGGGAGCAGGAGACAAGAGGGGGGCAGAGAGGGAAGCAAAACAACAGTTGAGAAAAGGGACATCGGGAGATCTGTGGAACAGAGAGGGCTGGGGCAGGGTACACGAGATAAAAAAAAGATGGTCACCACTAGTAATTTCACAAAAGAAATCGGAATTTGAAGGAGATGGATTTAGGGTGGATTCACAGCGGTAGAAAAGATCAAGGTTTTGGATGGGGGAAGATAAGAGATGGTGGTGAACAACTGTTTTAAAGATCTGGAGGGAGGAGTGGGATTGAAGGGAGTGAAGGACTTTGTACCAGAGGTGGGAGAAAAGAGGAATGAAGGAGTGAAGGTGAATAGAGTCATGATTTTGGCATTTTCCCCAGAAGACGGTCGCTGGCAGATCTTGTGCGTCCTGTCGGAATATTTGGGGGACAGAGCCCAGAGGGAGCTGGGGGAGCAAGGCCAGAGACGGTAGAAGACAGAAAGACCACCCACCTGCCTGCGGTGAGTAAATGAAAGGCCCTCGGAGTTAGCTTCATCGCGGGAGATTCCAATCATTCTGAAAGCTTTGCTTTCTACAGCGTGAAGACGAGCTAGGTGTGAAGCAGGAGCACCAGCCCAGAGGGGAGAGCAGCACTCCATCAAGCTGCGGATGAAAGATTTGTAAGTGGTGAGGAGCTCAGTCGTGCCAAGAAAGGACTTCACACGCCGGAGGACACCGAGTGAGCAATTGGATTTGGAAGCCAGATTGGAAATGTGGTTTTCCCAGGAAAGATCATGGCAGATAGTGAGACTCAAAACCTTGAGGGACAGAACTTCTTCGAGAAGATTGTTGAGAAAGTAGATGGGAGGGTCTTCCACACGGTCTTTTCAGAGACAAAGTGAGATATTTCAGGATTGAAAGACTTGTTTGACCAGTTTGTAATTTTATCCAGGTCTGTAGAGAGTGAAGATCCAGGTCTGTAGTTTTTTTTTTTGTTTTTTTTTGTGGTAGAGAGTGAAGAGGCTGCTGCCTGCTGATCTGAGGGTTGACATATGGACCAGCAGAGAGTGGAGTCATCAACACAGAGATAGGATTTTCCAGAGAGTCTGAGAGATAATTGATGAAGACCAGAAAAAGCACGGGGCCCAGAACACTTCTTGGAGAAACTCCAGCCTGGACAGAAAGGGGAGATTAGAGAATTATTTTAGAGCCACACGTTGACTACGAGGAGAGGAAGTCCATGAGCCAAGCATGGAGATTTCCATGGACACCATAAGAGGAAAGTTTGGTGAGCAGAGCTGGGTGCCAGACCGTATCAAAGGCACAAGATATATCAAGAGAGACAGCTCTGATTTCCTGTTTGGCGTTGCGGACCTCCATCCATTGTTGAGATAGCAGAAGCAAAATCTTCAGAGTAGAATGACCTCGTCTGAATCCAATTTGATGATCAGAGATTAAGCCATTGGAGAAGAGGAAGGATTCGATATCAGAAGAGATGATGGATTCCATAACCTTGCTGATGATTTGGAGCAAGCTGATTGGTCTATGGTGGTCTAAAGTTGCAAGGATCTGTTTTTGCACATTTTTGTGTAAAACGGTAATGTTGGCTGATTTCCAAGCTGATAGCAGATGACCTTGAGCAAAAGAGAGGGTGAAGAGAACAGAGAGAGGGTGAGATAGATCCGTGCAGACGGCAGAGCAGGATTTTAGGATCCATTGACTGATGCCTTCTGGTCCAGTTGCAGAATCAGAGTCGAGGTTTGGCAGAGGTTTCTCCACCTTGTCAGGCGAGAAGGACACAGAGTCCAGGAGCAGCTGTGTACGACTGGGTACGGTGGGTGCAGAGAGGAGAGATGGGTTTGGGACACAAGATTTAGAGGCAAACACAGAGTTGGGGCATTCAGCTTTTTCACGTGCGGAGTCAGCGGCGTAGCCATTTGAGGTAAGGGAGGCGATGGAAGGGGAACAAACACCAGAAACAGATTTGACCAGACGCCACCAGGATTTGGAGTAGGGAGTCCGGTTTGAGAGTTCACTCTTGAGATTGGAGAGATATTGTTTCCTGGCTCTCCTGAGGGTAGACACACACTTTTTTCGATCTTTGTGAAAGGAAATGAGATTGCTTTCCATTGAATTTGCCTTCCATGAGGCAAAGGCAAGTTGTTTCTGGGCAACAGCCTCACCACAAGATTCAGTGTACCATAGACGGGATGAAGGGTATGACAACTGAAGACGATATGTGATAAATCTGTGCATGAGAGAAAGAGCAATTTACTTTGGAAGGATTCCCAGGATGAGTTGATGTCAGAGGTGGTAGAGATGGGAGACCAGTCCAGATGATTGATGGCTGCTTGAAGACCGTGCCATTCGACCTGAGTGAAATGCCAGACTCGTCGGCGCTGAAGAAGCTCTCCAACAATATTGCCAGAGAGATGTCCACTTTAACAAGCAAATGATCAGATGATCCGATTGGAGCAGAAGAAGCTCACCAGACATTTGCAGGGAAGTTTGTCATAACCAAGTCGAGAAGAGAAGATGCTGCATTGACTGAGTTCCTTGTCAGGAAATTGACAGATTGTGTCAGTCCCAATGAGTCACAGAAGTCATTTGCTGAGAAGCCATGGCTGGCGAGAGAGGTACCCACACCCAGCCAGCTGGCATGATGACAATTGAAGTCGTCACATATGAGGAAGAGAGAGTTGGGGTGAGTGCACTGTAGTTGGTCCATGTTATCAGACGGCGAGATGTCGATGGAGTCATCACTGTTTGGTCGACGGTACAACACACACATGAACAAAAGGTGGGAGCAAAGGGAAAGCCGTAGCCAGATGTACTCCTGGGGTGGGGTGGAGGGTGGGCAGTGCAGGGAGAGTAAGGAAGAGAGTTTTTGATAAAGATGGCGACTCTACTACCAGGACGAGGCTCAGGTCTATCATACCGGAGGAGGGAGTAATCAGGGAGAGATACTAAGGAATCAGAGACATCTTGAAGGTGGAAAGTTTCTGTGAAGCAGGTTAAGTCTGGTTTGGGTGAAGCAACCTGTATGGAGACATCGGTCAGGAAATGAGCGAAGGGGCCGGATGTTTGAGGTCCATACCATTAAAGAAGAAGGAAGGGGAGCATCAGGTAGAGTCCTGGCCAAAAATATTGGCACCCTTGCACTTTTTTTCAAATCATGCACCATTTCTTCCAGAAAACGGTTGAAATTAAAATATATTTTCGTATCCACATTTGTATATCTTTTCTTTGCAGTGGAACAAAACAAAAAAAGGTGTAAAAAAATACTAAATCTTAGCTTATTCCACACAGAAATCCTAAAATGGCCCGACAATATTGTTGGCACATTTCAGAAGTTGTTGGAAGTAATTCGATTTCAAGCAGGTGATTCTCATTTACTTTGCAATTGAACTCACCTCTGGTGAGTTTCAGGTGCTTGCAATATTAAATTCATTCATTCAACCAGTTTGAACAGACAAAAGGAGTCATTCTGCTGTTTTGTGTCTCTGTGTGTATCACAATGATCTTGTAGAAAAGAAAGAAAACCAGAGAATTGTCTGAGGAGGTCAGTCACATGGACAATCTCAACACTACAAGTCCATCTCCAGAGACATTGATGTTCCTGTGTCCACCGTACGCAATGTTATCAGGAGATTTAAGGCCCATGGCACCGTAGCCAACCTCCTTCGATGTGGCTGCAAGAGTAAACCTGATAGAAGATTGCAGCAAAGGATTGTTTGAATGGTGGAGAAAGCACCTCAATAAACTGCTAAACAGGTTCAAGCTGACCTTCAGACACAAGGTACGACAGTTTCAACTCCCACCATCCGTCACCAACTCAATGAAAGGGGGTTCTATGGAGGACCACAATGCTAAGAGAGAGAGAGAGACATAAGAAAGCCTGACTGGAGTTTGCCAAAACACACCTGAACAAGCCAAAATCCTTCCAGGAGAATGTCCTGTGGACAGATGAGACCAAATTAGAGCTATTGGTTAAAGCACATCATCTCTATGTTTACAGAAAACAAAATAAAGCCTTCAAAGAAAAGAACACCTTCCCTAGATTCAAACATGGAGGAGGTTCAGTGATGTTTTGGGGTTGCTGTGCTGCCCCTGGCACTGGGTACCATGAATATGTGCATGGCATCAGGAAATCAGGAGATTACCCAGGTATTTTGGAGCGCAATGTTCAACCTAGTGTCAGAAAGCTGGGTCCATGCAAGGTTATGGGTCTTGCATCAGGACAATGACCACAAACACACTTCAAAAAGCACCCAGGAATGGTTCAAGACAAAACGCTGGACTGTTCTGAAGTGGCCTGCAATGAGTCCAGGTCTAAATCCCATTGAACACCTGTGGGGAGATCTGAAAACAGCAGTTGGGCACCCTTCAAATCTAGGAGAACTGGAGCAGTTTGCACAAAAAGTGTGGGTCAAACTGTCAGTAGAAAGGTGCAGGAAGCTCCCAGTAGAAAGGGAATGATTGAAAGACTGATTTACTCACACAATCAGCATGCAATCTACGATGAGTTACCGAGGGCAGACTTGCTCCACTCACGCAGTCAGCACGTAGTCTTCAATTCGTTACCAAGAGCAGACTTGCTCCACTCACGCAGTCAGCCTGTAGTCTCCAATTCATTACCAAGAGCAGACTTGCTCCACTCATGCAGTCAGCACGTAGTCTTCAATTTGTTACCAAGAGCAGACTTGCTCCACTCACGCAGTCAGCCTGTAGTCTTCAATGAGTTACCCAGGGCAGATTTGCTCCTCTCACGCAGTCAGCCTGTAGTCTTCAATTCGTTACCAAGAGCAGACTTGCTCCACCCACACAGTCAGCATGTAGTCTTCAATTCGTTACCGAGGGCAGACTTGCTCCACTCACACAGTCAGCATGTAGTCTTCAATGAGTTACCAAGAGCAGACTTGCTCCACCCACACAGTCAGCATGTAGTCTTCAATTCGTTACCGAGGGCAGACTTGCTCCACTCACACAGTCAGCATGTAGTCTTCAATGAGTTACCAAGAGCAGACTTGCTCCACCCACACAGTCAGCATGTAGTCTTCAATGAGTTACCTAGAGCAGACTAGCTCAACACACGCAGTCAGCATGTCGTCTTCAATTCGTCACCAATAGCAGACTTGATCTACACACGCAGGCAGCATGTCATCTTCAATTCGTTACCAAGAGCAGACTTGCTCCACTCACACAGTCAGCATGTAGTCTTCAATTCGTCACCAATAGCAGACTTGCTCCACTCACACAGTCAGCCTGTAGACTTAAATTCGTTCCCAAGAGCAGACTTGCTCCACTCATGCAGTCAGCATGTAGTCATCAATGAGTTACCTAGAGCAGACTTGCTCCACTCATGCAGTCATCATGTAGTCTTCAATTCGTTACCAACAGGAGACTTGCTCCACTCACGCAGTCAGCCTGTAGTCTTCAATTCGTTACCAAGAGCAGACTTGCTCCACTCACACATTCAGCATATAGTCTTCAATTCGTTACCAATAGCAGACTTTCTCCACCCACGCAGTCAGCCTGTAATCTTCAATTCGTTACCAATAGCAGACTTGCTCTACACACGCAGTCAGCATGTAGTCTTCAATTCGTTACCAATAGCAGACTTGCTCCACACGCAGTCAGCATGTAGTCTTCAATTCGTTACCAATAGCAGACTTGCTCCACACGCAGTCAGCATGTAGTCTTCAATTCGTTACCAATAGCAGACTTGCTCCACACGCAGTCAGCATGTAGTCTTCAATTCGTTACCAATAGCAGACTTGCTCCACACGCAGTCAGCATGTAGTCTTCAATTCGTTACCAACAGCAGACTTGCTCCACCCACGCAGTCAGCCTGTCGTCTTCAATTCGTTACCAAGAGCAGACTTGCTCCACTCATGCAGCCAGCATGTCGTCTTCAATTCGTTACCAATAGCAGACTTGCTCCACCCACGCAGTCAGCCTGTCGTCTTCAATTCGTTACCAAGAGCAGACTTGCTCCACTCATGCAGTCAGCATGTAGTCATCAATGGGTTACCTAGAGCAGAATTGCTCCACTCATGCAGTCATCATGTAGCCTTCAATTCGTTACCAATAGCAGACTTGCTGCACTCACGCAGTCAGACTGCAGTCTTCAATTCGTTACAAGGAGCAGACTTGCTCCACTCACGCAGTCAGCATGTAGTCTTCAATTCGTTACCAATAGCAGACTTGCTCCACCCACGCAGTCAGCCTGTAGTCTTCAATTCGTTACCATTAGCAGACTTGCTCTGCACACGCAGTCAGCATGTAGTCTTCAATTCGTTACCAATAGCAGTCTTGCTCCACACGCAGTCAGCATGTAGTCTTCAATTTGTTACCAACAGCAGACTTGCTCCACATGCAGTCAGCATGTAGTCTTCAATTCGTTACCAATAGCAGACTTGCTCCACATGCAGTCAGCATGTAGTCTTAAATTCGTTACCAATAGCAGACTTGCTCCACATGCAGTCAGCCTGTAAACTTCAATTCGTTACCAATAGCAGACGTGCTCCACACACGCAGTCAGCCTGTAGTCTTCAATTCGTTACCAAGAGTAGCCCTGCTCCACTCACGCAGTCAGCATGGAGTCTTCAATTCGTTTCCAAGAGCAGACTTGCTCTGCACACGCAGTCTGCCTTTAGTCTTCAATTCGTTACCAATAGCAGATTTGCTCCACTCACGCAGTCAGCATGTAGTCTTCAAGTCGTTACCGAGGGCACCTTGCTCCACTCACACTGTCAGCATGTAGTCTTCAATGAGTTACCAAGGGCAGACTTGCTCCACTCACACAGTCAGCCTGTAGTCTTCAATTCGTTACCAAGAGCAGACTTGCTCTACTCTCGCAGTCAGCCTGTCGTCTTCAATTCGTTACCAATAGCAGACTTGCTCTACACACGCAGTCAGCATGTAGTGTTCAATTCGTTACCAATAGCAGACTTGCTCTGCACACGCATTCAGCATGTAGTCTTCAATTCGTTACCAATAGCAGACTTGCTCCACTCACAGTCAGCATGTAGTCTTCAATGAGTTACCAACAGCAGACTTGCTCCACTCACACAGTCAGCATGTAGTCTTCAATGAGTTACCCATAGCAGACTTGCTCCACTCACACAGTCAGCATGTAGTCTTCAATGAGTTACCTAGAGCAGACTTGCTCCACTCACAAAGTCAGCATGTAGTCTTAAATGAGTTACCTACAGCAGACTTGCTCCACTCATGCAGTCAGCATGTAGTCTTCAATGAGTTACCCAGGGCAGACTTGCTCTACACACGCAGTCAGCATGTAGTCTTCAATGAGTTACCCAGGGCAGACTTGCTCCACTCACGCAGTCAGCATGTAGTCTTCAATGAGTTACCAAGAGCAGACTTGCTCTACACACGCAGTCAGCCTGTAGTCTTCAATGAGTTACCCAGGGCAGACTTGCTCCACTCAAACAGTCAGCCTGTAGTCTTCAATGAGTTACCCAGGGCAGACTTGCTCCACTCACGCAGTCAGCCTGTAGTCTTCAATTCGTTACCAAGAGCAGACTTGCTCTACACACGCAGTCAGCATGTAGTCTTCAATTCGGTACCAAGAGCAGACTTGCTCCACACACACAGTCAGCATGTAGTCTTCAATGAGTTACCCAGAGCAGACTTGCTCCACTCACACAGTCAACATGCAGTCTTCAATGACTTACCAAGAGCAGACTTGCTCCACTCACACAGTCAGCATTTAGTCTTCAATGAGTTACCAAGAGCAGACTTGCTCTTCACACGCAGTCAGGCTGTCGTCTTCAATTCGTTACGAAGAGTAGCCCTGCTCCACTCACGCAGTCAGCATGTAGTCTTCAATTCGTTACCAAGAGCAGACTTGCTGCACTCATGCAGTCAGCATGTAGTCTTCAATTCGTTACCAACAGCATAATTGCTCCACTCACGCAGTCAGCCTGCAGTCTTCAATTCGTTATCAAGAGGAGACGTGCGCTACACACGCAGTCAGCATGTAGTCTTCAATGAGTTACCCAGAGCAGACTTGCTCCACTCACACAGTCAGCATGTAGTGTTCAATGAGTTACCAATAGCAGACTTGCTCCACTCACACAGTCAGCATGTAGTCTTCAATTCGTTATCAAGAGCAGACTTGCTCCACTCACGCAGTCAGCCTGTAGTCTTCAATTCGTTACCAATAGCAGACTTGCTCCACCCACGCAGTCAGCATGTAGTCTTCAATTCGTTACCAATAGCACACTTGCTCCACCCACGCAGTCATCCTGTCGTCTTCAATTCGTTACGAAGAGTAGACTTGCTCCACCCACGCAGTCAGCCTGTAGTCCTCAATTCGTTACCAAGAGCAGACGTGCTCCACCCACGCAGTCAGCCTGTAGTGTTCAATTCGTTACCAAGAGCAGACTTGCTCCACCCACGCAGTCAGCATGCAGTCTTCAATTCGTTACTAATAGCAGACGTGCTCCACCCACGCAGTCAGCCTGTAGTCTTCAATTCGTTAACAATAGCAGACTTGCTCCACCCACGCAGTCAGCATGCAGTCTTCAATTCGTTACCAATAGTAGACTTGCTCCACCCACGCAGTCAGCATGCAGTCTTCAATTCGTTACCAATAGCAGACTTGCTCCACCCACGCAGTCAGCCTGTAGTCTTCAATTCGTTACCAATAGCAGACTTGCTCCACCCACACAGTCAGCATGTAGTCTTCAATTCGTTACCAAGAGCAGACTTGCTCCACCCACGCAGTCAGCATGCAGTCTTCAATTCGTTACCAATAACAGACTTGCTCCACCCACGCAGTCAGCATGCAGTCTTCAATTCGTTACCAATAGCAGACTTGCTCCACCCACGCAGTCAGCATGCAGTCTTCAATTCGTTACCAATAGCAGACTTGCTCCACCCACGCAGTCAGCATGCAGTCTTCAATTCGTTACCAATAGCAGACGTGCTCCACCCACGCAGTCAGCCTGTAGTCTTCAATTCGTTACCAATAGCAGACTTGCTCCACCCACGCAGTCAGCATGCAGTCTTCAATTCGTTACCAATAGCAGACTTGCTCCACCCACGCAGTCAGCATGCAGTCTTCAATTCGTTACCAAGAGCAGACTTGCTCCACTCACGCAGTCAGCATGTAGTCTTCAATTCGTTACCAAGAGCAGACTTGCTCTACACACGCAGTCAGCATGTAGTCTTCAAGTCGTTACCAAGAGCAGACTTGCTCCACCCATGCAGTCAGCATGCAGTCTTCAATTCGTTACCAATAGCAGACTTGCTCTACACACGCAGTCAGCATGTAGTCTTCAATTCGTTACCAATAGCAGACTTGCTCCACCCACGCAGTCAGCATGCAGTCTTCAATTCGTTACCAATAGCAGACTTGCTCCACCCATGCAGTCAGCATGCAGTCTTCAAGTCTTTACCAATAGCAGACTTGCTCTACACACGCAGTCAGCATGTAGTCTTCAATTCGTTACCAATAGCAGACTTGCTCCACCCACGCAGTCAGCATGCAGTCTTCAAGTCGTTACCAATAGCAGACTTGCTCCACCCACGCAGTCAGCATGCAGTCTTCAAGTCGTTACCAATAGCAGACTTGCTCTACACACGCAGTCAGCATGCAGTCTTCAATTCGTTACCAATAGCAGACTTGCTCTACACACGCAGTCAGCATGTAGTCTTCAATTCGTTACCAATAGCAGACTTGCTCCACCCACGCAGTCAGCATGCAGTCTTCAATTCGTTACCAATAGCAGACTTGCTCCACCCACGCAGTCAGCATGCAGTCTTCAAGTCGTTACCAATAGCAGACTTGCTCTACACACGCAGTCAGCATGCAGTCTTCAATTCGTTACCAATAGCAGACTTGCTCCACCCACACAGTCAGCATGCAGTCTTCAATTCGTTACCAATAGCAGACTTGCTCTACACACGCAGTCAGCATGTAGTCTTCAATTCGTTACCAATAGCAGACTTGCTCCACCCACGCAGTCAGCATGCAGTCTTCAATTCGTTACCAATAGCAGACTTGCTCCACCCACGCAGTCAGCATGCAGTCTTCAAGTCGTTACCAATAGCAGACTTGCTCTACACACGCAGTCAGCATGTAGTCTTCAATTCGTTACCAATAGCAGACTTGCTCCACTCACGCAGTCAGCATGTAGTCTTCAATTCGTTACCAATAGCAGACTTGCTCTACACACGCAGTCAGCATGCAGTCTTCAAGTCGTTACCAAGAGCAGACACTAAATTACCATTTTAAACCAATTAGTGTGCCATAATAAAATAATTCTATGAGTTCTCTTTTGAGGAACTTTGATGCAGGAGGCGGCCATTAGGGCCATGAAAGCCTGCACGATGATTACCAACCCACGGTTTGTCCGTGTTCTATGCTTTTTAAATGCTGAGTCTCAAGCAAGGAAGCAGCACGTACAATTATTTAAGTCTTTGGTATGACTCGGCTGGGATTCAAACAACTGACGTCCCAGGGTCAGAGTGGACGCTCTCACCATTACACCACCTCATCTGTTTAATCACAGGGAAGAATTGGGACCCATTTCAAAATGTCTAATAATCACGTGGGGGCAAGATGTCCCAGTAAAATAAGTTGTGGAAATGCACCCTCGGTCCCCTTCACACTTTCTAATTGATCTGCGGCTCATGGCTTAGCAGGTCATTGTACATTGCTTGGTGTACTCAACATAAGGAACTTAATGTCTGAACTTAAGGATTAATAGGACATGGATGTCTGAGAAGGCCTTTGTCCTCCATATTCCTTCACAATGTTTTGAAAAACGAGTGCGTTTTGTGCCAACGGTGGCTTGGTGCACTCACGGTGCACTCACGGTGCACTCACGGTGCGCTCACGGTGCACTCACGGTGCGCTCACGGTGCACTCACGGTGCGCTCACGGTGCACTCACGGTGCGCTCACGCTGCGCTCACGGTGCACTCACGGTGCGCTCACGGTGCGCTCACGGTGCACTCACGGTGCGCTCACGGTGCGCTCACGGTGCACTCACGGTGCGCTCACGGTGCACTCACGCTGCACTCACGGTGCGCTCACGGTGCACTCACGGTGCACTCACGGTGCACTCACGGTGCACTCACGGTGCGCTCACGGTGCACTCACGGTGCGCTCACGGTGCACTCACGGTGCGCTCACGGTGCACTCACGGTGCACTCACGGTGCGCTCACGGTGCACTCACGGTGCGCTCACGGTGCACTCACGGTGCGCTCACGGTGCACTCACGCTGCACTCACGGTGCGCTCACGGTGCGCTCACGGTGCACTCACGGTGCGCTCACGGTGCGCTCACGGTGCACAGAACAGCAGGCGGTTTGCTCGTCAGGGACCGGAACCTTGATGAAAGCAGACAAGCGCAATTGGCCCTTAAATACGAGCATCGATCGAGGCACCAAGAGGAAGGCCAACCTGACTGCAGGATGAAAGCACAGGTGAGTTATCGGAGGATATTTAATTCGACATGAACAGAAATGTGCCAAGAAATGTCATCAGCTTATTTGCTTTGAACCATGACCATCGACCATGCCCATTGGTTAATGTCTCCAGACGTCGCAGTGCAAAAGGTGTTGTTGACTTCTCTCACTGTAAATAATGCACGTCCATAACTCAAGTTCAGGTCCACAAACATTTGAAAGTACAAAATAAATTGTGCTTCGAACATCAAGTTGAGTCTATGGGCCTATCACTTTCACATCCCAAACAGGTCGGTGATCTCTCTGACGTCTACCACCCCCTTTCTGGTCTTGCATCCTGTTCTCTTTCCCTGCTTTGTCCCCGCCCTACCCCCACGGTTTTTGCAGGGTCCAGACGGTCCACCATCAACCCCCTTCTGCTTAAACTACCTAAATACAGGATCACTGCTCACCTCCACTCATTTGTCCCCCTTTTCCCCATTTGCGCAATTAACTTAAACATGCTCTTCAATCTCATTCTTCCCTCCAGGTCTTCAACAATTCACCGCCATGTCAGATGGTCCCAATCCAAAACCATGATCGCCTCTACCCTCGTCAATCCTCCCAGAGCCCACCTTCTTCCAAATAATCAGTTGTTCCTTCCTGGGAGTTTGCCTCTGTATCCATCTTGTTCACAACCTGTGTCTTCCCTTACTCCTCATTCATCCTCACATTCCCTATGATTGTGTCGACGTCTCCCTCGATTTTGTCCCTCAAACCCGGCGTCTGTGTTTCCCTCTCTCTTTTCACTGTTCATTTCCTTAATTCTATGTTTCAGCTCATCCACGAACCTCGACTTTATATTTTTTTTAAATGGCATTATGTATTTTTTTTAACAAGGTTTGTTCAAATTTGACTTGGAATTTTCATAACACCAGATGTGAGATGGACTGTAGTACTGACGGAGCGTTGGTTCTGCCAGATAAAGCAGGTTCTTGGCAATGGTTGTGCGAGTTGGTTTGTCATTGCCTTCCCAGTCGGTCAGGGACAGGAATTTATCATTTGTTCAGGGTACGGGGATAGCTCGCCTCCTTTTGCTAAAGACACCGTGAGAGCATGGTGCATGATGATTTATGACGAGCATGATGATTTATGACGAGCATGATGATTATGACGTGCATGATGATTTATGACATGCATGATGATTATGACGTGCATGATTATTTTTTGAGAGAATGATGACAATGACGAGCATTATGATTTATGACGAGCATGATGATTATGACGTGCATGATGATTATGACATGCATGATGATTATGATGTGCATTATTATTTTGACGAGAATGATGACAATGACGAGCATTATGATTTATGACGAGCATGGTGATTTATGACATGTATGATGATTTATGACGAGCATGATGATTATGAATTGCATGATGAATTATGACGAGCATGATGATTATGACATGCATGATGATTATGATGTGCATTATTATTTTGACGAGAATGATGACAATGACGTGCATGAAGATTATGATGAACATGATGATTATTATGAAGTGCATGATTATGAATTGCATGATTTATAACGAGCATGATGATTATGAATTGCGTGATGATTATGAAGTGCATGATGATTATGACATGCATGATGATTCATGAAATGCATGATGATTCATGACGTGCATAATGATTCCTCACGTGCATGATTTATGACGTGCATGATGATTTATGACGAGCATGATTTATGACATGCATGATGATCATGACGTGCATGATGATTTATGATGTGCATGATGATTTATGACGTAAATGATGATTTATGCCGAGCATGATGATTATGAATTGCCTGATGATTTATGACGAGCATGATGATTATGAATTGCATGATGATTTATGACGAGCATGATGATTATGAATTGCATGATGAATTATGATGAGCATGACGATTATGAATTGCGTGATGATTTATGACGAGCATGATTTATGACATGCATGATGATCATGACGTGCATGATGATTTATGATGTGCATGATGATTTATGACGTAAATGATGATTTATGACGAGCATGATGATTATGAATTGCCTGATGATTTATGACGAGCATGATGATTATGAATTGCATGATGATTTATGACAAGCATGATGATTTATGACGAGCATGATGATTATGACGTGCAAGATGATTTATGACGAGCATGATTTATGGTATGCATGATGATCATGACGTGCATGATGATCATGGTGTGCATGATGATTATGAAGTGCATGATGATTATGAATTGCCTGATGATTATGACGTGAATTTTGATTATGACATGCATGATGATTATGACGAGCATGATTTATGACATGCATGATGATCATGGCGTGCATGACGATTATGAAGTGCATGACGATTGATGAAGTGCATGATGATTATGAAGTGCATTACGCTTTATGATGAGCATGGTGATTATAGCATGCATGACGATCACTGAAATCAGAACGTTAAAATATTCCCACATATTGTTACGTTTGTGGGGGGTAGACGATGAAATACCATAGTACAGGTAGGATTGTATAGTACTAGGGCATGCCCGTACTATATATATATCTAAAATTATATCCCCCCCCCCCCCCCCTCTATTTACATGAAATGGTTTGGTCCATGAAATGTTTTGGTTCATTCGCAACGCCAAAGCGAACGGCGAACGCTTTACATGAAATGGTTTGGTCCATGAAATGTTTTGGTCCATTCGCAACGCCAAAGCGAACGGCGAACGGCTTGCGAGTACAGTGACAATCCCCCCCCCCCCCTCTATTTACATGAAATGGTTTTAATTAGTTTTAAAACGTAGTTTAACGCCAACATATGGCATGCCCGTACCCGTACTATCCGTAATGGCGCACGCTCTCACAGGAGCTCCGGAAGGTCGCATATCGCAGGAAAGCGAAAGAATCGCAAATTAGTTTTAATTAGTTTTAAAACATAGTTTAACGCCAACATAGTTTGCCGACGGGAAATAAATGAATACGCTCTCAAATGTGCCATCCGAGGCAGAGTCTGTTCGCCACGTTCGGCACACGTGATAGCTCGCTGCTCTCTGATTGGTTGAATCGTTTTTTGGACATAGCTCGGTAACTACTTCTGCGATTAATTTAAAACCTTGAAAAGGCACATCCTCGGGTCCCCAGCAATATACCTGGCAAGTTTCAAGTATATCGGACCGGTAGTTGTCGAGAAACAGCGGTCACAGACAAACATACATACAAACATACAAACATACAAACATACACACAGAGATTGCTGGAATTATAGATAGATTAGCATGGACCATGGACTTGTAGGGGACATATCGAAGTATTAAGTAGGGAAACTGGAGCTTAAGGTTGTTTATTTGTCTTCACGTGAGGGGGGGGGGGGGGGGGGGAGTGGAGTAGTGTTATCCAGATAGGGGTTAAGTTAGTTCTTCCCAGTCTGTGATTGCCTCCTATGGCTTTTCCCTATGTTTTTTTTTACAACTACAATAAGGCCGGCCATAAAAACTCAAACTCACGCTCAATATAACAACAACAGTCCATTAACCCACCATAACCAGCAGAATTGCTGACAGAACATTCCCGATCGGCAAATAAACCATGCCTCCAAGGGATCGTGGCCGAAAGTACATCATGGACGTCATCGAGAAGGTTGAGGAAGGAAGAAGAAGACTCTTCCATCTCTCTGTCAGACTGGATTTTGTCCCTGGCAGTCGCTTTTTGGTCTCGTGTGTGTCTGTGAGGAGACTTTCCAGAGCGTTTGTGGAACTTTTGCGATCGTGAGGAGGAGCAATAAGCCGGCGGTTTGTGGGGCTCTTGGCGCTTTGGATGGAGAGAGAGAGAGAAAAAAAAGAGGGCCGTCTTCACCGCTTGCTCAACGGCTCTGTGCGCATCGCCGTCGTTCGCTCGGCACCAATTGGGCGCTCAGGCGTGGTAAGCGTTGGACGTGGCCACCTTGTACTGCCGACTTCATCCAACAATCTCGTTGACCAAGCTGAGTACCGGCTGACTAAAACTAAAAGAAACAATTTATTTTATTTTATCATTCCCCTGTTGTGTACTTGTCTGATGGAAACGTCTCAAATTAGGATTTCGTTTTACCTCACCTTTCATTTTCACCACTTTCGAATGCATTTATTTTCATTAAATGATTGTGTTGCATTTTATTTGTTGTGTGTTGTTTCTGTTTGTGGGTTTCGGGAATAAACCTGTGTGGCTTCCGTCTGATGTAAACGCTTTGGTTCCCTCATTCGCGCGCGACGGACCAACCGCCAGTTTTGGCAACGCGCCTCGGCATTGAGGACCATTACGGCTATTCGTCACCCAGCGGTATTAATCATGGGCTGACACGACAATATATTTGAATTATCGAAGATAAAATACATATCGATAATCGCATACTTTTCAGTTGCATTCTGTTGGTGCTTTGGTTCAGATGTTCTTCCCATGTTTCCTTTCCAAGATACCTTTTAATAGTTACAAGGATTGGGAATTAGCAGGGGTGTTGATCGCTATTGAAAAGTTGGGGAGGGAGCGTTTTCTGAGAAAATGATTTTGAAGTGGCTGAAGAGATTTTTTTTTTTTTGGCATTTTCATTAATTTGATATAATCACATAAATAGTCACCAATTTTAAATCTGATATCAAACTTCAAATTGAATTGACGATATATTAGGAAGTTGGAAGACTTCTTATGATCCTATGTAGGGATGACACACAATTCTTCAAAAAAGAAAATCTTCCAAGATACAATCTTGTAAGCCTATGGAAGTACCGACCAGTCAGTTGGCAGTGGAGAATTTTACATCAAATAACACTCATTAAGCGTTTGTGTGCTGCATCTTGTTTTTCAAAATTTTCATTAAATATACTTTTTTTGTCGTTTTCAGAGAATTTTTTTTTCATCTTGTGACAAATCTGCGACAGCAGCACACAAAGGGTTAAACGTTTGGACAGCATCACTGAACTACAAAATTGGCAAAACAAAAATAGCCCGTTTGTAATTCTTCTTTTCTGGCAGTAACTCAAACTTGGGTTAAGCTCAATACTTTGTTTAAAACGTGAATGGACTGCATTTTACAGTGGGAAGGTCCGTGACACCTCAAATGTTTCATAAATTGAAAGGATTCCACGGAAATTAGATGTAACTGCATATTTACGCATTGGGCAATGAAGTGCCAACAGGGATGGGGGTGGAACAGCGACTGTCAATCAGTCTAATTGGGGGGCGGGGTAGCGAAGGGGGCAGGAGCGGGGGAGGGAACCGAGCCGCAAGACACTTTTAACCGAATGTACTCTTCAGGTTAGAATGTGAGTATGTCTATAAAGTATGTACAGTATTGTGTCATTACAATGTGAGCACGTTTATAAAGTATGTACAGTACTGCGTCATTACAATGTGAGTACGTCTATAAAGTATGTACAGTTGTGCATCATTACAATGTGAGTACGTCTATAAAGTATGTACAGTGCTGTAGCATTACAATGTGAGTACGTCTATAAAGTATGTACAGTACTGTATCATTACAATGTCAGTATGTGTATAAAGTATGTGCAGTGCTGTATCATTACAATGTGAGTATGTCTATAAAGTATGTGCAGTTCTGTATCATTACAATGTGAGTACGTCTATAAAGTATGTGCAGTGCTGTATCATTACAATGTGAGTACGTCTATAAAGTATGTACAGTACTGTATCATTACAATGTGAGTATGTGTATAAAGTATGTGCAGTGCTGTATCATTACAATGTGAGTATGTCTATAAAGTATGTGCAGTTCTGTATCATTACAATGTGAGTACGTCTATAAAGTATGTGCAGTGCTGTATCATTACAATGTGAGTACGTCTATAAAGTATGTACAGTACTGTATCATTACAATGTGAGTATGTGTATAAAGTATGTGCAGTGCTGTATCATTACAATGTGAGTACATCTATAAAGTATGCACAGTGCTGTACCATTACAATGTGAGTACATCTATAAAGTATGTACAGTGCTGTAGCATTACAATGTGAGTACGTCTATAAAGTATGTACAGTACTGTATCATTACAATGTCAGTATGTGTATAAAGTATGTGCAGTGCTGTATCATTACAATGTGAGTATGTCTATAAAGTATGTGCAGTTCTGTATCATTACAATGTGAGTACGTCTATAAAGTATGTGCAGTGCTGTATCATTACAATGTGAGTACCTCTATAAAGTATGCACAGTACTGTATCATTACAATGTGAGTATGTGTATAAAGTATGTGCAGTACTGTATCATTACAATGTGAGTACGTCTATAAAGTATGTACAGTGCTGTATCATTACAATGTGAGTACGTCTATAAAGTATGTGCAGTACTGAATCATTACAATGTGAGTACGTCTACAAAGTATGTACAGTGCTGTATCATTACAATGTGAGTACGTCTTTAAAGTATGTACAGTGCTGTATCATTACAATGTGAGTACGTCTATAAAGTATGCACAAGTGCTGTATCATTACAATGTGAGTACATCTATAAAGTATGCACAGTGCTGTATCATTACAATGTGACTACGTCTATAAAGTATGTGCAGTACTGTATCATTACAATGTGAGTACGTCTATAAAGTATGTACAGTACTGTATCATTACAATGTGAGTACGTCTATAAAGTATGTACAGTTCTGTATCATTACAATGTGAGTCCGTCGATAAAGTATGTACAGTGCTGTATCATTACAATGTGAGTACGTCTCTAAAGTATGTGCAGTGCTGTATCATTACAATGTGAGTACGTCTATAAAGTATGTGCAGTTCTGTATCATTACAATGTGAGTATGTCTATAAAGTATGTGCAGTTCTGTGTCATTACTTTGTGAGTACGTCTATAAAGTATGTACAGTACTGTATCATTACAATGTGAGTATGTGTATAAAGTATGTACAGTACTGTATCATTACAATGTGAGTACGTCTATAAAGTATGTACAGTGCTGTATCATTACAATGTGAGTACGTCTATAAAGTATGTGCAGTACTGTATCATTACAATGTGAGTACGTCTACAAAGTATGTACAGTGCTGTATCATTACAATGTGAGTACGTCTATAAAGTATGAACAGTGCTGTATCATAACAATGTGAGTACGTCTATAAAGTATGTACAGTGCTGTATCATTACAATGTGAGTACGTCTATAAAGTATGTGCAGTACTGTATCATTACAATGTGAGTACGTCTACAAAGTATGCACAGTGCTGTATCATTACAATGTGAGTACGTCTATAAAGTATGAACAGTGCTGTATCATAACAATGTGAGTACATCTATAAAGTATGCACAGTGCTGTATCATTACAATGTGAGTACATCTATAAAGTATGCACAGTGCTGTATCATTACAATGTGAGTTCGTCTATAAAGTATGTACAGTACTGTATCATTACAATGTGAGCACGTATATTAAGTATGTACAGTGCTGTCCCATTACAATGTGAGCACGTATATAAAGTATGTACAGTGCTGTATCATGACAATGTGAGTACGTCTATAAAGTATGTACAGTGCTGTACCATAACAATGTGAGCACGTTTTTAAAGTATGAACAGTGTTGTATCATTACAATGTGAGTACGTCTATAAAGTATTTGCAGTACTGTGTCATTACAATGTGAGTACGTCTGTAAGGTATGTACAGTGCTGTATCATTACAATGTGAGTACATCTATAAAGTATGTGCAGTACTTTATCATTACAATGTGAGTACGTCTATAAAGTATGTACAGTGCTGTATCATGACAATGTGAGTACGTCTATAAAGTATGTACAGTGCTGTATCATTACAATGTGAGTACGTCTATAAAGTATGTACAGTGCTGTATCATTACAATGTGAGTACGTCGACTAGTACCGACTGCAAAGCCGCAATGAGCCGGCGAAGCCAAAACCTCTTGCCACTATTTTACCCATCACCATGGCATCAGTAGGTTAGGTAGTTGGTAGTAGGTAGGTAGGTAGTTGGTAGTAGGTATGTAGGTAGTTGGTAGTAGGTAGGTGTAGTAGGTACCGTACCTGGTAAGACTTGGTAAAAGAGAAGAGCAGACAGTCCCCCCAATGGCAATACCTGCATACAATAAATGTCACAAGAAGCTTAAGGAAGTAACTATACGATGTGCTAGCTTAAGGCCTATTTTTAACTGGGCTTAACATACGTTTTCACAGTAAGTGTGTAGTCTTCTAACTTCAGTCGCTGTCAGGCGCCAGGGCTGGTTCTCTGACTCTCCGGGCACGGCGGCTTCGTCCACCAGAAGAAGTTAGCTTGCAGTGATTAATTCGGTGAATTCCGTCTCAACTTCGGATATTTCCGGCCGTGAAAAACTATCCGTATTTCTAAACTAAATATGTAAACCACTTATACCGTATTTCTGGCCGTGAAAAACGATCCCATACGGCCGCGAGATTTCTAAAAAATAATTCTTCGTCAATGTTAGAATATTTGACGCCGTTTTCACCATCCGAAACGCATAATAAGCTTAAAAAAAATTTTTTTTTCAAATGCTCGAATCTCATTGGTTTTTTTTTTGTTTACTGAATCGAGGCTCGTGAAAGAGCTAACATTTATTTCACAAACAAATCAACCAGACAAACAAAATATACAAAAAGAGGGAGCGGAAGACAAGATGGGGAGAGAAGGGGAAGCACACAACTACAACATTTGAGAGCAGGGAGAAGTGTCGGAGGGAGAGGGCTTGGGGGCAGGAGGCGTGGGAAGGGGAGGGGGGGGGGGGGGGGGAGAGGTATAAAACACAAGGGGACCGAAATTAGCGGGGGTAGAAAAGATCAAGGTTTTGGATGGGGGAGGATAAGAGATGGTGGTGAACAGCTGTTTTAAAGACCTGGAGGGTGGAGTGGGATTGAAGAGAGTGAGGGAGTTTGTTCCAGAGGCGGGAGAAAAGAGGAATGAAGGAGTGAAGGTGAGCAGAAAGTCTTGATTGTGGCAGTTTAACCATAAGAGGGTTGCAGGCAGATCTTGTGCGACCTGTAGGAATATTTGGGGGACAGAGCCCAGAGAGGGCTGGGGGGGCAAGGCCAGAGAGGAGTCGGCAGAAGACGGAAAGACCACCAACCTGCCCTGCGGTGAGTGAGTGAAAGGCCCTTGGAGTTAGCTTCGTCGCGGGAGATTCCAATGATTCTGAAGTGAGTGGTTCTGGTGTTTGATGTGAGTGGTTCTGGTGTTTGATGACGATTTTCGTTGAAGAAAACGAGGTTGGTCTTAACGTATTTTAATTACTAATGAGAGGTTTCATTAGATTGTGAATCAAAGAACGACGGGTGAAACAAACTCCTATTGAACTTTTTCGCAATTGTTTTATGCAAACTTCCGCATCCGGTTGATGGCGCCCACGGCCCACCATTGAGTGCTTTCATTTTAGAAATATTTTTGCAAATGCTCGACTCTCATTGGGTCCCGTGTTTGGTGACGCGTTTTATTGAAGATAACCAGGCCCGTGCGGGCCGATGTTGGTCTTAAGTTATTTTACTAATACATCGGTGGTGCATAAGATTGTGAATCAAACGACGACGGGTGAAAGAAACTCCTAATGAACGTTTTAAATTTGTTATGCATACTTCCGCCTCCGCAAGATGGCTGCGCCCACTGCGCTTCGGATTCTCGAGCCAAGGCATAATCAGGTTTTCAACATGATACGTACTCGTTTATTGACAACACCGGCTTCGCCGGCTATAAAGTATGTACAGTACTGTATCATTACAATGTGAGCACTATATGAAGTATGTGCAGTGCTGTCCCATTACAATGTGAGTACATCTATAAAGTATGTACAGTGCTGTACCATAAAAATGTGAGCACGTTTATAAAGTATGAACAGTGTTGTATCATTACAATGTGAGTACGTCCATAATGTATGTGCAGTACTGTATCATTACAATGTGAGTACGTCTATAAGGTATGTGCAGTGCTGTATCATGACAATGTGAGTACGTCTATAAAGTATGTACAGAACTGTATCATTACAATGTGAGTACATCTATAAAGTATGTACAGTGGTGTATCATTACAATGTGAGCACGTCTATAAAGTATGTGCAGTACTGTATCATTACAATGTGAGTGCGTCTGTAAAGTATGTGCAGTTCTGTATCACTGCGATGTGAGTACTGTTACGGCTTCGTCACTTCCATTGTGGTGGTTTGCATCCACTGTAAATATTTCTGATTCCATGTACTATTATTGTTTTCAAAAGGTTTATTGTCCAGGAACTGTTTTCAAAAGGTAAAAAAGTTAATGTTAAAAGAAACAGGAACCCGGATCGGGAACCGGACGACGAGGAGGAAGAAGAGGAAAAAGAGGGCGGAGCAAATGAGTCGGACAAGGAAGCCGAGTTGCTCCGGGTTCTGAAGCGAACGTTGGCGAGCCAGAGTCACTAGCGAACTTTCGGGTTTCCGGGAAATGGATTCCTACGACAGAGTTGTCATCGCTGTGACCGGTCAACCTGCATGTCAGGTTTTGCGATCGATTCAGGAGAGAATCATCGCCGTGCCATGCGCCACGAGACCGGGGCGTCGGCCATTTTGACTCGTGCAGGACTTGTGCTTCGCTCGCGGTTTCGTCTCTTTTCGACCATCTCCACCGCATTCAGACGTCGATCTGGGGCGTGTGTGTGACGTGGCTTTTTGAAGGTTAATTCATCCATACCCAAGGGTGTGATCCCTCAGTCGCCTGTAGGGCGTCTTTGGATTTCCCAGGCGCCTTGAGGCGCCTTTGTGCAGCTTCGGCTGTGTGACTGTATTTTCCATCCGCACGGGATTCTGGTCTCGGTGGGACCTCGTTCTGGCGATCGCTGGAGCGAATCAATTTCGTCTCGAAGCCGGGAATAAGAGACATTGGGGAATGTTTGTGTTTCACTCACTTGGAGCACAGTGAGTTAAATATTACAAAACTGATGGTACCATCATAGGACATATTGATTGTACTTTTGAATACTATTATTGTTGTACTGTAATTCTTGTGTGATCTTAATACAATATTTGCTCGTGAGTAACAATTGGGGTGGCTTCTCCCTTGATCTTTGACATACAGAAGAACACATTTTTCTGCCGTGACTCCTCTCGGGGCTCGGAGGTACACCGTGTGACCAGGGGGTCGGGAAGGAGCACGTAACAGAAATTGGGGGCTCGTCCAATTTGCTCGGGGGCTCGAAATTGGGTCTTCGTCCAGGATTAAATTCCCTGATAACATTCGTCCAGGATAGAATTCCCAAACATTCCCAGAATTCCTAAATTTGGAATTTTTCTAACATTCCCAAATTTTTTTTAAATTGGGAAATTTTTGTGTGAAGGTTAACAGGTGCTAACTAATAGTCACCATGGTGTTTGACGCAGAAACGTTTGCGGCGTCCCCTAATGAGGCACAGTTCCGAGCATTAAAAAGATCGGAACTCTTGAGATTGGCCAAACATTTTAACTTGGAGGTCCGAGCTCATATGAAGAAAGCAGAGATGCAGACATTGGTGGTAGAATCTCTGGTGGGACAGGGAACATGGACAGAGGTAGCCTTGGATTGGTTACCCGAGGAAAAAGAAAATGTGGAGTTCCGGAAAATGGAGATGCAACTGCAGAGCCAGGAAAGGTTAAAAGAGTTGGAATGGAAAGCCGAGGAGAGAAGAGCAGAGGAAAGGAGAGCTGAAAGAGAACTCTTTTTTTTTTTTTCTTTTTTTTTTTGTATACAAGATCGAGGCTCGTGAAAGAGCTAACATTAATCACACAAAAAGACAAACCGACACACAAAACACAAAAAACAAGGGGAGCGGCAGACAAGATGGGGAGAGAGGGGGAAGGACACAAAAGAGAGGGGGAAGAGGGGGAAGGACACAAACACAACATTTGAGAGCAGGGACATCGGGAGGACTTGGGGGGAGGTGGGAGAGGATTAAAACATATGAACACTGCAAGGACTCTGGGGTGAATTACCGGGGGTAGAAAAGATCAAGGTTTTCGATGGGGGACGATAAGAGATGGTGGTAAACAGCTGTTTTAAAGACCTGGAGGGAGGAGTGGGATTGAAGGGAGTGGGGGAGTTTGTTCCAGAGGCGGGAGAAAAGGGGAATTAAAGAGTGAAGGTGAGCAGAGAGCCTAGACTTTGGCAGTTTAACCATAAGAGGGTTGCAGGCAGATCTTGTGCGACCTGAAGGAATATTGGGGGGACAGAGCACAGAGAGAGCTGGGGGAGCAAGGCCGGAGAGGAGTCGGTAGAAGACAGAAAGACCACCAACCTGCCTGCGGTGAGTGAGTGAAAGGCCCTCGGCGTTGACTACATCGCAGGAGATTCCAATGATTCTGAAAGCTTTGGCCTCAACAGCGTGAAGCCGAGCAAGGTGTGAGGCAGGAGCACCAGCCCAGAGGGGGGAACAGTATTCCATTGAGCTGCGGATGAAAGCCTTGTATGTGGTGAGGAGCTCAGGTGTGCCAAGGAAGGACTTCGCACGAAGGAGGATGCCCAGTCGGCGACTGGCTTTGGAGGCCAGCTTGGAAATGTGGTTTTCCCAAGAAAGATCATGGCAGATAGTGAGACCCAAAAGCTTGAGCGACAGAACTTCTTGGAGAGGATTGTTGAGAAAGTAGATGGGAGGGTTGTCCAGTCGGTCCTTTCGGAGAGACATTGTAAGAGTGTGAGATTTGTCAGGACTGAAAGACATGTTCCACTTGTTTGTCCAGGTCTGCAGAGAGTGAGGAGGCTGCAGACTGCCGATCTGAGGGATGAGGAATGGAGCGACAGAGAGTAGAGTCGTCAGCAAAGAGATAGAGAGGATTTTCAAGAGAGTCAGAGAGATCATTGATGAAGACCAGAAATAGCACAGGGCCCAGAACACTACCTTGGGGAACTCCAGCCTGAACAGGAAGAGGAGATGAGAGAAACCCATTCAGGGCCACACGTTGACTACGACCAGAGAGGAAGTCCACCAGCCATGCGTGGAGATTTCCATGGAAACCAAAGGAGGAGAGTCTTGGAAAGAAGAGTAGAACAGGAACGGGAACTCGAGGAAAAAAGAGTAGAACAGGAACGAGAAGCCGAGGAGAGAAGAGCAGAGGAAAGGAGAACGGAAAGGGAACTCGAAGAAAGAAGAGAAAAGGAAAGAGCAGAGGAAATGCGAGCCGAAAGGGAGTTAAAGGAAACGTGACATGGAGTATCAGAAGGAAGTTAAACTCAAGGAGCTGGAATTAAGCGGAGAACGGAGAGAACTCGTGTCCATGCCGGCTGGTTCGACAACGAGTCAGAACACTTGGGATGTTAGTAGGCATTTGAGGCTGGTTCCACCCTTCAATGAAAAGGAGGTAGCCAAGTTTTTTTTTACATTTTGAGAAAGTGGCTCAAATGCTAAAATGGCCTGTGGGGTCCTGGACTCTGGTAGTGCAAAGTGTTCTGGTGGGTAAATCTCAAGATATATTTTCGGCTTTACCGATTGACAAATGTACAGATTATGAGGAAGTGAAGAAAGCCATTCTCAAAGCCTATGAATTGGTCCCTGAAGCCTACCAGCAAAAATTCCGGAATGCCAGGAAGAGGGAGAGTGAGACCCATGTGGAGTTTGCCAGAATGAAGGAAACCATGTTTGATCGGTGGTGTGATTCGAAAGGGATTGGGAAAGACTTCGAACTGTTGCGACAATTGATCTTGGTGGAGGAATTCAAACAGTGTGTCCACGAGGACAATAAAGTACATCTGGAGGAAAAGAAGGTACCAGAGTTGTATGAGGCAGCAACCATGGCTGATGACTATGCCTTGACAGACAGGATGGGGTTCCACAAAACTAACTTCCCGCCTAGAGTTCGACAGGGGAGTTATGGTACATCCGGTGCAGAGAACGAATATTCATGGGGGTGGCCCAGAGATGACTATGAGGACAACTCTGATACCGTGACTTTTAGGGATCAGAACACTACAGTTCCAAGACAGACTTATCTTCCGGGGGGCTCGAGGCAGGCCACGAGTTTTCCCGCCGGGCCTACTTGCGCTTTTTGCAAGAAACCTGGACATTTGATGTCCCAATGTTATGCCCTGGAAAGGACAAAATCAGGAGCGGAGTCAGATTAGTACAACTCCGAATGCATTGGCAAATGCGAGAAATCGTCCTTGGAGGACAGTGCCTTGTGAAAGTTCCCATGCCAAAGTTACGGCATCACAGAATGACCTTGCTCAAGAGGGTTACAAACCTTTTATTTCAGAGGGGTTTGTGTCACTGAATGGAGACTTGACTAACCAGAGACCTGTTAGGGTATTGAGGGACACAGGAGCACATCAATCTTTGATGCTTGAGGGCATTTTGCCATTGGCAGAGAAGACGGCAACTGGTGTTAGTGTTCTTTTACAGGGGGTTGGTGGCTGTGTTAAAGCCCCACTTCATGTAATCCATTTGAAGTCTGATTTGGTGTCAGGACCGGTCACCATAGGGTTACAAGCCACTCTACCTGTAGAGGGAATATATTTTGTTTTCGGGAATGATTTGGCCGGTGGTCAAGTTTCTGGTAACCCACTGTTTGTTGAAAAGCCTAGCATGGAAAATAACACTGCACAGTTAGAGCAGAAGATTCCGGGTATCTTTCCATCCTGTGCGGCGACTCGTGCTATGGGTAGGAAGCGCTCTGAAGAGAAGAGGAAGGTACTGACGTCACGCTTTGCACAGGCACGTCTTGTCAAGTACCCAAAAATGAAGTGTCAGCACACACAAGTCGTGGATGGAGGCAATGCTGGCAAGCTCTTTGTAGGTGGACTGAACTTCAAAACAAGGGAAGTTGTTCTGGACTCTGTCTTCCGCCAATATGGACCACTCTTGAAAGTGCGGCTGATAAAAGACAGGGAGACGCAAAAGTCAAGAGGGTTTGGCTTTGTCACGTTTGAAAACACAAAGGATGCCAAAGAGGCAGAAAAGGATTTGAATGGCAAGGATTTGGATGGTTGGACCTTAATAGTAAAGAAGGCAGGCCATGGGCATCGAGGGGGCTACAGAGGGGGAAAACGTGGAGGTAGCTTCAGGAGTGGCTATGGCTCCCGGGGTGGGAGTTGTAGTTTTGGTGGTGGCCGCAGTCGAGATCGCTATGGAGGCTCCCAGAGTTACGGCAGATCCCGAAGGGATGGTTATCAGGGTAGTGGCCGAGAAGGAGACCGCTATTCACGTGACTACAGCGACAAGCGCTCCAACCGTGATTATTATGAAAGTTAGGAAGAGTTGAAGCACTGCATGCTGCGGAGCAGCCAAGCCAAGATTCCTATACGGATTAACCGTGAACTCCACGTTCCTAAAGGCGTCCATGTAGTGAATACTTCCAGGCCTCACCGCCCAACCACCATGAAACCTGGCTCTCAGCTCGGCCTCCCTAAAAAAGTGTGCGATAGATTTGCTTGACTTTGGGTTTTTGATCACAACCCCTTAACCCTCATTCAAAAAATGAAAAATAAAATCAGAGGTTGATGAGATGGAGTTTGGCTTTGCAGGAGTTCAACTTGGAAATTGAGCATGTAAAGGGCAGGGACAATGTCGTTGCTGATGCTTTGTCCAGAGTGAACTAATTTTGGAAATCTCTGAAGGTTGTTTGAAGTTTTGTTGCTTTAATTTTGGTGTAATATTGATTATATTGTTGCTCACGAGAATTGAGGATTTGGGTGTGAGAGTACTTTTGTTTGTTGGGAGAGTTTTGCCTACAAAGAAAGTTTTCACTATGTTCAAACTTTCTTTCTTGAGCGGGGGAAGTGTTACGGATTCGTCACTTCCGTTGTGGTGGTTTGCATCCACTGTAAATATTTCTGATTCCATGTACTATTATTGTTTTTGAAATGTTTATTGTCCAGGAACTGTTTTCAAAAGGTAAAAAAGTTAATGCTAAAAGAAACAGGAACCCGGATCGGGAACTGGACGACAAGGAGGGAAGAAGAGGAAAAAGAGGGCGGAGCGAATGAGTCGGACAAGAAAGCCGAGTTGCTCCGGGTTCTGAAGCGAACGTTGGCGAGCCAGGCTCACTGGCGAACTTTCTGGTTTCCGGGAAAGGGATTCCTACGACACAGTTGTCATCGCTGTGACTGGTCAACCTGCGTGTCAGGTTTTGCGATATTTTCAGGAGAGAATCATCGCCGTGCCATGCGCCACGAGACCGGGTCGTCGGCCATTTTGACTCATGCAGGGCTTGTGCTTCGCTCGCGGTTTCGTCTCTTTTCGACCATCTCCACCGCATTCAGACGTCGATCTGGGGCGTGTGTTTGACGTGGCTTTTTGAAGGTTAATTCATCCATAACTGAGAGTGTGATCTCTCAGTCGCCTGTAGGGCGCCTTTGGATTTCCCAGGCGCCTTGAGGGCGCCTTTGTGCAGCTTCGGCTGTGTGACTGTATTTGCCATCCACATGGGATTCTGGTCTCGATGGGACCTCGTTCTGGCGATCACTGGAGCGAATCAATTTCGTCTCGAAGCCGAGAATAAGAGACATTGGGGAATGTTCGTGTTTCACTCACTTGGAGCACAGTGAGTTAAATATTACAAAACTGATGGTACCATCATAGGACATATTGATTGTACTTTTGAATACTATTATTGTTGTACTGTTATTCTTGTGTGATCTTAATACAATATTTGTTTGTGAGTAACAATTGGGGTGGCTTCTCCATTGATCTTTGACATACAGAATAACACATTTTTCTGAAGTGACTCCTCTCGGGGCTTGGAGGTACACCGCGACCAGGGGGTCGGGGAGGAGCACATACCAGTACGTCTATAAAGTATGTGCAGTGCTGTATCTATCTATAATTCCAGTAATCTCTGTGTGTATGTTTGTATGTTTGTCTGTGACCGCTGTTTCTCGACAACCACGGGTCCGATATACTTTAAACTTGCCAGGTATATTGCTGGGGACCCGAGGATGTGCCTTTTCAAGGTTTCATATTAATCGGACAAGTAGTTACCGAGCTATGTCCAAAAAACGATTCAACCAATCAGAGAGCAGCGAGCTATCACGTGTGCCGAACGTGCCGAACAGACTCTGCCTCGGACGGCACATTTGAGAGCGTATTCATTTATTTCACGTTGGCAAACTATGTTGGCGTTAAACTATGTTTTAAAACTAATTTAAAACTAATTTGCGATTCTTTCGCTTTCCTGCGCGTTTGTGCATGCTATGGCGATTTCTTTACCAAACTCCACAAGCCGTTCGCTTTGGACCAAACCATTTCATGTAAATAGAGGGGGGGGATTGTCACCGTACTCGCAAGCCGTTCGCTTTGGACCAAACCATTTCATGTAAATAGAGGGGGGGGGATTGTCACCGTACTCGCAAGCCGTTCGCTTTGGACCAAACCATTTCATGTAAATAGAGGGGGGGGATTGTCACAGTACTCGCAAGCCGTTCGCTTTGGACCAAACCATTTCATGTAAATAGAGGGGGGGGATATAATTTTAGATATATATATAGTACGGGCATGCCCTAGTCCTTACAATGTGAGCACGTTTATAAAGTATGTACAGTGCTGTGCCATTGCAATGGGAGTACGTCTATAAAGTATGTGCAGTACTGTATCATTACAATGTGAGTACGTCTATAAAGTATGTGCAGAACTGGATCATTGCAATGTGAGTACGTCTATAAAGTATGTGCAGTTCTGTATCATTACAAAGTGAGTACGTCTATAAAGTATGTGCAGTTCTGTATCATTACAATGTGAGTACGTCTATAAAGTATTTGCAGTACTGTATCATTACAATGTGAGTACGTCTATAAAGTATGTGCAGTACTGTATCATTACAATGTGAGTATGTCTATAAAGTATGTACAGTGCTGTACCATAACAATGTGAGCAGGTTTATAAAATATGTGCAGTACTGTATCATTACAATGTGAGTACATCTCTAAAGTATGTACAGTTCTGTATCATTAGAATGTGAGTAATTCTATAAAGTATGTACAGTTCTGTATCATTACAATGTGAGTACGTCTTTAAAGTATGTACAGTACTGTATCATTACAATGTGAGTACGTCTATAAAGTATGTGCAGTACTGTATCATTACAATGTGAGTACGTCTATAAAGTATGTACAGTTCTGTATCATTACAATGTGAGTACGTCTTTAAAGTATGTACAGTGCTGTATCATTACAATGTGAGTAGGTCTATCAAGTATGCACAATGCTGTATCATTACAATGTGAGTACGTCTTTAAAGTATGTACAGTGCTCTATCATTACAATGTGTGTCCGTCTCGAAAGTTTGGACTACCTGCACACATGAAAGCCCACAGAAGCTTGTTTCTCATAGTCTGAGAGTCCTTTAGGTGTTTTTTTGCAAACTCCAAGCGGGCTTTCATGTTTCTTTCACTGAGGAGAGGCCTCCGTCTGGCCACTGCCATAAAGCCCAGATCGGTGGAGTGTTGCAGTGATGGTTGTCCTTCTGGAAGTTTCTCCCATCTCCACACAGGATCTCTGGAGCTCAGCCAGAGTGACCATCGGGTTCTTGGTCACCTCTCTTACCAAGTCCCTTTTTTTTCTTCTTTTTTTTTTCTTTGTTGTATACTGAATCGAGGCTCGTGAAAGAGCTAACATTTATTTCACAAACAAATCAACCAGACAAACAAAATATACAAAAAGAGGGAGCGGAAGACAAGATGGGGAGAGAAGGGGAAGCACACAACCACAACATTTGAGAGCAGGGAGAAGTGTGGGAGGGAGAGGGCTTGGGGGGAGGAGGCATGGGAAGGGGGGGGGGGGGGGGAGAGCTATAAAACACAAGGGGACCGAAATTAGCGGGGGTAGAAAAGATCAAGGTTTTGGATGGGGGAGGATAAGAGATGGTGGTGAACAGCTGTTTTAAAGACCTGGAGGGTGCAGTGGGATTGAAGAGAGTGAGGGAGTTTGTTCCAGAGGCAGGAGAAAAGAGGAATGAAGGAGTGAAGGTGAGCAGAAAGTCTTGATTTTGGCAGTTTAACCATAAGAGGGTTGCAGGCAGATCTTGTGCGACCTGTAGGAATATTTGGGGGACAGAGCCCAGAGAGAGCTGGGGGGGGCAAGGCCAGAGAGGAGTCGGTAGAAGACAGAAAGACCACCAACCTGCCTGCGGTGAGTGAGTGAAAGGCCCTTGGAGTTAGCTTCATCGCGGGAGTTTCCAATGATTCTGAACGCTTTGGTTTCAACAGCGTGAAGACGAGCTAGGTGTGAGGCAGGAGCACCAGACCAGAGGGGAGAGCAGTATTCCATAGAGCTGTGGATGAAAGCCTTGTATGTGGTGAGGAGCTCAGGTGTGCCAAGGAAGGACTTCGCACGACGGAGGATGCCCAGTCGGTGACTGGCTTTGGAGGCCAGATTTGAAATGTGGTTTTCCCTGGAAAGATCATGGCAAATAGTGAGACCCAAAAGCTTGAGTGACAGAACTTCTTGGAGAGGATTATTCAGAAAGTGGATGGGAGGGTTGTCCAGTCGGTCTTTTCGGAGAGACATCGTAAGAGTGTGAGATTTATCAGGATTGAAAGACATGTTCCATTTGTTTGCCCAGTCTGTGATTTTGTCCAGGTCTGCAGAGAGTGAGGAGGCTGCAGACTGCCGATCTGAGGGATGAGGAATGGAGCGACAGAGAGTAGAGTCGTCAGCAAAGAGATGGAGAGGATTTTCAAGAGAGTCAGAGAGATCATTGATGAAGACCAGAAAAAGCACAGGGCCCAGAACACTACCTTGGGGAACTCCAGCCTGAACAGGAAGAGGAGATGAGAGAAACCCATTCAGGGCCACACATTGACTACGACCAGAGAGGAAGTCCGCCAGCCATGCGTGGAGATTTCCATGGATACCAAAGGAGGAGAGTTTGGTGAGCAGAGCAGGGTGCCAGACCGTATCGAAGGCACGTGAAATGTCAAGGGAGACAGCTCTAATATCCTGTTTGGCGTTGAGGACCTCCATCCATTGTTGAGAAAGCAGAAGCAGCATGTCCAGAGTAGAGTGACCAGGTCTGAAACCAAATTGATGATCAGAGATCAAGCCAATGGAGAAGAGGAAAGATTTCATATCTGAAGCAATGATGGATTCCATGACTTTGCTCATAATTGGGAGAAGGCTGATTGGTCTGTAGTTGCTAGGATCTGTTTTTGCACCTTTTTTGTGCAAAGCGGTGATGTTGGCTGATTTCAAAGCAGATGGCAGATGACCTTGAGTAAAAGAGAGGGTAAAGAGAACAGAAAGAGGGAGTGAAAGAGCGGAAGAACATGATTTTAGGACCCGTGGGCTGATGCAGTCAGGACCAGTTGCAGAATCAGAGTCGAGGGTTGACAGAAACTTTTCCACCTTGTCAGGAGGAAAGGACACAGAGTCCAGGAGCAGCTGGGTACAACTGGGTACGGTGGGTACAGAGAGGGATGGGTTTGGGACACAAGATTTATAGGCAAACACAGAGTTGAGGCATTCAGCTTTTTCAAGTGCGGAGTCAGCCGTTAAGCCGTTTGAGGTGAGGGAGGGGATGGAGGGGGAACATACACCAGAAACAGATTTGACCAGACGCCACCAGGATTTGGAAGAGGGAGACAGATAAGAGAGTTCGGTTTTGAGAACGGTGAGATATTGTTTCCTGGCTCTCCTGAGGGTGGACACACACTTGTTTCGGGCTTTGTGAAAGGAAATGAGATTTCCTTCCGTTGGATTTGCTTTCCAGGAGACGAAGGGAAGTTGTTTCTGGGCAACAGCCTCACCACAAGATTCCATGTACCATGGACAGGAGGAAGGGTATGACAACTGAAGACGAGATGGGATAAATCTGTGCATGAGAGAGAGCAATTTACTTTGAAAGAATTCCCAGGATGAGTTGATGTCAGAGGCGGTAGAGATGGGAGACCAGTCCAGATGATTGATGGCTGCTTGAAGACCGTGCCAGTTGGCCTGAGTGAAATGCCAGACTCGTCGACGCTGAGGAGGCTCTCTGAGAATGGTCAGAGAGATGTCCACTTTGACAAGCACATGATCAGATGAGCCGATTGGAGCAGAAGAAGAGCAGCAGACATTTTCAGGGAAGTTAGCCCTTCTCCCCCGATTGGTCAGTTTGGCCGGGCGGCCAGCTCTACGAAGAGTCCTGGTTGTTCCAAACTTCCTCCATTTAAGAATTATGGAGGCCTCTGTGCTCTTGGGAACCTTCAATGCAGCAGAAATTTTTTGTAGGCTTCCCCAGATCTGTGCCTCGACACAATCCTGTCTCTGAGCTCTGCAGGCAGTTCCTTCGACCTCATGGCTTGGTTTTTGCTCTGATATGCATTGTCAGCTGTGAGACCTTATATAGACAGGTGTGTGCCTTTCCAAATCATGTCCAATCAATTGAATTTACCACAGGTGGACTCCAATCAAGGTGTAGAAACATCTCAAATATGATCAAGAGAAATGGGAGGCACCTGAGCTAAATTTCAAGTGTCATAGCAAAGGATGTGAATACTTATGTCAATGTGATATTTCAGTTTTTTCTTTTTAATAAATTTGCAAAACTTTCTAAAACCTGTTTTCTCTTTGTCATTCTGGGGTATTGAGTGCAGATTGATGAGGGAAAAAATGAACTTAAACGATTTCAGCATAAGGCTGCATCATAAGAAAATGTGAAAAAAGTGAAGGGGTCTGAATACTTTCTGAATGCAATGTGTATATGTACATACATACATATATGTGTCCCTTTCATGATCATATTCACACATTAAATAGTGTGTGTGGGTGTTTGATGTGTCCCTTCATGTTCATATTCACACACATTAAATAGTGTGTGTGCGTGTTTGGTGTGCTCCTTTCATGATCATATTCACACACATTAAATAGAGTGTGTGGGTGTTTGATGTGTCCCTTTCATGATCATATTCACACACATTAAATCGTGTGTGTGCGTATTTGATGTGCTCCGTTCATGATCATATTCACACACATTAAATCGTGTGTGTGGGTGTTTGATGTGTCCCTTCATGATCATATTCACACACATTAAATAGTGTGTGTGCGTGTTTGATGTGCACCTTTCATGCTAATATTCACACACATTAAATAGTGTGTGTGCGTATTTGATGTGTCCCTTCATGATCATATACACACACATTAAATAGTGTGTGTGCGTGTTTGATGTGCTCCTTTCATGATCATATTCACACACATTAAATAGTGTGTGTGCGTATTTGATGTGTCCCTTCATGATCATATTCACACACATTAAATAGTGTGTGTGCGTGTTTGATGTGGTCCTTTCATGATAATATTCACACACATTAAATAGTGTGTGTGCGTATTTGATGTGTCCCTTCATGATCATATTCACACCCATTAAATAGTGTGTGTGCGTATTTGATGTGCTCCGTTCATGATCATATTCACACACATTAAATAGTGTGTGCGTATTTGACGTGTCCCTTCATGATCATATTCACACCCATTAAATAGTGCGTGTGCGTGTTTGATGTGCTCCTTTCATGATCATATTCACACCTATTAAATAGTGTGTGTGCGTATTTGACGTGTCCCTTCATGATTATATTCACACACATTAAATAGTGTGTGTGCGTGTTTGATGTGCTCCTTTCATGATCATATTCACACACATTAAATAGTGTGTGTGCGTATTTGACGTGTCCCTCCATGATTATATTCACACACATTAAATAGTGTGTGTGCGTATTTGATGTGCTCCTTTCATGATCATATTCACACACATTAAATAGTGTGTGTGCGTATTTGACGTGTCCCTTCATGATTATATTCACACACATTAAATAGTGTGTGTGCGTATTTGATGTGCTCCTTTCATGATTATATTCACACACATTAAATAGTGTGCGTGCGTATTTGATGTGTCCCTTTCATGATTATATTCACACCCATTAAATAGTGTGTGTGTGTATTTGATGTGTCCCTTTCATGATTATATTCACACCCATTAAATAGTGTGTGTGCGTATTTGATGTGCTCCATTCATGATCATATTCACACACATTAAATAGTGTGTGTGCGTATTTGATGTGCTCCATTCATGATCATATTCACACCCATTAAATAGTGTGTGTGCGTATTTGATGTGCTCCATTCATGATCATATTCACACCCATTAAATAGTGTGTGTGCGTATTTGATGTGCTCCGTTCATGATCATATTCACACACATTAAAAGAACGAACGTCCCTTTTCAGATGCTGATGTGAGGCACCTTTGAGTCTTTGGAAGTGACCGTGTGATTGCGCTAATCCATGTCTTTGTTGGGAAGGTTTGAAATGCTAAGCGTTTCGCCAAGGCGCCCACTCGCAGTCTGGCACTTTCCTCGTGTCATTATTTAGCTTAATAATGGGACAACCGAATTATCATTTGGCCAGCTCAGGCTTTAATGTAGTATGATGTGGCCAGGACAATTCAAAATGACAAGGGTACTTGGGGATTCATCATACGCGGTGCACAACGTGCGCTCATCAGCACGTCACGCCCATTGTGAATTCACAAATGAAGTCCCGACATTCGAGGGCTCTGCCATGCCAACAGATGCTCTCCTGCCCATCTAAGTACGACCATCGGACATGCTGTTCATTTCTGAAAAATAAAAACGCTACAGTTCCTCGATTGAGTTAAAATAAAATACATCATTCACGTCTAGCCAGCAATATAGATGATTACTTAGTGTGAGCAATAAATATCTGGATTCAAACTGTTGTTGAATTTTTGAATAGTCTCAAAAATTGCAAATCACACCTGCGTTTGCAGCCTCTAACTTCCTGGGATAAGGTGTTGCTGAAGGCTTCATGGAAATGTGTGAGGCAGGCTGTATGGATAGAAGAAATGTGTTCACAAGATACTCACGTGGATGTTCAAAGAGGAGTTCGTGTTCATGTTGATGACGCAGGGCTCATGGTTTTCGCGACTTCGAAGGTATCAGCGCATGGGCTGTTCATTGTTTCTCGTAAAAAGGGAAAAGGAGAAAGATATCAGAAGATAATTTAATTTGTTTGACAAAAAGAAGCAACTCTTGGCCGGCTGGATGAAGCTTCCAGTCTGTGATGTTCCCAATGTATGTGCTCATTGTGGTGATTGTGTTTAAGCCAGGACAACAAGTAAACTCACTCGCAGTTAAAACGCAATGACTTCCTTTAAATGAAGACGAGTTGATGAAAAATTCTTCCCGTCGTCTCTCCAGCTGTTTCAGAAAGATGGATTCATTGGTGTTGAGCTGCCGAGACGTCAAGATGGCATCAAATGCAAAACAAAAAAAGTGATCGGTCACTGCCGACATCGTTGCTCAACCAAGCAAACAAAAATCCACTTCACTCAAGGGTCGTGGTGGTGTGGAACAAAAGTCACGAGTAAATATTGGTGTGTTGTGTTACTCCTGACATAAATAAAAAGGCTCGCACGGAAAAAGGGCACCTTGAGCTGTCCGTACGTGAGCCGACCTCCTGGCACCCCCCTTCCATCCACAATGCCATTGGCTCTCTGAAGGGACTCCACACATTGGCCAAAAATACTCACATGGGTTTCTTTCTTTCTACAATCTGATTTACGCTATTAGCAAATGTAAAGAAAAACAAGTGCAGATACATTCGAAGTACAACACCCCCATCCTGTTGGTGCCCGGTGATACCGCGGCACATAGAGATGGTATTGGGAGGGAGAGAGATACAATCATTGATTAATTGCGTAATTAAAATCAATAAATAATAATCGTAAAATAATTTCTTCATCAATTGGATAATAGCATGGCAAAACCACCAGTGTTTCATCTGAAGCCGTAACTTTTCGAAAATTAATTAAATAAGTCATTAATCGAAAAAATAAATAAATAATTGATTAATAAATACATAATAAATCGATGAATTGATGAATCAATAAATCAAAAATATCCTTTATTAGCCACATCACTTGGTCACTGTCATGTCCAAATATCATCTTCCGAGCTCAAAAGGTGCCTGAGATATTGCCCAGATGAGAAAGGAAATAAATAAGCACTTCATTAATCGATAATAATTAAATAACTAATCAATTCATTTATTGATCAAAAAACAAACAATACCGTTTTTGCCAAAGCACTTGCTCGATATTGTACTGAAATTTCATCTTCCTCGCTCAAAGGATGGCTGAGATATCGCCCGGACAAAATAAATAAGTACTTGAAAATAATTAAGTAATTTACCAATTAATTGGAAAATTGATTGGTGAAACGCCTTCGGTGCCAGTCAATACCGGCATGCAGCTAATATACTGTATTGGGTGGGAGAGGTGTACAATAATTGAAAGATTAATTGCATAATTAACATCAATAAATGATGATCATAACATATTTTCTTAATGAATTGACTAATAGCATACCTAAACCACCAGTGCTTCATGTGAAGCTGCAACTTTAAAAAAAATAATTAAATAATTCTTTAATCGAAATAAATAAATAATTAATTGCTTAATCAATAAATAATTAATCGATTAATTGATCAATCAAAAAACAAAACGTTTTTGCCAAAGCACTTGCCCACGATTGTGCTAAAATTTCAGATTCATATCTCAAAGGATGGCTGACATATCGCCCGGACAAACAAACAAACAAGAAGACGTCATGCAGAGCACGATACTTGCAAAATCCGCCCCCCCCCCCCCTCCCCAAGAATTTTTTTTTCCATTGAAACAGCAAATTATCGATTTCATCAAGATTAAAATTGACAATCTTGATCAAAGCTCGGGTCAATAGGAAGAAAAGTGACGATTTAAACCGAGCTGTGAGTATTAGCTGTTAAACTGGGCTGTGAGTATTAGCTGTTAAACCGAGCTGTGAGTATTAGCTGTTAAACCGAGCTGTGAGTATTAGCTGTTAAACCGAGCTGTGAGTATTAGCTGTTAAACCGAGCTGTGAGTATTAGCTGTTAAACCGAGCTGTGATGATTAGCTGTTAAACTGGGCTGTGAGTATTAGCTGTTAAACCGAGCTGTGAGTATTAGCTGTTAAACCGAGCTGTGAGTATTAGCTGTTAAACTGGGCTGTGAGTATTAGCTGTTAAACCGAGCTGTGAGTATTAGCTGTTAAACCGAGCTGTGAGTATTAGCTGTTAAACCGAGCTGTGATGATTAGCTGTTAAACTGGGCTGTGAGTATTAGCTGTTAAACCGAGCTGTGAGTATTAGCTGTTAAACCGAGCTGTGAGTATTAGCTGTTAAACCGAGCTCTGAGTATTAGCTGTTAAACCGAGCTGTGAGTATTAGCTGTTAAACCGAGCTGTGATGATTAGCTGTTAAACTGGGCTGTGAGTATTAGCTGTTAAACCGAGCTGTGAGTATTAGCTGTTAAACCGAGCTGTGAGTATTAGCTGTTAAACTGGGCTGTGAGTATTAGCTGTTAAACCGGGCTGTGAGTATTAGCTGTTAAACCGAGCTGTGAGTATTAGCTGTTAAACCGAGCTGTGATGATTAGCTGTTAAACTGGGCTGTGAGTATTAGCTGTTAAACCGAGCTGTGAGTATTAGCTGTTAAACCGAACTGTGAGTATTAGCTGTTAAACCGAGCTGTGAGTATTAGCTGTTAAACCGAGCTGTGATGATTAGCTGTTAAACCGAGCTGTGATGATTATCTGTTAAACCGAGCTGTGAGTATTAGCTGTTAAACCGAGCTGTGAGTATTAGCTGTTAAACCGAGCTGTGATGATTATCTGTTAAACCGAGCTGTGAGTATTAGCTGTTAAACCGAGCTGTGAGTATTAGCTGTTAAACCGAGCTGTGAGTATTAGCTGTTAAACCGAGCTGTGAGTATTAGCTGTTAAACCGAGCTGTGAGTATTAGCTGTTAAACCGAGCTGTGAGTATTATCTGTTAAACCGAGCTGTGAGTATTATCTGTTAAACCGAGCTGTGAGTATTAGCTGTTAAACCGAGCTGTGAGTATTAGCTGTTAAACCGAGCTGTGAGTATTAGCTGTTAAACCGAGCTGTGAGTATTAGCTGTTAAACCGAGCTGTGAGTATTAGCTGTTAAACCGAGCTGTGAGTATTAGCTGTTAAACCGAGCTGTGGTGATTAGCTGTTAAACCGAGCTGTGAGTATTAGCTGTTAAACCGAGCTGTGAGTATTAGCAGTTAAACCGAGCTGTGAGTATTAGCTGTTAAACCGAGCTGTGAGTATTAGCTGTTAAACCGAGCTGTGAGTATTAGCTGTTAAACCGAGCTGTGAGTATTAGCTGTTAAACCGAGCTGTGAGTATTAGCTGTTAAACCGAGCTGTGATGATTATCTGTTAAACCGAGCTGTGAGTATTAGCTGTTAAACCGAGCTGTGAGTATTAGCTGTTAAACCGAGCTGTGAGTATTAGCTGTTAAACCGAGCTGTGAGTATTAGCTGTTAAACCGAGCTGTGAGTATTAGCTGTTAAACCGAGCTGTGAATATTAGCTGTTAAACCGAGCTGTGATGATTATCTGTTAAACCGAGCTGTGAGTATTAGCTGTTAAACCGAGCTGTGAGCATTAGCTGTTAAACCGAGCTGTGAGTATTAGCTGTTAAACCGAGCTGTGAGTATTAGCTGTTAAACCGAGCTGTGAGTATTAGCTGTTAAACTGAGCTGTGAGTATTAGCTGTTAAACCGAGCTGTGAGTATTAGCTGTTAAACCGAGCTGTGAGTATTAGCTGTTAAACCGAGCTGTGAGTATTAGCTGTTAAACCGAGCTGTGAGTATTAGCTGTTAAACCGAGCTGTGAGTATTAGCTGTTAAACCGAGCTGTGAGTATTAGCTGTTAAACCGAGCTGTGGGGATTAGCTGTTAAACCGAGCTGTGGGGATTAGCTGTTAAACCGAGCTGTGGGGATTAGCTGTTAAACCGAGCTGTGGGGATTAGCTGTTAAACTGAGCTGTGAGTATTAGCTGTTAAACCGAGCTGTGGGGATTAGCTGTTAAACCGAGCTGTGAGTATTAGCTGTTAAACCGAGCTGTGAGTATTAGCTGTTAAACCGAGCTGTGAGTATTAGCTGTTAAACCGAGCTGTGGGGATTAGCTGTTAAACCGAGCTGTGAGTATTAGCTGTTAAACCGAGCTTTGGGGATTAGCTGTTAAACCGAGCTGTGGGGATTAGCTGTTAAACCGAGCTGTGGGGATTAGCTGTTAAACCGAGCTGTGGGGATTAGCTGTTAAACCGAGCTGTGGGGATTAGCTGTTAAACTGAGCTGTGAGTATTAGCTGTTAAACCGAGCTGTGGGGGTTAGCTGTTAAACCGAGCTGTGGGGATTAGCTGTTAAACCGAGCTGTGGGGATTAGCTGTTAAACCGAGCTGTGGGGATTAGCTGTTAAACCGAGCTGTGGGGATTAGCTGTTAAACCGAGCTGTGAGTATTAGCTGTTAAACCGAGCTGTGAGTATTAGCTGTTAAACCGAGCTGTGAGTATTAGCTGTTAAACCGAGCTGTGAGTATTAGCTGTTAAACTGAGCTGTGAGTATTAGCTGTTAAACCGAGCTGTGGGGATTAGCTGTTAAACCGAGCTGTGGTGATTAGCTGTTAAACCGAGCTGTGATGATTAGCTGTTAAACCGAGCTGTGGGGATTAGCTGTTAAACCGAGCTGTGAGTATTAGCTGTTAAACCGAGCTGTGAGTATTAGCTGTTAAACCGGGCTGTGATGATTAGCTGTTAAACCGAGCTGTGAGTATTAGCTGTTAAACCGAGCTGTGAGTATTAGCTGTTAAACCGAGCTGTGAGTATTAGCTGTTAAACCGAGCTGTGATGATTAGCTGTTAAACTGAGCTGTGAGTATTAGCTGTTAAACCGAGCTGTGATGATTAGCTGTTAAACCGAGCTGTGAGTATTAGCTGTTAAACCGAGCTGTGAGTATTAGCTGTTAAACCGAGCTGTGAGTATTAGCTGTTAAACCGAGCTGTGAGTATTAGCTGTTAAACCGAGCTGTGATGATTAGCTGTTAAACCGAGCTGTGAGTATTAGCTGTTAAACCGAGCTGTGATGATTAGCTGTTAAACTCAGCTGTGAGTATTAGCTGTTAAACCGAGCTGTGAGTATTAGCTGTTAAACCGAGCTGTGAGTATTAGCTGTTAAACCGAGCTGTGAGTATTAGCTGTTAAACCGAGCTGTGAGTATTAGCTGTTAAACCGAGCTGTGAGTATTAGCTGTTAAACCGAGCTGTGAGTATTAGCTGTTAAACCGAGCTGTGAGTATTAGCTGTTAAACCGAGCTGTGATGATTAGCTGTTAAACTGAGCTGTGAGTATTAGCTGTTAAACCGAGTTGTGATGATTAGCTGTTAAACCGAGCTGTGAGTATTAGCTGTTAAACCGAGCTGTGAGTATTAGCTGTTAAACCGAGCTGTGAGTATTAGCTGTTAAACCGAGCTGTGAGTATTAGCTGTTAAACCGAGCTGTGATGATTAGCTGTTAAACCGAGCTGTGAGTATTAGCTGTTAAACCGAGCTGTGATGATTAGCTGTTAAACTGAGCTGTGAGTATTAGCTGTTAAACCGAGCTGTGAGTATTAGCTGTTAAACCGAGCTGTGAGTATTAGCTGTTAAACCGAGCTGTGAGTATTAGCTGTTAAACCGAGCTGTGAGTATTAGCTGTTAAACCGAGCTGTGAGTATTAGCTGTTAAACCGAGCTGTGATGATTAGCTGTTAAACCGAGCTGTGAGTATTAGCTGTTAAACCGAGCTGTGATGATTAGCTGTTAAACCGAGCTGTGAGTATTAGCTGTTAAACCGAGCTGTGAGTATTAGCTGTTAAACCGAGCTGTGATGATTAGCTGTTAAACTGAGCTGTGAGTATTAGCTGTTAAACCGAGCTGTGAGTATTAGCTGTTAAACCGAGCTGTGAGTATTAGCTGTTAAACCGAGCTGTGAGTATTAGCTGTTAAACCGAGCTGTGAGTATTAGCTGTTAAACCGAGCTGTGAGTATTAGCTGTTAAACCGAGCTGTGAGTATTAGCTGTTAAACCGAGCTGTGAGTATTAGCTGTTAAACCGAACTGTGAGTATTAGCTGTTAAACCGAGCTGTGAGTATTAGCTGTTAAACTGGGCTGTGAGTATTAGCTGTTAAACCGAGCTGTGATGATTAGCTGTTAAACCGAGCTGTGAGTATTAGCTGTTAAACCGAGCTGTGATGATTAGCTGTTAAACCGAGCTGTGAGTATTAGCTGTTAAACCGAGCTGTGAGTATTAGCTGTTAAACTGAGCTGTGAGTATTAGCTGTTAAACCGAGCTGTGAGTATTAGCTGTTAAACCGAGCTGTGAGTATTAGCTGTTAAACCGAGCTGTGATGATTAGCTGTTAAACCGAGCTGTGAGTATTAGCTGTTAAACCGAGCTGTGAGTATTAGCTGTTAAACCGAGCTGTGAGTATTAGCTGTTAAACCGAGCTGTGAGTATTAGCTGTTAAACCGAGCTGTGATGATTAGCTGTTAAACCGAGCTGTGAGTATTAGCTGTTAAACCGAGCTGTGATGATTAGCTGTTAAACCGAGCTGTGAGTATTAGCTGTTAAACCGAGCTGTGAGTATTAGCTGTTAAACCGAGCTGTGATGATTTGCTGTTAAACTGAGCTGTGAGTATTAGCTGTTAAACCGAGCTGTGAGTATTAGCTGTTAAACCGAGCTGTGAGTATTAGCTGTTAAACCGAGCTGTGAGTATTAGCTGTTAAACCGAGCTGTGAGTATTAGCTGTTAAACCGAGCTGTGAGTATTAGCTGTTAAACCGAGCTGTGAGTATTAGCTGTTAAACCGAGCTGTGAGTATTAGCTGTTAAACCGAGCTGTGATGATTAGCTGTTAAACCGAGCTGTGAGTATTAGCTGTTAAACCGAGCTGTGATGATTAGCTGTTAAACTGAGCTGTGAGTATTAGCTGTTAAACCGAGCTGTGAGTATTAGCTGTTAAACCGAGCTGTGATGATTAGCTGTTAAACTGAGCTGTGAGTATTAGCTGTTAAACCGAGCTGTGATGATTAGCTGTTAAACCGAGCTGTGAGTATTAGCTGTTAAACCGAGCTGTGAGTATTAGCTGTTAAACCGAGCTGTGAGTATTAGCTGTTAAACCGAGCTGTGAGTATTAGCTGTTAAACCGAGCTGTGAGTATTAGCTGTTAAACCGAGCTGTGATGATTAGCTGTTAAACCGAGCTGTGAGTATTAGCTGTTAAACCGAGCTGTGATGATTAGCTGTTAAACCGAGCTGTGAGTATTAGCTGTTAAACCGAGCTGTGATGATTAGCTGTTAAACTGAGCTGTGAGTATTAGCTGTTAAACCGAGCTGTGAGTATTAGCTGTTAAACCGAGCTGTGAGTATTAGCTGTTAAACCGAGCTGTGAGTATTAGCTGTTAAACCGAGCTGTGAGTATTAGCTGTTAAACCGAGCTGTGAGTATTAGCTGTTAAACCGAGCTGTGAGTATTAGCTGTTAAACCGAGCTGTGAGTATTAGCTGTTAAACCGAGCTGTGAGTATTAGCTGTTAAACCGAGCTGTGATGATTAGCTGTTAAACCGAGCTGTGAGTATTAGCTGTTAAACCGAGCTGTGATGATTAGCTGTTAAACTGAGCTGTGAGTATTAGCTGTTAAACCGAGCTGTGAGTATTAGCTGTTAAACCGAGCTGTGATGATTAGCTGTTAAACTGAGCTGTGAGTATTAGCTGTAAAACCGAGCTGTGATGATTAGCTGTTAAACCGAGCTGTGAGTATTAGCTGTTAAACCGAGCTGTGAGTATTAGCTGTTAAACCGAGCTGTGAGTATTAGCTGTTAAACCGAGCTGTGAGTATTAGCTGTTAAACCGAGCTGTGAGTATTAGCTGTTAAACCGAGCTGTGATGATTAGCTGTTAAACCGAGCTGTGAGTATTAGCTGTTAAACCGAGCTGTGAGTATTAGCTGTTAAACCGAGCTGTGAGTATTAGCTGTTAAACCGAGCTGTGAGTATTAGCTGTTAAACCGAGCTGTGAGTATTAGCTGTTAAACCGAGCTGTGATGATTAGCTGTTAAACTGAGCTGTGAGTATTAGCTGTTAAACCGAGCTGTGAGTATTAGCTGTTAAACCGAGCTGTGAGTATTAGCTGTTAAACCGAGCTGTGAGTATTAGCTGTTAAACCGAGCTGTGAGTATTAGGTGTTAAACCGAGCTGTGAGTATTAGCTGTTAAACCGAGCTGTGAGTATTAGCTGTTAAACCGAGCTGTGAGTATTAGCTGTTAAACCGAGCTGTGAGTATTAGCTGTTAAACCGAGCTGTGATGATTAGCTGTTAAACCGAGCTGTGAGTATTAGCTGTTAAACCGAGCTGTGATGATTAGCTGTTAAACTGAGCTGTGAGTATTAGCTGTTAAACCGAGCTGTGAGTATTAGCTGTTAAACCGAGCTGTGAGTATTAGCTGTTAAACCGAGCTGTGAGTATTAGCTGTTAAACCGAGCTGTGAGTATTAGCTGTTAAACCGAGCTGTGAGTATTAGCTGTTAAACCGAGCTGTGAGTATTAGCTGTTAAACCGAGCTGTGAGTATTAGCTGTTAAACCGAGCTGTGATGATTAGCTGTTAAACCGAGCTGTGAGTATTAGCTGTTAAACCGAGCTGTGATGATTAGCTGTTAAACTGAGCTGTGAGTATTAGCTGTTAAACCGAGCTGTGAGTATTAGCTGTTAAACCGAGCTGTGATGATTAGCTGTTAAACTGAGCTGTGAGTATTAGCTGTTAAACCGAGCTGTGATGATTAGCTGTTAAACCGAGCTGTGAGTATTAGCTGTTAAACCGAGCTGTGAGTATTAGCTGTTAAACCGAGCTGTGAGTATTAGCTGTTAAACCGAGCTGTGAGTATTAGCTGTTAAACCGAGCTGTGATGATTAGCTGTTAAACCGAGCTGTGAGTATTAGCTGTTAAACCGAGCTGTGAGTATTAGCTGTTAAACCGAGCTGTGAGTATTAGCTGTTAAACCGAGCTGTGAGTATTAGCTGTTAAACCGAGCTGTGAGTATTAGCTGTTAAACCGAGCTGTGATGATTAGCTGTTAAACTGAGCTGTGAGTATTAGCTGTTAAACCGAGCTGTGAGTATTAGCTGTTAAACCGAGCTGTGAGTATTAGCTGTTAAACCGAGCTGTGAGTATTAGCTGTTAAACCGAGCTGTGAGTATTAGCTGTTAAACCGAGCTGTGAGTATTAGCTGTTAAACCGAGCTGTGAGTATTAGCTGTTAAACCGAGCTGTGAGTATTAGCTGTTAAACCGAGCTGTGAGTATTAGCTGTTAAACCGAGCTGTGAGTATTAGCTGTTAAACCGAGCTGTGATGATTAGCTGTTAAACCGAGCTGTGATGATTAGCTGTTAAACCGAGCTGTGAGTATTAGCTGTTAAACTGGGCTGTGAGTATTAGCTGTTAAACCGAGCTGTGATGATTAGCTGTTAAACCGAGCTGTGGTGATTAGCTGTTAAACCGAGCTGTGATGATTATCTGTTAAACTGAGCTGTGGTGATTATCTGTTAAACCGAGCTGTGAGTATTAGCTGTTAAACCGAGCTGTGAGTATTAGCTGTTAAACCGAGCTGTGATGATTATCTGTTAAACCGAGCTGTGAGTATTAGCTGTTAAACCGAGCTGTGATGATTAGCTGTTAAACTGAGCTGTGAGTATTAGCTGTTAAACTGAGCTGTGAGTATTAGCTGTTAAACTGAGCTGTGAGTATTAGCTGTTAAACCGAGCTGTGGTGATTAGCTGTTAAACCGAGCTGTGAGTATTAGCTGTTAAACTGAGCTGTGGTGATTAGCTGTTAAACTGAGCTGTGAGTATTAGCTGTTAAACCGAGCTGTGAGTATTAGCTGTTAAACCGAGCTGTGATGATTAGCTGTTAAACCGAGCTGTGATGATTAGCTGTTAAACCGAGCTGTGATGATTATCTGTTAAACTGAGCTGTGGTGATTAGCTGTTAAACCGAGCTGTGAGTATTAGCTGTTAAACCGAGCTGTGAGTATTAGCTGTTAAACCGAGCTGTGATGATTAGCTGTTAAACCGAGCTGTGATGATTAGCTGTTAAACCGAGCTGTGAGTATTAGCTGTTAAACCGAGCTGTGATGATTAGCTGTTAAACTGAGCTGTGAGTATTAGCTGTTAAACCGAGCTGTGATGATTATCTGTTAAACTGAGCTGTGAGTATTAGCTGTTAAACCGAGCTGTGATGATTAGCTGTTAAACCGAGCTGTGAGTATTAGCTGTTAAACCGAGCTGTGAGTATTAGCTGTTAAACTGAGCTGTGAGTATTAGCTGTTAAACCGAGCTGTGAGTATTAGCTGTTAAACCGAGCTGTGATGATTAGCTGTTAAACTGAGCTGTGAGTATTAGCTGTTAAACCGAGCTGTGAGTATTAGCTGTTAAACCGAGCTGTGAGTATTAGCTGTTAAACCGAGCTGTGAGTATTAGCTGTTAAACCGAGCTGTGAGTATTAGCTGTTAAACCGAGCTGTGAGTATTAGCTGTTAAACCGAGCTGTGAGTATTAGCTGTTAAACCGAGCTGTGAGTATTAGCTGTTAAACCGAGCTGTGAGTATTAGCTGTTAAACCGAGCTGTGAGTATTAGCTGTTAAACTGAGCTGTGAGTATTAGCTGTTAAACCGAGCTGTGAGTATTAGCTGTTAAACCGAGCTGTGAGTATTAGCTGTTAAACCGAGCTGTGAGTATTAGCTGTTAAACCGAGCTGTGAGTATTAGCTGTTAAACCGAGCTGTGAGTATTAGCTGTTAAACCGAGCTGTGAGTATTAGCTGTGAGTGATTGTGAGTGATATAATGTGAGTATTAGCTATTATATTGGGTATAGAGATTAGCTATTATATTGGATATAGAGATTAGCTATTATATTGGGTATAGAGATTAGCTATTATATTGGGGTATAGAGATTAGCTATTATATTGGGGTATAGAGATTAGCTATTATATTGGGGTATAGAGATTAGCTATTATATTGGGGTATAGAGATTAGCTATTATATTGGGTATAGAGATTAGCTATTATATTGGGGTATAGAGATTAGCTATTATATTGGGTATAGAGATTAGCTATTATATTGGGTATAGAGATTAGCTATTATATTGGGTATAGAGATTAGCTATTATATTGGGTATAGAGATTAGCTATTATATTGGATATAGAGATTAGCTATTATATTGGGTATAGAGATTAGCTATTATATTGGGGTATAGAGATTAGCTATTATATTGGGTATAGAGATTAGCTATTATATTGGGGTATAGAGATTAGCTATTATATTGGGTATAGAGATTAGCTATTATATTGGATATAGAGATTAGCTATTATATTGGGGTATAGAGATTAGCTATTATATTGGGGTATAGAGATTAGCTATTATATTGGGTATAGAGATTAGCTATTATATTGGGGTATAGAGATTAGCTATTATATTGGGGTATAGAGATTAGCTATTATATTGGGTATAGAGATTAGCTATTATATTGGGGTATAGAGATTAGCTATTATATTGGGGTATAGAGATTAGCTATTATATTGGGTATAGAGATTAGCTATTATATTGGGGTATAGAGATTAGCTATTATATTGGGTATAGAGATTAGCTATTATATTGGGGTATAGAGATTAGCTATTATATTGGGTATAGAGATTAGCTATTATATTGGGTATAGAGATTAGCTATTATATTGGATATAGAGATTAGCTGTTATATTGGATATAGAGATTAGCTATTATATTGGATATAGAGATTAGCTATTATATTGGATATAGAGATTAGCTATTATATTGGATATAGAGATTAGCTATTATATTGGATATAGAGATTAGCTATTATATTGGATATAGAGATTAGCTATTATATTGGATATAGAGATTAGCTATTATATTGGATATAGAGATTAGCTATTATATTGGATATAGAGATTAGCTATTATATTGGATATAGAGATTAGCTATTATATTGGATATAGAGATTAGCTATTATATTGGATATAGAGATTAGCTGTTATATTGGATATAGAGATTAGCTATTATATTGGATATAGAGATTAGCTATTATATTGGATATAGAGATTAGCTATTATATTGGGTATAGAGATTAGCTATTATATTGGGTATAGAGATTAGCTATTATATTGGGTATAGAGATTAGCTATTATATTGGATATAGAGATTAGCTATTATATTGGGTATAGAGATTAGCTATTATATTGGGTATAGAGATTAGCTATTATATTGGGTATAGAGATTAGCTATTATATTGGATATAGAGATTAGCTATTATATTGGATATAGAGATTAGCTATTATATTGGGTATAGAGATTAGCTGTTATATTGGATATAGAGATTAGCTATTATATTGGATATAGAGATTAGCTATTATATTGGATATAGAGATTAGCTATTATATTGGATATAGAGATTAGCTATTATATTGGATATAGAGATTAGCTGTTATATTGGATATAGAGATTAGCTATTATATTGGATATAGAGATTAGCTATTATATTGGATATAGAGATTAGCTATTATATTGGATATAGAGATTAGCTATTATATTGGATATAGAGATTAGCTATTATATTGGATATAGAGATTAGCTGTTATATTGGATATAGAGATTAGCTGTTATATTGGATATAGAGATTAGCTATTATATTGGATATAGAGATTAGCTATTATATTGGATATAGAGATTAGCTGTTATATTGGATATAGAGATTAGCTATTATATTGGATATAGAGATTAGCTATTATATTGGATATAGAGATTAGCTATTATATTGGGTATAGAGATTAGCTGTTATATTGGATATAGAGATTAGCTATTATATTGGATATAGAGATTAGCTATTATATTGGATATAGAGATTAGCTATTATATTGGATATAGAGATTAGCTATTATATTGGATATAGAGATTAGCTATTATATTGGATATAGAGATTAGCTATTATATTGGATATAGAGATTAGCTATTATATTGGATATAGAGATTAGCTATTATATTGGATATAGAGATTAGCTATTATATTGGGTATAGAGATTAGCTATTATATTGGGTATAGAGATTAGCTATTATATTGGATATAGAGATTAGCTATTATATTGGATATAGAGATTAGCTATTATATTGGATATAGAGATTAGCTATTATATTGGGATATAGAGATTAGCTATTATATTGGATATAGAGATTAGCTATTATATTGGATATAGAGATTAGCTATTATATTGGATATAGAGATTAGCTATTATATTGGATATAGAGATTAGCTATTATATTGGATATAGAGATTAGCTATTATATTGGATATAGAGATTAGCTATTATATTGGATATAGAGATTAGCTATTATATTGGATATAGAGATTAGCTATTATATTGGATATAGAGATTAGCTATTATATTGGATATAGAGATTAGCTATTATATTGGGTATAGAGATTAGCTATTATATTGGATATAGAGATTAGCTATTATATTGGGTATAGAGATTAGCTATTATATTGGATATAGAGATTAGCTATTATATTGGGTATAGAGATTAGCTATTATATTGGATATAGAGATTAGCTATTATATTGGATATAGAGATTAGCTATTATATTGGATATAGAGATTAGCTATTATATTGGGTATAGAGATTAGCTATTATATTGGGTATAGAGATTAGCTATTATATTGGGTATAGAGATTAGCTATTATATTGTTGGGTATAGAGATTAGCTATTATATTGGGT